>NW_019154102.1:7294877-7764402 GCF_002288905.1 Enhydra lutris kenyoni | reverse complement strand
AGAAGAAGAAGAAGAAGAAGAAGAAGAAGAAGAAGAAGAAGAAGAAGAAGAAGAAGAAGAAAGAAAGGGAATCTGTTAGGAAAAACTAGATTCTTGCCTCTGCTTGTCAGCTAGCCCAATACGACTATGGTAGTCTTAATTCTCCACATAGTCTCACGTGCAATATCAGAACACCCTTTACTTGATTGATCAGCCTCATACACAACATAAGCTAAAAACATAGAATCACATTAATTTTATTCAATATTTATTTTGTGTCTCTGGAAGAGCATTCAGTGAAAAAATATGCCAGTTTCTTAGCACTGATTTATAATCCCAGCTTGTCATGTTTTATGTATAAGGTATTAGGACTCTTGTAAGAATTAAATGTGATCATGCATGAGTAGGGCTTGGCATAGAGCAAGTACTCAATTAGTATTATCCATCATTATTATTATCACCTCTGTGACCTTACACAAGTCATTTAAGCTCTGAGTCTTCATTTCCTCATTTTTAAATTGAGGATAATAATAGAGTTCTGAAGATCGTGTGAAATGATGTTATCTGGAAGCAATTGTAAATTTCTTTGTAAATGTTAGATATTGTCTATGAAACAAGAACATTGGATCTTTAAAGTATTTTCTTCTTCTAAAATGCTATGCATTTACTATTTGGTATTATGAAAAAAGAAAAGAAAAATGTTCACTTTTTAATAGGGTGTGTTGTAGCAAAAACTGTCTCATTCTGCCCATGAACTCACAATTTCCACAGAGTGTGAAATTGTTCTTCCCTTCTATCATACTTTCAATTTTTATCTGTTCCCCAAAATATTTTACCTCCTCAATGTGTACATTTCAAGCACCTTCACATAACTTAAAATGGAAAGGAAATTACTTAAGAGGCAGTGGAAAACTACCAAAGAATCAGCCAATAAAATTTAGTCATAAGGGTGACTGATTCCAAATCCTAACATCTAAGACACTGGTGGGAAGTTTTCTTTCTTCCATCCTGCTTTCAAATATGAACACTAATCCCATCACAGAGATATTATCTCCACTTTAGAAATTCCAAATCTTACCATATGTTGTGGCTGTTGAATAAGGTATAAGGTATATTAAAAAACTAAAGCTTCTTTTTAATCTATTTAATTTACATTCTTTGGCCAATCTGTCAAAAATATCTTGACTGCATCAGCCAACTGAAATTTGGAAAAAAAAAAAATACGTAAATCTAAGTGCAATCTTTAAGTACAAAATTGAAGCAAACTTTACTATATCTGCCTTTAAGGAATTAAATAGTAGTTAATGTATTTTGGATACTTAAGACATTAAGGCTCACAATTATTTCTAATTATTAAGCTTTGAAATAGAAGATTTTCTCAGCAACAGAATCAATTTCAAGTTTTAAAGTTGGAGCCTCATTACAAATTTGCAACTGGCTCTATCTATCAATCAAGCAAAATATCTTTTGAATGGTCTGGACATATTTATATGGCTCTTTATAATTTGAGAAGGGTCTTTACACACACTTTTTATTTAATATATGAGATTCCTTGGGAGATAAGAAAAGCCAATAAAGAAAATGTGGTTCAGTGAAGGTCAGTGGCTGACTCAAGATCACAAGAACTAGTAAAGCAGAAAGGAAAACATGGGTCCTCCTGATTCCCAGCCCAGGGATCCTCCCACCATAATGGGCTGCTTTAGAAACCCATGGAGTTCTCTGAAATCCTCAGAGAACCTCTTGCCTATCACCCTGCCATTTACAAGTTAAAATTATGTCAGTTAAAATCAGACACTCAAGATCATGTCCAGCATGGAAAAATGCTTACAACACTTTTCATTTGCTCATTCAGTCATTTGAAAACTATTTGTTGAGGACACACAATGTATCCAGCATTGTGCTGCCTGCCTCTTGGAATGCCGTTGGTTCCTACAGTTTAATCATGGAGATAGATACTATTCACATAATCACACAAGATTCATTGCTAAGAACCAGAAGTTAGTCCAGAATGAGGACAACATGATTTGAAAGTGTCTAACAGAGAGACCTAGCCTCATTCTGAAACATCAGGGGTGGCGGGGATAGGAGCAAGGGGTGGGGTAATAAGGAGCATCCTAGGCCATGGAAGGACACACCGGGCCAAGAGGTTCACATCCATAGAAGCCCTGAGGCAAGAAGGAAAATCAAACACACTTTATGTTAACAATTTTATTTAAGCAAAGGGAGGGAAGTCTAGCAGGAAATACACCAAATCATTTGTGATGTTTTCTTTTGGAGAGAAATCGGCAATGTTCATTTTCTTATTTATGCTTTATTGAAATGTTCCAAATTTTCTACAATAAAAAATATGAGCTTTGTGATCTTAGGGGAAAGTCAACCTAGAGAAGTGGGAAAGAGCTGACTAGAAAAATCTAGCTCCAATGGTCCCTGTGCAAGAAGGAAGCTCTCCCAGTCACTCCAGGCCGGAAATCCAGGAGCCGGAGTGTGAAACAGAAAGTAAACAGTACAAGAACATAATTAGCGCTTTGGTGATTTAAAAGGTCCCCAAATACTCAAAATGTATAAAGCTGTGAATGAAAAGGAACAAATGTGTATTGAGCCCTCTTACGTGCCAAGCACTATCCTACACTCCTTATGGCATTTCCTGGGAACAGTAGTGTACAGATAATAGTGCTTCTTTTCTACAATTTACTCACTGATTGTGTTCCTTTCTTTCACACTAAACCCTACGAGGTGAATATTATAATCCCATTTCACAAATAAAAATGGAAGTGAGATTTAAAGAGAAGTTAAGTAATTTGCTCAAAGCCAGACATCTATTGGGTTGGAGAGCTGGAATCAAACGAAAAGTTCTGTTTGACTCCAGAGGAGTTCCTCAGACTCCTGTCACTTGTGTAAATGTGATGGAGATTGTTTACATTAAGATTTTCCCATAAGAATTGGAAAAAGGCGGGGTTCCTGTTTGACTCAGTTGGCTAAGCATCTGCCTTCAGCTCAGGTCATGATCCCAGGGTCCTGGAATCGAGTCCCACAACAGGTTCCTCACTCAGCAGGTGCCTGCTACTCCCCCTGCTTGTGTTTTCTCTCTCCCCTTCTCTCTCTTTCTCTCTCTCTGACAAATAAATAAATAAAATACTTTTTTAAAAAGTAATTGGGAAAAGGTATGATTATGGTTGTTTTCTTGGTGGCCAAAGAGGACAGGATTGTGCCGGCAGGATGGTAAAGCACCATAGTTCTAAACACACAGTGCCAGGGTCTGTTCTAAGTACACTAGAAATCTTGTCTAATTTAATTCTCATAACAGGCATATGAGATAGGTGCTATTATTATCCAATTTGCAGATAAGGAAACTGAGTCCCAGAGAAGTTAAACAAACAAACAAACAAACAAGAATTTGCCCAATATCACACAGAGCTGTCACTTACAGCAGACAAGGTAGGTCCAGAATCTGTAGGCCTAACCAGCAAGCTACACTTCCTTCCTCAATTCTTCTTCTTCTTTTCTTTTTTTTTTTTAAAGATTTTGGGGCGCCTGGGTGGCTCAGTCTGTTGAGTGTCTGCCTTTGGCTCAGGTCATGATCCCGGAGTGCCAGGATTGAGCCCCACATCAAGATCCCTGTGGGGGGCCTGCTTCTCCCTCTCTCTCTCTGCCTGCTGCTCCTCCTGTTTGTGCTCTCTCTTGCTCTGTCAAATAAATAAAAATCTTTAAAAAATAAATAAATAAAGATTTTATCTATTTGAGACAAGAGTGTTCATGTAAACAGGGAGAGGGGCTAAAAGGGAGAGAGAACCTCGGGCAGACTGGGCACTATGCGTGGAGCAGGGCCAAGCTCCCCACCCTGAGATCATGACTTCAGTGAAACCAAGAGTTGGAAGCTTAACTGAGTGAGCCACCCAGGTGCCTCTCCTTAGTAAATTCTTAACTGATTCTCTTAGTTCCCTCTACAGGTGAATGATCTACTTCCAAAACTTCCTTCCATGGGCTAGTGAAAGACGAGTTCCTTTAGAGGCTTGAAGCAGGTAGAAAACCACTTTGGCACTGTCTTTTGCCTCAAAGTCTGAGACCTAGCCTGGAGCAAAGTGTCCCTGATTCTCAGAATGGAAACTGAATAATAATGTTGAGACTCTCAAGGCCTAAAAGCAGCTTGCTTTGTAAAAACAAGTGTCTGGCTTTGGTTCTCAAACTGGGGCATACATCAGAATCACTCACAGAACTTATTAAAATACAAATTGCTGGGCCCCACTCCCAGAGGTTCTGAATCAAAAGGTCTGGTCTGGGGCCAAAGAATTTTCATGCTAACAAGTTGCTCGGGAATGCTGATGTTGCTGGTGGGGAGACTTTGAGAACCCTGGACACAGCCTAGCGGAAGGCAAGACCATTCTGGGAAGCAAGACTCACAGGACTGTCAGCACCTTGCACCAAAATCCTGAAACTGAGATTTCCTTCCAACCTGGCCTCACCTCTCCTTCAGTAACTGGATTCCTGAGTAAATGAATGAGATGAAGGAGGAAACATGTCTCTCAAAACTGTAATGAACCGGGAGTGGAAGTGTTTACTGAAAAACAAAAACTGATTTTTAGGTGGTGGAAGTTTCCTTTTTGTTTTGTTTTGTTTTGTTTGTATTGTTTTGTTTTATGGTTTGGTTTTGTTTGTAAGGGATTCTGATCACTATGTCATTCAGGTAATTATCTTTAATCCAAAAGTAAAAACAAGACATACCCAAGGTTTTAAATGTTAGAGTTACACTAATCCTCAAACCTGTAGGTTCACCTACAAATGTACGAAATAAAAATTCCATTTTATTTTTTGATTTACAAAGTCTCCAAACCCCAAATGGTGACTTAAGTAACGACCGAGCGCCCTCTGGTGGGAGTAAAATTCTCTGTTGTCCAAAGGCTGCGGAGTGTTTCCCATGCTAAACAATAACTGAGATTTCCATTACTATTTGAATCCTTTGAAATTGGTGAATGCGTTGTGTATTGAGGACAAAGATAAAGAAAAAGACTGACCAGAGGAGAGAGATTTTGGAGAGAACCGTTGCGAAAACAGAAGGAACCTGAATTTTAGATGACATTGATCTAAATCAAATCTGTTACTCCTCAAATTTTTACCCACTATTTTTAGCTCCATTGATGATTCTTGCATGAATCAATTACTACAATGATTACAGAAAATATTTTTATTTACATTACAGATTCCAAAGCACCTGAATAACATGTTAATATACATAACTGGGATTCTAGCAAAATCTTGAAATTATCTCAAGTTATAAATAATCTGCTGGTCTCACTTGAAAATGCCTACAACTTTTATTGAAGTCATCCGCCTTGTTTCCATTTATTTGACATCTTGTAAAGCTATCTTTTATATTTTGTAAAGTGTCCTGACTCACTGCATGGATGTCTCTGAATTCATGGCACACACTTATAGGTTCAGAGCCAGGTATAAGGGATTCAGTTCAAGGCATCTTTAAAATATTAATCAAGTCCAAGAGGTAATCTCTAGACTTTGCATAGTTGCTAGTAACCACCAGCTGGACTGTTATAACATGACACCAATGTTTTCTTACCAACCCTTCGGTCCATCAGAAGCGTCGATAAAAATTTTGAAAGAATTGTGTTTTTTTAAGTTTTTTTAAAGATTTTATTTATTTACTTGTCACAGAGAGAACACACAAGCAAGGAGAACACCAGATAGGAGAAGTAGGCTTGCCACTGAATGAGGAGTCCAAATCAGGACTCCAACCCAGGACCCTGGGATTATGACCTGAGCCAAAGGCAGACTCTTAACTGACTAAACCACGCAGGCATCCCAAATGAATTGTATTTTTGAACATAATAACTGAATTAGACTTATATTTTGCATTTCTTTCCTTTTAGAATTCTAATAATAGTGACTAGTATTTGTTGAATGCAAACCATGTGCTATTTACAAACTTACTGGATGAATAGTCTTGCTATTTTCATTTTCCAGATCAGGAAACTCAGACTTATGGTGGTTAGAACATTCATCCAGGGGCACACAGATAATAAAGAGCACAGCAGTAATTTAAAGCCAAGAATTCTTAACTACAGTCTTAACCAGTAAGGCACACTACCTCCCCCAGTCCCCTTCCCACCTTTTTAAAAATCTTTTTGCCTGTAACAAAGAAAAAGACAAAGCAGGGCCAGAAGTAGTCGTCTCTTTGAGGGTTCCCTTAGTACTCTTACCATACATTGTCTTTACAAACCTGTTTCTGTATTAGACTCCTTTATTTCTATGAGTCAGCACCATCTTTTCAATCCCTTGTAATCCAAGCATTTATAAATTTGACCTGAGCCACACTTTCAAATGCAATGAATTACCCAATCTTTTTCACTTTGGGTCTCCTCCTCTCCATTCCTGTTTCTAGCATGGTACAGCATCCTGACTCTTTTATTTGGCTTCAATCTTTCCACCTCTATTTTATCTCATGCAATACCTGAGTCCATTATTCCCAAACCAAGGCTCTGTTAGCATCTTTGCCCAGTGCAAAACCCAATGCCCATAACAGAACCCAAAGGCCCTTCATGACCTGGCTCCAAACCACCACTCCAGCCACATCCCCCTCAACAGGGTTTAGCAAACTTTACTCTAGTCACAAACAGGAAGCCTCAATTGTTCTGAAACAATATCTTGAAAGTGTTCATGCCTTTGCTTGGACATTTCCCTCCCATCATATCCCCAAAAGTGAATCTTACTGTTCCTTCAAGGCCTAGATCAAGTACCACCTTCTTTATGATTCCATCTTTCCTGATTCTGTAGAAATGATTTCTGCTCCTCTGAGTTTTGTTTTTACTTCCTCCATGCCATTTATTATTTCTGGCCTGTGTTATAGGACAAATCCATGGAGGTGGTTGACAAGTAACTCAATCTTTACGTGACCAAAATTGACATCATCATCTCTCCCATTCTAAACCTTTCAAGAACCTGGCAGTCACCCTGAATCCTCCTCCCTCCTCCTCACCCTTTACAGTAAATCAGGGGCCGGATTCTGTACTCCCTGAACATCTCTCACATTTGCTCCCACTTAGTGTTCTTGTAATGCCCTGGTTCATATCCAACCTCATTGATCATAAAACTATAGCAATTAGTGTCAACTCCGTTCTTGTATCTGATCTTACTACCTTCCTCACATTCATCTTCCACACCACCACACAAGGCATCTATTGGAAATTCAAAACTCCACACCACTCCCCTGCTTAACTCCATCTGTAGTTCTCCACTGCCCACAGAGCATAGCCCAAGATCCACAGCAGAGCAGTTTCTATCCTCCACTCTGCATCCCACTACTTTCCACCTTCACTTTACAGTCAAGTAACAGCAAACTGATTCCAGGTCCCTGAACACATTGCTATTTTACACTTCTCTGCCCTTGTTCTGCCTGGATTGACCTTCCCTTCAGCACTCCTTTTGCGGGGCTTCTGTGTTGTATTACTCTTTGTGGGGGGGGAGGGGAGGGCATTCACACAAGATACAATTTGTTGTGCCAGCAATAGCCCCTGCCACCCTCAGTCCCTCTTCTGTACCTAATGAAGTCATACCTGTTGTTTTGGTTCAGTTCAAAATTCATCTCTTCCAGAAGCTTCCCTGGACTTCTTCAGTAGTCTGTGCACCTGGCTGCAATTATTGCATCTTGCCATGTTTTTGTTTTTTTAAATCACCTGGTTATGTGTTTCCCTCTCCCATTACCAGGCTTGAGGGCAAAGACCATGACTTATTTATCTTTGTAGCTCTGACTCCTAGCCAGTGCCTCACATTCAATAAATTTTGGTTAAACTGAAATGTTATATTCCTGCCATTTCACTTGCAGGACTGTGACTTGCTAGAGAGGAGGAATCCTGGCTTACTGTACATATCTTTACATTCTCATAGTCATCGTGCACAAAGCTGACTATCAGAATATCCTGGAGAGCTTTTTTAAAATCCAAGTTACTTGGAATTGACCATATCACAAAGGTGGTATATCACGTCATGGTGTGGGGAGGGGAGGATGATAACCATCATTTCTCCAAAAGTGTTAATTTTCACAACATAAATATGATATAATGTGATTAATAGTTTGATCATTTGATTGTGATTGGGAGCTAATACTGAGTGAGTAGAGAAAATGTGTATGTGACACAACGACTTCCCTGGAATGGCTGGCTACTCTGTTGGCATGTTCAATATTTATTTACTTAAGTATATGTTTCCTCTTATGTTAACCTTGGTATTCATGAGGTGTGATGTAAGCAACCAAATTGCCAGGTAAAGGCCAAAGATTAAAGAGGAAAATGAAGCTCTGGAATGAGTGGAATGTAAAGAAAATGAAGTTTGCCTTGTCAACTTTAATATAATTTATTATTTTTAGCATCTTATAACTAAATACACTTATATTCAAAATTCCTTTATTATTGACATCCCTGCAGCAAAAATAACTTGGTTATTGCCTATCTAAAACTCTCTAGCCCCTAATTTCCTTTTTCTACTGAAACAATTGTTTTGATAACATACTTTACATAGTGAAAAGTATCTTAGGAATGATGCTATTGAGTTATAGTAGAATAGATTATATTTTTTAAAATAGCATTAGGACAACTAGCTGACCAAATGGAGTTTAGACTAGAGGAGAAGAAAAACATTAAAAAACATGAACATGACGAAACCTGAATTAATCTTTTTTCCCCAAATCTGACTTTCTTCACACTTCTCTAAGAGAGTCACAGTTGCTCACACCTCTCAAAAAACAGGCACACTATGTCGTATGTAATTCTTTTCATGCTTTCTCTCCAATATCCAATGTATCACCTAGTCTTACTGATTCTACCCCCTAAGCCTCTTGTGAATCTTTCCACTCTTCTCCAGTGAACTCCCAACACCCCAGTTTAGACCTCCATCATCTCCTAACTGGATTTCTACAGTAGCCTCCTAAGGAGTTCACCTCCCTATATTCTTGTGCTTTTCCAATGCATTCTTACAAACCTCATATCAGCCAGTAGAAACATAGGTGGAAAAACACATCAAATAAATGTAGAAACAAGAACATCAGGGTGGAAGCCAGTCTGGCTCTTTAGGTAACTGAAAATAGCTCCTATGGCTGAAGTCCCCTCTTCTCACAGGTACTCAAACTTCCATGAAGTTCCTATTGCCAGCCCTTTGTTTTTCCTCTCTCTAGGACATCTTTTCAAAAACTGGAAAAATGATCCTGAATTCTACCTACTCTGCTTTTTATGATATGCGTAACTTTCTGCCCTAAGGCTCACAAATAATTTCTTTCAAAGTATTGTCTGCATCCATTTTGAAACTCACAAACCAAGTATTTATTGTTTTCTTCCTTGTAGCAACCTTATCTAGGGGCAGTGAGAATCCAACACTAAGGTTATTTCCTGAGTGTGTGAGAATGGGAGGATAGGAGAAAATATTGGAAAAGAAGAATAAGTATCTCAAAATGTAATCTCACTATATTTGCATGCCTCCTTGCAAATTTCTCAAGAGAGGACAGTCTTTCATATTATCTAAATTCCCCCATAACATATTGCTTATGAATTTATATTAAGCCAAGTCTTCATGGCCATGATCCCCTATTCCTTATAAGAAGTAAAATAACAAAGGTGAAAACAACATAGTACCTATAACCAACAGACTCAATAAAAATTATTGTTGAAAATGAACCCTGGGATGCCTGGGTGGCTCAGTTGGTTAAGCATCTGCGTTTGGCTCAGGTCATGATCCCAGGGTCCTGGGATGGAGCCCTGCATCAGGCTTCCTGCTCAGCAGGGAGTTTGCTTTTCCCTCTGCCCCTCCTCTCATTCATGACCTCTCCCTGTCTCTCTCAAATAAAAAACCTTAAAAAAAAATTTTTTTTTTTAAAGAAAGAAAGAAAATGAACCCTAATACTCTAAGTACCATTTCTGAATTTACTAACAATTTGAAAGTGCATATGATGTAGAGAACAAAGGCAAAAGGAAATGTAGATAAAATTAAATTTCCTTATAACCTGCAGCCAATAGACAAATACTTGGGACAGTCAGAATTTGACATTCCTCCAGGAGCTCCAAATCTTAATGTTAATGCTTTGCTAGAGAGAAAAACAACTTTAGCTTGACAATAACTGGGCCTCCAGGATCCTATGAGTTTTCCCTGGCTTATGAAAGTCCTTTCTGAAATTTCCTTTGTCTTCACCTCCCCCAGTTCCAAAGTATACAATCAGTTGTTCCTCACAATCCCAGGACAGCTTTTTCTGCCCATCTGTCCTGTCCCCTTGCAATAATAAAGCCACTGTTTTATACCAAAAACGTCTCAAGAATGCTTTCTGGGGGGCGCATGGGTGGCTCAGTGGGGTAAGCCTCTGCCTTTGGCTCAGGTCACGGCTCAGGGTCCTGGGATTGAGCCCCGTGTCCGGCTCTCTGCTCAGCAGGGAGCCTGCTCCTCCTTTCTCTGCCTTCCTCTCTGCCCACTTGTGATCTTTCTCTCTGTCAAATAAATAAATAAAATTTAAAAAAAAAAAAAAAGAATGATTTTTGGGCTGTTGACTCTGAACCCCAACATTCCCATGTCATATAGAATTTGAGGTTTGAATGAAATGTGCCTTTCAAACTATTAAAAAGTAACCAAACTTCATGAAAGATAAAAACTCAAACTAAAATTTTCCATAAGAAAATATTGGCAGGATGAGAAGAGTTAAATTTTGATGGAGAAAGTGAAGCAAACCAAGCTATGAGCAGTTAAACTAAGCGATGTTTCTAAGGCCAAAACCAAATTAAAAGAGGCCTAACGAGAACTAGGTTGCAGCCTAAAAGAAATTTCAAATGCCCTCTTCACCCCAGTATTGATGTAGGAAATGGTTGGGGTCCAGAGCCAACAGCCCAGAAAGCATTCTTGAGACACCTCTGGTGCAAAAAGGTGGTTTTATTAAAACACAAGGACAGGGCTCGAGGGCAGAAAGAGGGGCACTGAAATGAGCACTGGCTGATTGATTATATACTTTCAAGTTGGGAGGGGGTTAGGGAGAGCCTAAATCTCTAAGGAATTTTGGAAGTAAGATTTCCCGGACCTTGAGGGGCTAGCTATTTTTAGGAATATTACTAGTTATTGTTGGGTTATTACTGTCTAGTAAAACGTTAGTCATGAGACTCTTCAGATGTACATCAGTGGGTCACATGCTTGGGGGATGATTGCCAACATGTATCTTGGGGAGTAGAGATAAAGGAAGTTTCCAAAGAAATTTTTATATGTTAAAGTAGACTCACAGGATCCTGGGGATTGAGTGAAGATTGCCTTTTGCCCTTAGCAATGTATTAACGTTGAAGCAGCTGAGTTTCACCTAGAAGAATGTCACTCTGCCTGTTTCAAGGATTTGTCAATGGGCTGTAGGCAGTAAGGAAACTTAATTTTTTGTTCTGCCATTGTTTCCCACATCAGTATTGCCTTGCCCAGGGGTCCATGGGAGTCTGTATTTAAAGGGGAAAACGTGCAGGCATTTGCTACAGAAATTACTGTTTTCTTATATAATGGCATATGTTCCATAAGTGTTTAGTGGTAGTGAGAATGATGCATATTGCAAGCAAGAAAAAAGACACAGGGATTTTTTAAAGGAAGAGAAAATGCAAATGCAGATACCTAAATGGAATTTTTATTAATTTATCAATTTTTGAAAGTTTTATGAAAAACTGAAAAAGACAACAAAATACGAAAGCTAGTATTAAAGCCTCCTCCTCTCTAGAAGACTGATCTAATGAAAATATTTCAAGAAAATGTAAACATTTCAAAAACCTTGAACATCATCTCTTTCAAAGAGAACAAAGCTGTGAGAGGCTAAAGGCTTGTGATTTTAATGAGACTTAACAATGATAATGGAAAGCTATTTTGCACACAATAGTCTGTTCATTGGCAATAGCTCAGGCCTGTCTGCAGAGCCACCTGTTTCATACCCAAGAGTAGTAAGCAGATTTTAATACAAAATCTTAAGTGTCTCCGTGACATTCTAAATTTGGATCAATACCATCATCTTACACAATGAGCCAGAACTCAAACATACAGATTGCTTCTCTCCTGATCAAACTTTTGTGTTAGTTGTCAAAGACAGAAGGAGAAAACTGGGTAAGGGACAATTTTATATTCTTCCTGAGCAAAAATTAGTCAGCCAATTCCAAAATCAGGTCAAAGACATAATTATTCTGTTAAGAAAACACAGAACAAATTTAAGAAGCAAGAGAAAACGTTAATGTGGTCTGAAATTCCCATGAGCATAATCAACCAAAAACAAGTCCAAAAATCTCCCCCAAATTTTCATGTTAATTATAAATGACAAATATAGTTAGTATTAATCATAATAGTCTGAACTAATTTGACTGAGCATGTAATGCAGCACTGGCGAGGTCAGTCTTTTGTGCTCAATTAACAGTTCATTCAAGCTGACTTTAAAGAAACTGTTCTGTGAGAGGAAATAATGATCCCACTACCCTAAAAACAACTAACTGACATGAAAATTTAAATAATCTAATGCAGGTTGCATTTAGTTAGAAGCCTAAGGACACACGACCCATGCAAAAGTCTACTTGTAAATTGATTCTATTCATCACAATTCTGTAACACTCTCTCTGAACCAATTAGGACAATGAATTGAAGATATCAGGAGTGTGATCAGTACAGGAAAATCCTTCTACTAGGGAAAATGACAATGACTACTGGTGGTAGAAGAAACAAATAACCATGATGGTGATTGGAGGTATCTTAACACATAGTGGGATACCCACAGACTGAGGATCTGGAAACTGAACTCTAGCTGTTATAAGGTATGAAAAAATTAAGGGTGATCTCCTCATTGGGCCAGATCTCTTTCTGTTTTTTTTTATTGGGATGGAGGAAATTTTCAGTACACCAAGAAACAAAGATAGGCTGAAGGGTTTTGTTTGTGTTTTAATATTTTTTTTATTTATTTAAGAGAGACACAGCCAGAGGGGAAGCAGAAGCCAGGAAAGTGGGAGAGGGAGAAGTGGGCTTCCCACAGAGCAGGGAGCCCAACGTGGGACTCAATCCCAGGACCCCAGGATCATGACCTGAGCCGAAGGCAGATGCTTAATGACTGAGCCACCCAAGTGCCCAGCTGAAGGGGTTTTTACTATTCCTAATTCTTGTCCAAACACATAGCAGCAAGTATTCTCCATACATTACCTAACCTGCTCCTGGCTTCTCCCTGCAGGTGGGAGCTTTCAGTTATCCAAATGACCCAGAACCTCAAAACAGTTCGTGTCACTTTTTTTCCTGGGGAAGATACAGAAGAGATGTCTGTTATCTATACCAACAAGGCTGGGTGCCCATTCCAAAGGAGAGAAATCTAATCACAGCTTGCTTTCCTTTTCTTTCTTCCTTTCCTTCTCTTTCTTCCTTTCTTTCTTTTAAGGTTTCATTTATTTATTTGACAGAGAGAGAGCACAAGCAGGGAGAGCATCAGGCAGTGGCAGAGGGGAAAGCAGTCCTCCCATCAGAGCAGTGAGCCCAACATGGGGCTTGATCCCAGGACCCTGGGATTATGACCTGAGCCGGAGGCAGATGCTTAAGCGACTGAGCCACCCAGGTGCCCTAGTCACAGCTTTCTTGATGAATATATGACCTTGAAGAAAAGGTGTTTTCTTAAGCTTTTCCTCTACTCACTGATTTCATTCCTGAGGACTGCGAATTAAACTGACAAAAGACAGATCAACAGGAGAAAAGGCCTACAAATATTGTTGATGTTAATATTTTTACATGCACAGAAGCTTCACAGAAAAGAAGTAAAAGCCTAAGGAACTAATTAGATTCAGGGGTTGTACATTTTAACAAAGGGCAATAAATTATTTTTTTAAAAAAGCCACTAGACAAAGCAAAGGGAGGTTTGGGCTTCTAGAGGTGATAAACTGTGGGAAAATGAGAAGGAAATATATGAGGCCTAATGGAAGAATTATTTTAGTGTATGTTTATGCATACACATCCTAATGCCAGCCCTCCATCTTGGGATAATGGTCACTCTTCTCATTCTGGCACAGGACATGGGGTGAATCTATGCCACTTTCCCAAAGGGAAATTTATGCTCTGCTTTAAGGCAGATAAGAAGAGGGCAGAAAGCTTTTCCTATATTTATTGATTCTCAATTTCCTTCAGCTCAAAATAATTCAAAGCCAAAGTGCCAAATTTTGAGGTGGCATATTCTAGATGGTTTCATTACATACAGCCACAGGTACTATGTATTTATTATCTGGAACTCTTTTTTTTTTTCTTTTAAAGATTTTATTTATTTACTTTAGAGAGAGAGAGAGCACAAGCCAGGGGGAGAGGCAGAGGGAGAAACAGACTCCCCACTGAGCAGAGAGCCCAACGTGGGGCTGGATCCCAGGACCCTGGGATCATGATATGAGCTGAAGGCAGACGCTTAACCAATTGAGCCACCCAGGTGCCCCGACCATGTATTTATTATTGGAACTCTTTTTTTTTTTTTTTTTAAGATTTTATTTATTTATTTGACAGAGAGAAATCACAAGTAAGCAGAGAGGCAGGCAGAGAGAGAGGAAGAAGCAGGCTCCCTGCTGAGCAGAAAGCCCGATGTGGGGCTCGAACCCAGGACCTGGGATCATGACCCGAGCCAAAGGCAGCGGCTTAACCCACTGAGCCACCCAGGCGCCACGTATTATTGGAACACTTTTAAGTGCAAATGTCAGAAGCCCAAAACAGACTCACTAAAAAAAAAAAAAAAAAACTATTGATTTGCTCACATGCAAATGACTCAAATATCCATTAACTGCTAAATGGACAAATAAAATATGATATATCCATACAACAAAATAATCTTTGGCCATAAAGAGGAATGATATGCTGACATAAATTATAACATGAGTGAACCTTGAAAACATCCACCAACCATTTTTTTGTTCCCACAGCTATAATTCAACCTTCAATTCTCTGAACCCACACTATTCATCAACCTCCTCTTGACTTCCTATTGGGAGCTACTTGTCCAGCCTAGATTTCATAGTCTCATGCTTAGAATCATTTCTCTGTGGGTACCCACAATTATTTTGCCCCCTTTCTGTCATCCATGCTTGATATCTTGGTTAACTTAGGTTGCCATAACAAAATACCATAGACTGAATGGCTTAAACAACATATAGTTGTTTTCTTGCAGTTCTGGAGACTGGAAGTTCCAGATCAAGGTCCAGCAGAGTTGCTTCCTGGTGAGAGCACTCTTCCTGTCTTGAAGATGACCACCTTCTCATTGTGTCCTCACATATTAGGGTGGGGGAGCCCTCTGGTATGTCTTCTTATTAAGGACACTAATCCTATCAGGGCTCCACCCTCAGGACCTGATTTACCTTAGTTATTTCCATACTCCAAAGAGAGTCACACTGGAAGCTAGGGCTTCAACATAAGAGTTTTGGGGATACAGTTAAGTCCATAGCACCTAGAAAACCCCAACCCTAAGTGAATCCTACCCCTCGCTTTCTCCATTTCTGCACCAAACAGGTAAAATTTGCTACCCAACTGAATGGACTAGTTTCCCCTGAAATTCATGATCACAAGTCTCAAAGAGCACACAGCGATTCATCACTGTCAGGCAATCCCATCACATTTCTTGAGTAGATTCATTTTTCCATTCGTCAAAATAACTTCCTTCCTAAACCTCATGTACCTTCTCTTTCCACTCTACCCTCTCAACTGCGGGCCTTGCCTCCGACTTCATTACAAAATAAAGTCAAACAAATCTCCCTAATTCTCCCTGAGACAAACTTTAAAACTCACCTGCATTTGCTCCTACCCTTTCCTTCTCTCCTGTTATCAGTCAAAAGAAGTTTCCTTGATGTTGAATGAGGACATTTCCTACTGCATTAGAATTTGGGTTAAGGCTCCAAAACTGGAAATTATGAGTGGTAATTATGCCAACATTGAAGAAGATATACCACTTAAATAGAATGAGTCCATAGTTATCAGCTCCCATCTTCCTTCCATTCCAGTCAAAATAGAGAATACAAGAAATTTGAAAATGAAATTGAAGAGTCACTGAGACAGAGAATTTCCAGTTTAGTTAGGAATTACATGATATCTTTCCTCCCCACTCTGTGGAGGAAGACAAAGAGAGCCTTCCTTACCTGCCCCACCCTCAACCACACCAAGCAATGGGAGGCCAAAAGAACTACTGCTAGAGAATATGGAAAATACTGACATTTATTAAGCGATAGAATAGCCCTGTACTACCATGAAATAGGAGCAAACACAGTAAGAGTGTTTTCTGGAAGGTTTCATGTATGTCCCCTAGAGCTGGAGGACTATTAATAAGGAATTTGAATCAATTTTTTGGTGTTTAATTGCTGACAACTTCTAACCCTCATCACTCTCTTCCCCTTACGCCCTACAGCTGGGCAAACTGGTAAGAAAGTTTAGGGCTCTCACCTTTGGCACCAGCAGAAGTAATTATTTAAAAAAACAAACAGGGACGCCTGGGTGGCTCAGTTGGTTAAGCGGCTGCCTTTGGCTCAGGTCATGATCCCAGCGTCCGGGGATCAAGTCCCACATCGGGCTCCTTGCTCGGCAGGGAGCCTGATTCTTCCTCTGCCTCAACCTGCCACTCTGTCTGCCCGTGTTCACTCTTGCTCGGCTCTCTCTCTGACAAATAAATAAGTAAAATCTTTTAAAATAAATAAATAAAAATTAAAATAAATAAACAAACAAAAATAAAATATTACTCACCTAATAAAGCTTTTCATACCCATTTGGGATGTGTGTGTGTATGAGAGAGAGAGAGAGAGAGAGGCAGAGAGAGAATAACAGAGACATATCAGTCTTGACATTCAAACCAAATTTTGGATGAAGGTCCATTCCGCTACTACAAAATAGTAGCAAAGTGACCATGAGGAATATTTAGGAATATAGACATTAGTGCCTGCTTCCCAATAAGAGAATTTGAAAGGTAGAGTCTTACTGAATCCACCCACAATGACAGGGCAAGAATAGAAATCAGTGTTTAAGATAGGCCTCAATTCTACTTGTTTGTGGATGTATGTAGGCCAGAAGAACCCAAGAAAGCCATTTTGATGGTATTTCCCCCTAGAAGGCTAAGAGCCTTCTCTTAGCCAAGGAGGATCTCAGTAGTAAGAAGCTGTGCAACAGACCACCAGGAGTGGAGGCTGGAAAGGTCATAAAATTTCACCCAGAGAGTACCCACATCAGGGAACTATGCAGTTTTGGTGGTCCCAGCAGAAGTCACCAGACAATCTGAAGCCAGACAGTCTGAAAATTCACTTTTCCAGAACCCATCAGAGAGCTAAAAATGACAGGAAAACCAAATAATCTGAAATCTAAGGAAAGATGAGTCTCCAAAGAGAAATAGGACATGAGCTCTTGCTCACCCAGTATAGTCACCAACACACAAGGGTAAGAAGAATCCAACTAGGGCTGCCTGGGTGTCTCAGTCAGTTAAGCATCTGATTCTTGATTTTGCCTCAGGCCTTGATCTCAGTGTGGTGAGTTCAAGCCCCACACAGGGCTCCATAGTAGTTGTGGAGTCAGAAGGGGAAAAAGAAGAAGAATTCAACTAGACTTTTTAACCAATCACTAAGGGCTGAGTGTGGACTTACAAGAGTAAAGAGAATCCCTGAGAGCTTCAGACACAGGAATTCCCAACACCTCACAGGTTCTTCTTGAACTTCACTGAGTGCTCACAAAAAAGACTAGGGTAAAAGCAAGCCTCCTGAGAAAGGTGCCAGCCTGGAGAAGGCACACAGCAGCCACTGTGGGGAAGGCAAAAGCCCTACTGGGTTCCTATGCCTCCATATAAATCAAAGCTTTATGCGCTGTGGGAATGTGACAAATACTGTTACTCTTAAGGCACTGTGAAAACCCACTGCAGGTAGAAGAAGGAACAGAACATAACCCTTTACCCTTGGCCCGGAACAGCTGGGAGAGAGACAGGAGCACTGAGAATCCAGGCACACAGTACCTTCCTAAGACTGAGGGTTAGTCGGAACAGCAGAGAACAGCATGCCCCTCACCTCCCACCTCCAGGGTAACAAGTTTCTCCTAACAAGCAACAGTGGTCTATGCTGGGAGAGAAGTCAGAGCATGCTCTCAGAAGAGCTGAACTAACGATGAGGAAGGCTGAAGCCGCTGAGTAATGACCAATAGTAGGAAACTCCGAAGGCTTAAAGAGGCAAGAAGAAACAGAGTAATTGGAGTGATAGCTAGAGCCACACAAGCAGGACAACCTGGCAGCTGCTGCAGCGACAGGTGGTTGCAGTCACTGCCACAGCATAAGGAATTACGGTTCTATGTTTTCAGTTTCTCTCTCATTTTACCCTCCTGCCAGTGTCTCTCATTGGCTGACCCAGCCAAAAAAGAGTCAGGTAGTTGGGGGTTGTTACCTATACATTAGTTCCATAATGGCACAGAGAAGACCCAAGGGTATGGATGGAGTGGGTGCAAATGGGAAATACCCAGCATGATACAACCTACCTTGACTCCTGAATCAACGTTGGCTCCATCTCCATAGCTTTGATAGCCTCTCACTCCTCAGGGGTCAAACCTGGGCCTTCCCTTTATCTCTCTATACTATCTTTCTAAGTAATATAAAGCGTTTCCATGGCTTGTGATATCACTGATATGCTGATTACTCTTATATTTACACTAGTCCTTTTCCTTGAGTTCTATGCTCAAATCCAACAGTCTGTCAGCTACTCTCAAGTGTCTCAGACACTACATTTATGACCAATCTAAGCCTGTTAATAGTCTTAATTTCACACCTTTTGGTACCCAATTTATCAACAAGTCCTATTAATTCCAACACTAAAATGTATTCCAAATCTCTCCATCCTTTCTCCTTGTCACACTTGCCACCACATTACTCCTGATTTCTACACCTCTCTCTTATCATCCTCCAATCCATTCTAGGCTCAACAGCCAGAGGAATCATCTTAAAATGTAGACTAGGTCATGCCACTTCCCTGTTTAAACTTTCCAGTGTCTTCCTCTCCTACGTCATCTTTGCTACATTCCTACTTACCACACTCTAGCTACACTGGCTCTACCAAGTCCTCACAGAAGCCAAACTCTCTCCTAACTCAGGGGCAACCCTCCCCCCACAAGTCAATACTCCCTCCTGGCCCCCATGTTTCTGAACCTGTCTCTCTTTTTTTTTTTTAAGATTTTTTTTTTTTTTTGACAGACAGAGATCACAAGTTGGCAGAGAGGCAGGCAGAGAGAGAGGAGGAAGCAGGCTCCCCGCTGAGCAGAGAGCCCGATGTGGGACTCGATCCCAGGACCCTGAGATGATGACCCGAGCTGAAGGCAGAGGATTTAACCCACTGAGCCACCCAGGCGCCCCTGAACCTGTCTCTTTTTCATCCTTCAGGGCAGCTTAAATGTCTCCACAGAAAGGTTTTCCCTGACCACCGTATTTTCTTCCATCTCATTATTCCCTATCTTCTCACCTAATTTATTTCCTTCTTACTATTAATTACACTCTAATTGTTCTTTTTGTTTTTGTTTGGTGTGTTTTTATCAGTCTCTCATACTAAACTTCAAGTTCCATAAAGCAGGAATTATTATGCCCTAGGACTGTCTTGACACCCTCATATCCCTTCAGCCTAGCATAGTGCCTGGCATAAAGCAGGTATTCCATGGACCAGGGACTATGCCAAGTTCCATAAAAATAAGATTGCACTTACATCTCCCTAACAACCCTAAGAGGTATATATTTTTATCATATTCACTTTGCAAGTAAGGAAACTGAGACATAGAAAGGGTAAGCAACTTATCCAGAGTCACATGTTTAGGCGATGACAGGTGAGATTTGAACCTAGACAATCTGATGCCAGAGCCAACACTTTTAACCACTACATAATACCTACTCCCACATGCATTTCCATGGACAAAATAATGACTGTATAAATTAATTAATAAAGTGGAAAAATAGACATAGATTGTACCCACAGGTCAGAGAGGGGAAGTCAGAGATGTTAGTATTGAAGGCTTCCAGTATTAAGACCAGAAGACTGATTATGCCAGACTGACACCATTGGAAAGAATATGTATCAGGTACACAGAATCATACAGATGCAGACGCAGGAGAGAGGGTTGTATGTTAGAGGGGAATGAGTACTTCACCTTCCTTGGATTATAAAATGAGAGGAAGGGAAGAAAGAAAACAAGTAGTAAAAATTGATGAAGCTAAATAGGGACAGTTTGTAGTCAACACAAAGCAAAGATTAGGAAGTGATTGAAAAAAATCAGAATGGAGACACAATTAGGTTTGCAATTTAGAAAGTTCCCTCTGGCTGCATCCTTCAAGAGAAAAAAATTTTCATAGACACCCTGGTGTCCACTGATAATGTTTGTACAGATATATAACAAGACACAAACTCCTTAATCTTGTGCCTCTTATACAGTCATAAAACTAATTGTATATATTTTATAAGCCGAACTATAAACCAAATTAAATTTTAATTAACAGTAATTTAATGCAGTGATGTATTACTTAAATGAAATTCCTCCTCAGAGCCAGCAGTCATATTAACTATTTTGACACACATTCATTGAAGTTTGAAGAAAAGAAAAAAGGAGATCTGAGAAATATTGCTGGTGAATTTAAATTAGATCATCTTTAATGTCCTTCAGAAGTTATAGGTAAAGAACTTCCTTTTAAATTATATTTTGGCTGTTGAACTATACTTGGCAGAACTATATTTCTAGAATGTGACATCTCAGATTGAACCTCAATGGATCATAGCTTCTATAAATACAACTGATGCTGGTTAGGCTGAGTCCAGGGACCCAAAGAGGGTCTCCAGGACATGCTAAGAGGGTTCTTGGCAGGATAAAAATTCAAATGCAAGCCAGCAGGAAGTGATAGCAGAGTTCACTGAACACACAGAGAGAGCAGATACAGATGGAGTATCTGGGAAACTCAGAAATAAAAGGAACATGAGTCTCATCTCTGTTCAGGGTTTGTATTGAGGATTGTGGTCTGGTGTACTATATACTCCCAGGCATCCAGGAATCAGTTGGAATAAAGATAAGGTCCCAGGTGTTATTTGTTGGAGCTGGGGGGTCTTGGCCTCAAGAAAATCCAGTGTTAGTGGTCTGAAATATGCATATGACAGCTTTGAACAGTCATTCTCATCTGGTCTTTCCTTGGATGTTATCTATTCTAAAGAAATCATTAACTCTTTGTCCTTTACAAGGAGGACATACACTATTTGCGTTCTGAGGCATGTATAAAGTGGAGGTGCACGTCCTAGCAAGAACAGAAGCAGGGAAAGAGCAAAAACCATGTTTTTATGGAGTCCTTCAGTTTCCCTATCACACAACCACAAGAATTTAAACTTTTTATACTTCTGTTTCTCTGTTAATCTTAAAATGCTTAATGTAGAGGCTGCTTTTAGGCAAACAGGGTGACCAACAGAATGTAGAAAGGGCCTGGAGCAACCCCTGACTGAATACAGACAGGCTGACCAGCCAAGCCACCCAAAAATATCCATTGGCCCTAATAACCAACGGGCTACTTACAACCAGGCATAGTTGCCAAAAAAGAGAAAAGTCCCTAAGTTGCACACCTCACCTTCCCCCTTTAAAAACAGCCTTCACCCACTGCCTCCTTGCAGACAGTCTCTTCTTTGCTGTCCTGCTCATTCCTCTGTTGCAGTGTAGTCACTAAACTTCTATCTCTCAGGTTCTAGCTTGGGTGAATCCTTTTATCACCCCCGTCACTGGCTTCCAACTGATCATTGTCCCACATTAAGAGAGACACCACACTTAATATAGGTGTGGATATAATATAGGTCTTAATATATGTCTGGATCATCCTTATGACCACCTAATAATAAATTTCAACACCCTCATTGCCTTTAAGTTTATTAAATAATTATTACCATATCAATTATTTGGGGTTGGTGTGAGGAAATAAGTGGACTTAATGTGTAAATACTGCTTTTCAGTGTTTCCAGATGGATGAAAGCATAACAGATTCATGGGGCTCTACGGCAAAGAGGGTTGTTCAGTATTTCAAACAGGAAACTAGAGGGAAAATTAAGAAAAGTCTAGTTAAAGCTGAATCTGCCATTTATTGAGGCTGACAATGTTGGCAGGTACTGTGATAAACATCTTACATCGTTTGTCACATTTAATCTTTACAAAAACCCTATGAGATTCATATTGGTATCCATTTCTACAAATGAGGAAACTGAGGCTTAGAGAGGTAGGGTCAGACAACTAGAAAACGGGCAGAGCTAAGATTGGGATGACTCAAGGCTAACTTCAAGTTTATGCTCTGAACTATTAGGCAACACCACCTGATTGAAGTGATTAAATAGTACTTAAGTGCTTTATAAATCCAAAATCAGGTTGTATTATGGCAAGTAGATTATGATAGATTTGTCATTCGTACAGGTTTTAATAGATTGGTCTAGAAAACACTGTAGTAACGGCGGTGAAGTCAAATGTAGAGCAAGAGGGAAAATAACTTATTACTAAGTATCCCTAGCAGTGTTAGTAATAATTCCTTCTATTGACATGGACATTCCAAATAAGTATTAATATCTCATGAAAACCAAGGTGTCAGGGAGCTGCTTTGCTACTAAATCATTTGTCTGTTTGAAGTTCAACATTTTTAGTTCTTAAAACCATGTTTGAGTGTATGTTGGATTTTGTTGTTTGGATTTCTTTGAATGAAGGAGGTTATGATCTTAAAAGAGAAATAGGACCCTCATAATAAAAAAAATTATCATTGATTCATTCAAGGAACCATATGAAGATGTTCTAACAGGATTAAAAGGGGTGTAAAAGATTTACTCCCTGAAAATTTATCCAATTCAAATTCCAAAAACTACTTTTCTTCATTTTTCCAAAACATTTCTTTTAAATAGTAGCTGGCATTTTGCATTTAATAAGAGTTGGTTTAAAAAATAACGACACTTGATCAAAAGGGGCAGAGAAATTAGTTGCTGAATATTAACAATAGAGAGGAAAATTAATAACAAACGATGTCAAAGATCTAAAATGATGATATAGGTCATTAAGAAGTGAAATTAACTTACTAGAAATAAATTAACATAAACCTTTGCTGTAATATTTGTGTGAAATTTATAAAATAAAAACCAAGGCAGAGGAGAGAAGAGAGAGATCTCTTTCCATGGTCCACTACACAAATTCTCCTCTAATTCTCAGTTCACAGAAGCCAAATAATAATGTTTTGTCTGATGACTTCTATTACTACTATATTTACCCTACTTGTTCAACATTTGCATCATTCTGGGACTTTCTTTTAAATTACGATAGCACACACATACACAAAAGGCATTAACTTTCCAATTGCCTTTCACTGGCAGGTACTTAAACAGGAAAGATAGGTTGTCACAATTGCGTTCAGATAGTTTTGACCCTCTCTAGTCTTCGTAGCAAGCGACGAAGGTATCCGCTTCCCCGGAGTTCCCCAAGCCCCGCACCACGGAAACGAAACTGCATCAGGCTCCGCCCCACCGTCAGAGTAAGCCAATCAGGGTTCAGCCCGGGGTGATCGCGTGCCGGGTGTCATGGCGGCCTGCAGGCATTGCTGCTCGTGCCTCCGACTTCGGCCGCTTTGCGACGGTCCCCCTCGTCTGCCAGGGCGGGATCGGACGCTCAACCAGCTACAGGTGCGAGCTCTGTGGGGTGGCGCGAGGTTCCGAGCCGTGGCTGTGGACTTAGGCAGCAGGTAAGGAACAACGTGCGTCCTGTGTCCTTTCACAAGGCGTCCCGTCCAGGCAGCCCGAGGTACATTGATTTCCCAGGCTAGGAATCTGGCAGCGCGGGTCTCATTTACCCCTCTTTACCCCAAACCTAAATGCCAGATTTCTGGCATTTCTGGATTTGGGGTATGTCTTTCTGGATTTGGTGTATGTCTCCTGGCACCATTCCCCTTCCCGCACTGTTTCAGCCTCGTGTCCTTTGCTTCTCTGTCCTCCCTTGTACCCCTTTCCGGCTCCTTTCTCCAGCTGAGTCAGTCCACCTGACTTTCGTCCCCTTTATTTGCGGAGACTCTTGGACTCTGAAGTGGGAAACATCTCACTTCAGGATATGGAGTTGACAGTGGATGCGTGCGTCATCAAATCCAATTTATTCCCTAAATGCATGGTCAGTATGACCCTGGGTAGGAAGGGAAGGAAAACTTCAATTTATTGAACGCTAGTTACATGATACACGCTTTTTAAACCTGCAGTAAAGGTGCTTTTACCTCATCTCATGGTTCAAACAGAAGCTCAAAAAGGGTAGCTTTCTCAGAGTCACCTACTTTGAGACTATGTGGATTTTGCTTCTCTCCAAGCGCATACTTTTTCCATGAGTCCGTTTGCCATAATTCATGTCTAAAATCACTTTTTAGGGACGCCTGGGTGGCTCAGTCGGTTAAGCGTCTGCCTTCCCCTCAGTCAGGTCATGATCCCAGGATCCTCAGATCGCGTCCCACATTGGGCTCCTTGCTGGGTGGGTGGGGGGTAGGGGGAACCTGCTGCTCCCCTTGCCTGTGCTCGAGTGCTGCCTCTTTCTCTGACAAATAAATAAAATCTTAAAAAAATAAAGTCACGTTTTAAAAACAGATTTTTAGAGTAACTGAAATTGCTAATGCTTACTTTATATATCTACATTTTTCATAGGTACTTTAAAATCTTTGACCCAGTGTGTACAAAACCAAAAAATCTGCCATTGATTACAGGTTTTCCTTCCTAACTTACTGAATGACTGATCCTGAACAAGTTACTTTTTTGTCACAAAATGAGACTGGCCTAGGTCAAGGGTCAGTTTTTTCTGTAAGGGGCCGGATGTAAGTACTTTAGGCTTTGTGTGCTGCATACTGTCTGTCATATATTGGTGTATGTTTACAAACCCTTTAAAAATGTAAAAAAGAAAAGAAATAGCTGAAAGGCTGTACAGAAACAGGCTATATACTTTGTTGATCCCCAGACTAGATGACCTCTAAGGCTCTTTCCATCTCTGGCATTCTCTGATTCTGATTTTTTGAGGGAGAAAATATCTCTTCCATTTTTCAGTAACTTATCATTCTTTGAATAAATGCCTCAGAACAAACACCTGCTGTGCAATAAACAGACTTTTCTAACAGACTCAAAGCAACGGTATAGTAGCCCCTGCTTTCCAAATTTTCCATAATCTACTTTAAATATTTCATTTATCAGTAAACCTGGACCTCTTGTAGTTAGTTCTTGAACCTGTGTCATGTGTTGCAACAACTAGATTCCTACATATCATACGTTCTGGGTAAATCAATTCTTTCATCTTTGTATTAAGTTTTTTTTTGCAACATTTATTGAATTTGACTACTATATACCATTCACTTTATACTCGTTACCATGTGTATTATATACAGTTCTTTAGGAAACTATATACTATTGTGTTTTTCAAATGCTGTACTTAATACTCAGAGTAGCCTTTGAGGCAACTGTTTAATTTTCAGTTCAACAAGCTTTTATTGAGCATCTGCTGTGTACAGGGCACTGTAGATACAGATTCTGATAGGGAGTAAGATAAACACAGATGCTAGGAAAATCACTGTGAGAGAGGTGTGAATGGGGTGCCAAAGGAGCACAAAGGCGTTTCTATCCCACCCTAAAGCTTGTCATGGGAGGTGAATCTTGAAGGGGGAGGAGAAGGAATTAGCAAGGAGAAAGTGGAAGTGCAATTACAGGTAGGTGACAGTGCATTTGAGTAACTACAAATAACTCACTGTGTATGAAGCAATAGGTGAAATGTGAATTTAGCATCAAAGGTAAGGCCAAGTGACAGGCAGAGGCTGAATCATAAAGATATTTGGGGTTTTTGTTTGTTTGTTGATGTTGTTGTTATTGTTGTAGTAGTGAATTTTTCTCAGTGGAAGTTGGAGGAAGGTGGTTACATTCCACATCATTCTACAGATGTTTCTAAAAATGTTTTTTTAAAACATCTCTCTCCCTGGAGTTGTACTCCCTGTGGCAGCTGGCTCTGTTCAACCTTCTCTTCAGCCATGTTTTTCCCACCCTTCTTCCCACGAAGAGACTCTTACTACTCATCCTAATCCTTTTTATTTAATGTCTTCAAGTGTTTTTTTTGTATTAGTTATTCATTCACATTAGGTAAACATTCACATGGCTCAACATTTTATTTTTTTATTTTTTTAAGATTTTATTTATTTATTTGACAGAGAGAAAGAGAGATCACAAGTAGGCAGAGAGGCAGGCAGAGAGAGAGAGGGAAGCAGACTCCCCGTTCAGCAGAGAGCCCGATGCGGGGCTCGACCCCAGGACCCTGAGATCACGACCTGAGCTGAAGGCAGAGGCTTAACCCACTGAGCCACCCAGGCGCCCCATGGCTCAACATTTTAAAAGGCTCAGAAATCTTCTTCCTAGCCACCCAAAGGCCTGTGTGTTATCAATCTTGTCTGTATCTGGAGATATTTTACATGTAAAATACTGAAGAGTAAATTGATAAGAGGTAAAATCAGTCCTGATATATAAAAGTAATAAGTTTGCACCAAAAACAGAACTAAAAGTGCATGAACAGGAAAAGTTACATAGGTCAGTTAACACCAACTGAGATCATGAGATATAATGAAAAGTAACCACCTGGTTCTTTGTGTAATATAAATTGCACACACCTGGGAGAAAACCAGTTCAAATCAGGGCAATCACCAAGTTAGGACCATAGGACTATCTGGTGGGTGCGCTAGGACCCCTACGGAAGACACTGAGTAGACTCAACAGAGGGAACAAAGAAGGCAGGAGAATGTGGTGTTTGAATAAATATATAAATCCAAGTGTTGTTTGAATAAGCATATAAATGGAAGTGTACATGTATGAGAATATCTAGGGGTACTGCAGGCCTATTTGTTTTTCTCACTGGTTCAATCAGTTCCCGTTGTAAATAGGTCAGCTGTAGAAGCTTAACAGTGTCTCCTCAGCTTCACTTCTCTGCCTGCTGGTAAAACTGGGAAGGGCTGCTTAGCAGAGGAGTGGGTCACGTACTCCTTGCCTCAAGCTTTGTGAGTATGTGTGCTCTCTTTGGTACACTGCTGGTCCCTGCATAGGTGGGGCCATGTGACTGCTGTTCACCAGTGGAACCTAATAAAAAGTGATATATGTCATTTGCAGACTGAAGTATTTTATTCCAGTGATGCTTACCATTATTCAGAAAGAACCCACATTCTTAACCTCTGTTCTCTACTGCCTTCTTTTGGTCCCCTGTACAAATTATATCCCCATTAAAGAATAAAGACTTATTATCACTGAGGATATGCAAAAGAATATGCCACTGTGGGCAATCTCAAAAATTCTGGGTCAAGATCCCCATTAATGGAATAGAACTAGAGCTTTTACAGCTCCTCTTCTCTTTCTTGGGGCCACTTCAATTTACTTTAGAGAATACTCCCCTTTCTTTCACAGGAATCCCTCAATTTACATTTTGGGATGGAATGCCAATTCCTGTTAGGTCTTGAGAAGTACTAGTAGCATATTCTTACCCCAGAGTAAACAAAATTTCAAGACCCCAAATTTACATTTTACACGTAAAACCTTAATACTGATTTTAGCTGTAGGTTGGTGGGACTTCACTTGAGTCTACCCTATGTGACTGGCTCTGAGCATCTCATTCCCTCCACCTACTATGCCAGCTCAAGCCTTATCTCTGCACTTCCTCATTCCATCTATCGGGGTAGACCCGTTTTTATTGTAGGCTGTCATTACAACATCTGTGTTGAACAGTAACAGAAATCCATCTAGAATTTCTCATATATTTCTTGTGGTTAAAATCAATTTTTCAAAGTTATGACTGAGTACAAGTGTACATGCTTTTTTTTTTGGCTTTCAAATTTAACAAAATGAGTCTATCTGAATAGATAAATATGCTTTTCATGAACTGAGGCTTCTGACAGAAGTGTTTAATGGGTAGAAATATTGAGTTATCTCTTTATCCCTTTTGCGTATGAAGGAGAGGGTGGGCAGGGCATTAGCATGTGCGTATGTGTGTATGTATGTGTATTCAGCACTGGACCATGATAGAATGTTTCTGAAGCAGGCTTCATAGGACAGAACATCTCTCGGTATCTTCAGGAGTCTCTGAGTTGGTTTGGCTTCACAATACTCTTATGAATTTTGGTTTCTTTGACAAGTTTTGCTGATCTGTTTCAAGCCTTAAGTAACCTCTTTTTGTACTCTGCAGAAGCTGGGGAATAAGGCTGATAATACCACCTATTATCTATAAAGACTGCTTTGTTAATATATAATTTGCATACTGTACAATTTACCCATTTAGAATGTACTATTCACAATATTGCAGCCATCACCACAATCAATTTTAGGACGTTTTTATCACCCCCAAAAGAAATCTCAGGCCCATTAGCAGTAACTTCCCATTTCTCCCCAACCTCCATAGCCCCAGGCAGCCACTAATCTAGAGAATTTTTGTCTCTATGGATTTGCCTCTTGTGAGCATTTCATAAAATAGAATCAATGGTGTATGGTCTACTGTGACTGTCTTCTTTCATTTATTATGTTTCTTTTTTTTTAAGGTATTAAAATTCTCTCTTTTTTTTTTTTTTTTTTTTTTTTTTTTTTTTTTAAGATTTTGTCTATTTATTTGCCAGAGATTGAGAGAGAGCACAAGCAGGGGTGAGAGGCAGAGGCAGAGGGAGAAGCAGGCTCCCTGCTGACCAAAGAACCCTATGTGGGACTTGATCTCAGGACCCTGGGATCTTGACCTGAGCCAAAGGCAGACACTTAAATGGCTAAGCCACCCAGGTGTCCCCAGTTACTATGTTTCTAAGTTATATCCATGTTGTAACACATAGCAATACTGCTTTTTTTTTTTTTTTTTAAAGATTTATTTATTTTTAGAGAGAGGGAGAGATAAAGCACAAGAGTCGGGGAGAGGCAGAGGGAGAGTATCTTTCAAGCAGACTGCCTGTTGAGTGAGGCGCTGATTTGCAGGAGGGGTTTGAGAGGGCTTGATCCCATGACCCATGAGATCACAACCTCAGTGGAAACCAAGAGTTAGACACTGAACCAACTGAGCCATCTAGGTACCCCAATACTTCCATTTTTTAAATGGCTGAATAATATTCCATTGTATGCACTGAGACCACATTTTGTTTATTCATTCATCAGTGGATATACATTTTGACTGTTTCCATTTGGGAGCCATATGAATAATGCTGTGGCTATGAATGTTCCTATGCAGATTTTTGCATGGACATAAAAAGTTTTAATTTCTCTTGGTATTTACTTTGGAGTAGAATTGCTGGATCATTTGGCAACTTACGTGTTTAACCCACTGAGGAACTGCCAGATTATTTCACAAGAGAGATGTACCATTTTATATTTCCATAAATACTATATGAGGGTTCTAGTTTCTCCATATCTTCACCAACACTTGTTATTGATCTGTTTTACTACACCCATTGTAGTAGATGTGAAGTAATATCTTATTATGGTTTGATTTGCATTTCCCTATGTACATGAGCATATTTTCATGTACTTAACTGGATATTTAGTAAATTTTCTTTGTATATAGACTTCTATTCAAATCCTTTACCAATTTTAAAATTAGGTTGGTCTTTTTATTTGGTTATAAGTATTCTTTACATATTCTAGATACAAGTCCTTGTTAGATATGTGATTTGCAAATATTTTCTTTTATTCTGTGGGTTTTCTTTCACTTTCTTGATATCCCTTGAACCAAGAAAATTTTTAATTTTGATAAAGTACAATTTATTTTTTCTTCTGTCGCTTGTACTTTTGATGTCATATATAAGACATTGTCTAACCCAAGTTTATGAAGATTTACTCCTATGTGTTTTCCTAAGAATCTTCAGTTTTAGCTCTTACATTTAGGTTCGTACTACATTTTGAATTAATTTTTATTTATAGTATGAGGAAAGAGATCCAACTTTATTAACTTGTCTGCATATGGGTACCTAGTTGTCTCAGTACCACTGGTTATAAAAGCTATTCTTCCCCACCTCCACCCCATTGACTTGTCTTGGCACCATTGTTGAACACGAATGTCTTTGTAGACAATATTTAGGAATTTATATTTTGTACTGAAAGTACTAGGGATACTTTAAAGGATTTTAAGTAGAGAAATGATCTTGTTTGTCAAAAGGCTACTTTTATCAACAAGAGATGAGAGACTAAACGAAGGTTATAAATGGGTATTAATATTTAAGTACTTCTCCACCCCCAAAGTATTTTATCTTTCAGTCAGATTTCTCCTGCGCCTTCTGTATTTTCCCTTAAGTAGCTCTTAAATTCCTCTGGTACTTTTAATAACAATTGTGAATTCTTTCCCTTTTTTATTTGTTTTTTGCTGGGGGGCGGGCTGTGTGGCTTGGTTCTTCTATTAGAATCTTAGATTATTTTATACTGAACTGCGATTTGTATTGATGACCTAAGTCCTTTTGTATTGAATTTTTATTTTTAAACAGAAAACTAGAGATATCCTCTGGAAAGCTGGCCAGATTTGCAGATGGCTCTGCTGTAGTACAGGTAAAAAGTCCAGATTTTTAAACTTTCATCTTAAAAATGCTTATGAACTGCTACTGACTATCTTTACAACATCATGTCACTTATTAGAATTGTGGTACTGTAAGCCATTTCTGGTTTCAGAACCATTCCAGAGAACCAGGGAGTCAGGGGGCTGGATTTACTAAGTGACTTTTAAGATATGTTTGAAACTTGGGCTTCTGTTTTGTTCTGTTAATAAATTCTGTAATACTTCTCTAGAGAAAGTGATTTTACTATTTTCTTTAATTGTGATAAGTGAGAAATTTTTCTTTGTATGTAGCCGAAATTTTTTAAGTAGTAGAAAATACGATTGCTTGTGACTAAGCTATTTTGTAAGCCTTTTCTTGATCTCGTAGAAGGGATCAAGATTTGACTAGTTGTGCTTAATTATTTTCATTTTCATTGTGTCATGGAATAACAGTTCTTTTTCCTTGTATTTAACTGGAGCAAGGATTCACTCACTTACTACTTAGATGTTAATGTCTGTTTTTTAAGGAATTTGCACGTGTTGTTATTTATGTTTAAGTCAGGTGACACTGCGGTGATGGTCACAGCAGTCAGTAAAACAAAACCTTCACCTTCCCAGTTCATGCCTTTGGTGGTAAGTATTTGTTGATTTATCTGAACAGTTATATGGCATAAATGTAGAATTTGTAATATTTTTGTCTAATGTCTAACAAGTACACAGTGTAAACTTCATACAACAAAGGATTTTCTCTTGTAGTTTGAGTCATTAAAAGAATTTAGACTGACTGCTTCATAATCAATTCTCATATTAGTAGTAAGCTGCTTTAGAATGGCCAGGTTGGTAAGAACAGTGAAATGCATGAAGATTTTGATGTTGAATAGCAGTGAATTCATTGCTCTCATAGGTTTCCCTTCAGTATGAGTTTGCAAGTATATGTTCAGTGAGAAGTAAGGAGTGCTTTAGGAGTTTATGGCTTCTTTCTGTTATGAAAACAGAAATGCAATTTTATGTAACAGAGTTGATACAAAAAAGGGAATGTTTTATTTGACCAGAATAAGCCACTGTGGGAAATAATAAGGCTATGTAGTTCACTGCTAAGTGGAAGACTTTTTAAAAATCAGTTTACTGAAATATTTCTATCAGTTTTCCCTTTGTAAAGAGATGCGAAATGCTAAAAGTAAATAAAAAAAAATATCCTTAATTCTTAATCTGGACCATGTTGTTAGTATATATATAGTGTATATATAGGAAAATTAGTATATATATAGTGGTTCTTGGGCAATAGTTTGTTGCCATAAAAAGGAGTCAAATGAACTTCATTTTTTTTTTCATTACTATTTCAGGTTGACTATAGACAGAAGGCTGCTGCAGCAGGTAGAATTCCCACAAACTATCTCAGAAGAGAGATTGGATCTTCTGATAAAGAAATTCTTACAAGTCGAGTAATAGGTAAGATAGTAAGATAGAGGCATTAACTCTGTTACACCTGTGTTAGTATTTCTTCTATCTATATTTACAGTTCTCTTAAATTTTCTTCCATTACATTAACACTACCTGAGATTATTTACTTTCTGTATCCCCTCACTCAGATATGGGCTCCAGCAAAGAAAAAACTGTTTATTCACTACTGAATCCTGGGTACTTGTTATACTACCTGACACAGAATAGGCATTCAATAAATGTATGTCAATGAAATGAATGAATCTCTATTGAGCATATAAATTCTGTGGCTCGTGCCTCTACTGTTCAGCTCAATCTATCCCTAGTATTTTTCATTTTCATATTCATCGCAGTAAATTTTGAAAGCATTATATTAATCAACTACTGAAATAAGGCCCATAATCTTTCAAATCTTTGACATCCTTAAATATTGTGGGATCATTTGAGTTTATAGCTCTTCTATAAAGAAATGGTTATTTTGTGTAAATTTATATGCATTTTTCAGACACAGAATACCAAGGAAAGATTTCTTTTGGTCTCTTGCTGGTCTTAAGTCTCTTTCCTTGGCTTATATATGTAACTAAGCCTATGGAACCAGGATGAAAAATTGCTCCCCAGTTTTAGACTTGTTTGTTCGTGCCCTGCTAGTTTTTTGTTATTAGGACAGGATATATATTAATTGAATCATTGACATTTATCTATGACCCCTTCAGTAAATCAGTCCAAGGAAATTTTTTTTTAATATACTGAACAGCTAGCTATATTATTTTTCAGCCTGATGTTTAATAGGAGAAAAAGATAAACTGTAAAGTGACTCTTGTCAGTACTATTTAGTGTCTTTTCTTTTTTTTCTTTTGGCAGATCGTTCAATTAGACCTCTCTTTCCAGCTGGTTACTTTTATGATACACAGGTATATTCTGCTTTAGGTTTATTTGTTTCTAAATCAATAAAAAATTACTTAATGAATTTCTATAATACTTCCTAGGCTAAACATTAGAACACAAAATAAGAATTTTTGGTAATGCTGTTTTATATTAAGCTAATTTTTTAAAACATTAATAATTTTAAAAATTAATATTTATTCAGTGTCATTTTGAGTTGATACCTGAATTATGAGTAGGAGTTAGCCAACCTACGAGTGTGGGGGAAACATTCTGAGCAGATGGAATAGGAAGCACAAAAGCCCACAGGAAACAAACTGGTGATTTTTAAAGTTTAGAGTAATTGAGGAAGGTGGGGACAGACCCTTCTGGGACCTGTTAAGTCATATTAGTGTCAGAAGCTAGGACAATTGATACAAACTAGTCTTTACTACCTATTTATTGGGTCCTCTAAACTTCTACTTTAATATATTTTAATATTTTTGTGAATATTATTCTCTTTCAGAATAATGACCCATATGCTTTAATGAACCTTTACTTATTTCATAAAAATAAATATGCCTTGCAGATAAGCCTTTGCAAGGATGTCACTGCCTCAAGTAGTTGTTTTTTCTTTTTTTAATAAGTTGTTTTCTTAAGTACATGACATAGGCATATTATTGCAGTATAAAGGAATTCATCATTTTGTTTTCTATATGCTAAGCAGAAAACAATATTTTTATGTAATAGAAATAGCTGACATTTACTGAATATTTTCAACATGCCCAGTATTGTAAATGTTTTACAAATAGTATTTCCTATAATTTTCAGAAAACCTTTTAAGAAAATGCTATTATTTTTCCCTTTTAAAAATGAGAAACTTTTGGGACGCCTGGGTGGCTCAGTGGGTTAAGCCGCTGCCTTCGGCTCAGGTCATGATCCCAGGTCCTGGGTTCAAGCCCCGCATCGGGCTTTCTGCTCAGCAGGGAGCCTGCTTCCTCCTCTCTCTCTGCCTGCCTCTCTGCCTGCTTGTGATTTCTCTCTGTCAAATAAATAAATAAAATCTTAAAAAAAAATATATGTTAAAAATGAGAAACTTTTGAGGCTTAAGTAATTTGCCATAGTCAAGCATGTATTTAGTTAAATGATAGCCAGAAATAAGGGGTTTGACTACAAAGCTCATGCTTTTAAACACATAGGGCCCAAGATGTTAGCCAAAATGATAGTCCTCCTAAATCAAGTAGTTTTTTTTAAGTACTCTGAATTTTTTCCTTTGTACCAGGTACTTTGTAATCTGTTGGCAGTAGATGGTGTTAATGAACCTGATATTTTAGCAATTAATGGTGGTAAGTATAAAAATCAAGATTAAAATTATCATGGTCTTTTTAAAGGAATGAAATCTTTTTACTTCAGTTCTTATTTTGTTTTTCCTTTTTTTTAAGCTTCTGTAGCTCTCTCATTATCAGATATTCCTTGGAATGGACCTATTGGTAAGTTAAGATTTGAAAATAAGAAACATTATGTTTTTTCTTGAAATACTAGTGAACATGCTATAGCAAGAGCATAGATTAATTAGCTCTGACTTATTATCTCATAGGGAGTTTAATTAGATGATATTCTAAGACTCCTTTCAGCTCAAGATATTTTCATCCTTGCCTTAGGTTTTGTTTTTGATAGCAAAATGTTATGGTGTTAGAGACTTTATGTTCCTAGATACTTTTACTTCTTAATTGTCTCTCTATTTGAGGACTTTTGGTGTGGGGGGTGGGGATAGGAAATTGTTATAGTACATGGTCTTTCAGGATAAAACAAATACGTTTATAACTTACAACTCTTACAAATTGTAATCATGAAATATAAAAATGATTCATCGAGTAACTTCTGAATATCCTAAATGTCAGATACTAAGTTAAGAACTGAAGGAAGAAAGGCAGTCTAGGAAGAGTTCTTGCTTTCAGTGTAAATAGGGGAAACAAACAAATAATTATTTATAAACAGTATTATAAATAAAGCTATAGTAAAAATGATAGAGAAAGGTATGTTTAGTCTTTGAAATCATGTTGTCAAGGAGGGCTTCTCAGAGTACTCAACATTAAACTGAACCTTAGTAGGATCAAATGGTAAGCATTTGCCTTGGAAAAAGTATAGTCTAGCTTGGGAAAAGAACACGAGCATAATCACAGAAGTATGGAAAAAATAATGTATCTCAGCAGCGCAGTGCTCTAGTGAGGCTATTAGGTAGGGTGGGGTAGGATGTTCTGTGGGCCTTAAAAACCATAGTAAAAATATGGATTTTATTGTAGTCACAGTTAAAGATAGGGATCAAAGCTATCACTGGGATAGTGTCTTGAAAACAGACTTTTTATTACACAACTGCCAGTATTTTGATGTATTTTAGGGGCTGTGAGAATAGGAATGATCGATGGAGAATGTGTTATTAATCCAACACGGAAAGAAATGTCTTCCAGTACTTTAAATTTAGTGGTTGCTGGAGCACCTAAAAGTCAAATTGGTAAGTAATTTAGGTAGTACATTTGTTCTGGATTTTAAGTGTAAGTTCTGGCTTCTTAAAAATGCATTTATATTCTTCTATGTATGTGTGTCTTGTCACTTAGCCATAAAGATTTTTGTTCTGTTTTATTGCTGTCCTATTTTGGTGGTGCTCTCGCTTCATATCAAACAATACCTGAAATTACAGAATGCGATACAGCCTGAAATTGCAGAATGTGATACAGCCTTGGCTGGCTCAATTGGCTAAGCATCTGCCTTTGGCTCAGGTCATGATACCAGGTTCCTGGGATTGAGTCCTGCATTGGGCTCCTTCCTCAGTGGGGAACCTGCCTCTCCCTCTGCCTGCTGTACCCCTGCTTGTGTGCTCTCTCTGACAAAATCTTAAAAAAAAAAAAACAATGTCATATAATTTTACTTGAAATATATAAAAATCTTTATTTACCAAGACAATTCTGGTAATTATTTTTAAACTAATAAGCTAGTCTAAAAATTAAATTTCTAAATCTGGTAATAAATTGTTTTATTAGTTTAAATATGTTAATTTAGCTAATTCATCATTCAGCGCTTGTTTAATGTCCTTTGAGAAAAAGGTCACCTGTTTCTGGAAGGTAGAAAACATATAAGAAATGCACTGACCATAGGTCACCCTCACTCCTTGTAATAAAAATGTCATAACTGCATGAATGAAAATTGGCCCAGTTCTCTTGAAGGAGAATTGGCTTTGACAGTAGAATGACCTGTATCTGAAACCCAGCAGCTGTCACACTGTGTAACCTTGGACAGATTAATTAAGATCTTATCAGTTGGGACGCCTGGGTGGCTCAGTTGGTTAAGCGGCTGCCTTTGGCTCAGGTCATGATCCCGGCGTCCTGGGATCGAGTCCCACATCGGGCTCCTTGCTCATCAGGGAGCCTGCTTCTCCCTCTGCCTCTGCCTGCCATTCTGTCTGCCTGTGCTTGCTCTCTCTCCCTCTCTCTCTCTCTCTGACAAATAAATAGATAAAATCTTTAAAAAAAAAAAAAAGATCTTATCAGTTAATTTTACTGTGTGGTATTTGATGTCTGGGACTTTTTGACATGGGATCTTCTGATATGGGAATATTTTGATAAAATGTAAACTATTAAGCTTTTAGTACTTTTATGTACAATTAATGTGTGAAACACATTTCCAGCTTCTTTTGGAATATTAGTCAGTGATGGAAATAGAATAAGGACTCTATGGTAGTTAAAACATATATAAGAGGAGTTGTACATTATCTACATATTAATTAGGGTTCGTGTTGCTAAAGTAAATAACAGGGGGGTCCAAGACAATTATAGTGGCTCCATGATATCTTTTTTTTTTATAAAGATATTATTATTTTTTAAAGATTTTATTTATTTATTAGACAGAGACAGTGAAAGAGGGAACACAAGCAGGGGGATGTGGGAGAGGGAGAAGCAGGCTTCCCTCTGAGCAGGGAGCCTAATGCGGGGCTCAGTCCCAGGACCCTGGGATGATGACCTGAAGCCAAAGGCAGATGCTTAATGACTGAGCCACCCAGGTGCCCCAGTAAAGGTATTTATTACAGACTACACAGACACGTTTGCGTGCATGGGCCAGTGTGGGGAGGTGCAGAAGGAATCTCAAGCAGACTTCATGCTGAGTGGGGAGCCCTCCAGGGGCTTGATCTCATGAGCCTAAGATCATGACTTGGGCTAAAATAATCAGTTGTACGCTTAACCAACTGAGCCATCTAGGTGTCCCTGGCTCCATGACACCTTAAGAAATCTAGATTCCTTCCAGCTTTCTGCTCTGCTATCCTCAATGTGTGGCCTTCAACTTCATGCTTATGAACTTGCTTTTGGAGCTCTGGGCAACTTAACCTGATCTATAGGCTAGAGGAAAAAAAATGAGGGGAGTAACTAAAAGGTGTATGCCACCTGAGTAAGTCATCTTCCCTTTCAAAGTGCTTTACTAAAGACATCACATAGCAATTTTCACTTTCACTTATATCACACCAGACAGAACTATAACACATGATTGCAATCTTGATTACTGGAGAAACAAGGAAATGATTGTTGGATTCTAGCTCCAGAAGATGAGATTCTTACTGTGGTAGGCTATCACAATGTGGAGAGAACATTCCAAAGATTTGGGGAAGCCATGAATAACAGATGACCCTTAACATATTTGAGCATCCCAGAAAGAGCCTTGAGCAGAGTACTGGTTCACTGTCTCAAGTTTACTTGGTCTGCATGTGAAATTTATTTTTGCTTAAAGTTATAGTGTTCATTACTTTCACTTAGTAAATTGATTTGGCTACTTTACAGGGTTGTTGTGAAGATTAGAGTCAGGGTTTGTAAAGTGCCAAGCATAATACCTAGTACCTAATAGGCATACTGTTAATACCTGCTCTTATCATGAAGACACAGAAATAAACTTGCTTCTGAATGGCCATAAATAAATAGCCTCTACCTGCTTTAGACTTTGAAGCTCTCTAATTTTATGGGGATGTGGGAGGAATGCACTGAAGATCTTTGTTGCAACTGTGGCATGCTGTAAAAACCCCATAAGCAACTTCTAGCTTGCCTTTCTTAACTCTTGCTCTCTAGATGGATGAATTAGACTCTAGAGACTGCATAAAGCATCAGAAGGTTGTTTTGACTTCATGTTCATGTGTCAGACTTAATATTGGGCCCAAGTCCAATACCATCACCATGGAACTTGTGGGATAGAAAAATACAAAAAAGTAATTGCTGCCATTCCATTATTAAAATATTTAGTAATCCAACAAATCTTTGGAATAAGACCTAAAGAACAATTTCTTCTTTGGCTGCTAGATGACTTCAGCACCATTCTGCACATTCTGCTTGCTTTCAACTGGTACACTTAATATCACTCATCTTTCTATGTATGCTAGGATATAATTTAGGAAACAGTATACCAGTAACTATTTTTAAGAAGAAATTTGTATCTAGAATTCACAATTTTCAACTAATCTCAAAAATCTTTAGGGGTACCTGGGTGGTTCAGTGGGTTAAGGCCTCTGCCTTCAGCTCGGGTCATGGTCTCAGGCCCTGGGATTGAGCCCCACATTGGGCTCTCTGCTCAGTGGGGAGCCTGCTTGCCCCCCCATCTCTCTCTCCCTGCCTCTCTGCCTACTTGTGATCTGTTTGTTAAATAAATAAATAGAATCTTTAAAAAAAAAAATCTTTAATCTTCAACTACTAAAAATGGTTAACAGCAATCATTTAGACAGCACTTTTTTGTGTAAATTTTTAGTCTACATGGCAATGCTGTCCAGTAGAACTCTGCAATGAAGTAAATGTTTTATATGTGAAGATGTGGCTACCGTGTACTTGAAATGTGGCTAGAGTAGCCAAGAAACTGAATTTTTAATTTTACACAATTTTATCTAAATGCAAATAACCGTATGGAGCTAGTAATTGCCAAATTGGATAGCACAGATCTATAGATTAAAAAAACTAAGGAATTTCCTTCTAAAGTATTTTCAAAAATGAATTGCTTTGAAGTTTAATTAGTGAAAACAAAGTCTAAGGAATATTGATTTCTTTACCATATCATTTCTTTCATATTTTCTTTTAAATCAACTTGTTGAGGCATAATTTACATACATCAAATGCATTTTTAAAAATCTCCAGTTTAATTCTGCAAAAAGTGAGGGAGGATGTCATGGGAATACTGATAAGAAGAAAAATATAATTGCGGTATCATTGTGTCAGGAAAGCTGCTTTACACCTCAAATGAAGTACTGAAACCTGACCTTGCCTTACCCTCCTCCATCTGTAATAAAATCATTTCAATATTCCTCTACATTTAGAACCACAATAGGCCAAGTTATAATTTTTGCTTTTGCTTCAGCCATCAAACATAATTTAGTAAACTCAAGAGGAGATGGAAAGCATATTGTATTTACCCACATTTTTGCTTAGCAGTACTTTTCCTTCCTGATAGTCCATGGTTTCTTTTTTTATTTTTTCTGTTTAGAGAACTTCCTTGAGCCATTCTTTTAGGGTAGGTCTTTTAGGGTAGGTAGGGTAGGTAGAAAACAAATTTTCTTAATTATCTAAGAGTCTCAATTCATTCCTAAATATATATTCCTTCATTCCTTTATTCTGTAAATATTTTTACTGGGCATAGGATTTTGGGTCAACAGTTCTTTTCTTTCAACACCTAAAATATAATATGCCAGTCCCTTCCAACCTCCATGGTTTCCAATGATAAATCTATTATTTTAATTGCTTTTCCCATATGGGTGAGGTGGTACTTTTCTCTGGCTGGCTTCAAGATCTTTTTGTCTTTGGTTTTCCAAAGTTTAATTAGGATATGTATCTCCTTAGGTTACCCTGTTTGGGGTTTACTCAGCTTCTTGAATCTGTGCGTTTATGTCTCTGCCAAATTTGTAGAGTTTTCAGCTATTATTTTTCCAGGACTTTTCAGCCTGCCATCTTTATCCTTTCTTTCTGGAACTCCATGACACAAATGTTAGATCTTTTGTTTTAGTTTCACAGGTCAGCTTCAACTGACTGTTGGAATTCCAATATAAAATACAAAGCACAAAAGATTTTTTTTCCTTCTAGATTAGACCTAAAAGCTTTACAAGTGATGATTAGATAATAATAAATCTTAATGACAACATGATGTGGTTTTAATATTAAATATGATAGTTACCATCTTATCTGTGCATTGCATGATGTTTAACTGTACAAATCGAGAAGGGCCAAAAATGACACATGAGGAGGCAGGAATCTCGCGGCCTGGCAGAAACCAAAGCCAAACCTGAATAGCAGATGTTACTAGAAGTGACACTGGGAGCCAGAAGTGCTACTTGGCGCTTCCCTCCTTTACACAGGAGTTTTACTATCACAAAACCATAAAAGCAGCTTTTTTATGGGAGTAGCAACAGTCTTCTAGTTGGCTTACTTGACACAGTATCACTGCAAAAGATTTCCCCCCACCTGTGCAAGCATTAGACAATGTGACAATGAGATAATTGAGTAGGAGGTCACATCAAATAATTGTTAAACAGAAAACATTTGGGATGCCTGGGTGACTCAGTCGATTAAGCGGCTGCCTTTGGCTCGGGTCATGATCCCAGAGCCCTAGGATTGAGTCCTACATCAGGCTCCTTGCTCGGCAGGGATCCTGCTTCTCCCTCTGCCTCTGCCTGCCACTCTGCCTGCCTTTGCTCTCTCTCTCTCTGACAAATAAATAAAAATAAAATCCTTAAAAAAAAAATTCACTGGATTCCTACTTTATTGATATTTTTAAATTTCATTTTAAGTACGTATTAAAAATAAATGTAGCTGTATGCTTTAAAGATGGAATTTTATGGTATTTGAATTATATCTCAAAACTTATTTAATAAATAAGTATGCATAGGTTATTTTGTTTCATTTTTTTTATGAGAAATCCTTTACTAAATTGAAGAAAGCTGTAAGCCTAATTTCAAGTATTAAGGTTTCTTTATTCATTTACTGCTGTTTACATTTTGGAAGGATGCTGATTCGAAGGAAAGAAAACGGTTGATATACCATTAATAAGCAAAACTGATCTGTAGTGTTTATGTTGTGTCAAGGTGCTTAAAAATGCTATACTGGTAAAAGATTCAATGGCAATCTTTTTTTTCCTCCCTTTAGTGATGATGGAAGCCTCTGCGGAGAACATTTTACAACAGGACTTTTGCCATGCTATTAAAGTGGGGGTAAAATATACCCAACAAATAATTCAGGGCATCCAGCAATTGGTAAAAGAAACTGGTGTTACCAAGAGGACACCTCAGAAGTTATTTACCCCTTCACCAGAGATTGTGGAATACACTCATAAGTAAGAATATCTGTACAAAAGAAAATTTGAAGTCATTACCAGATTTAATTTAATTGTAAGCCTAAAAACTTCCCATGGAAGCATGCATGCATTACTTCTTATATGGCATCCTTCTATTTTCAAAGTGAGCGCCATAAATGCCAATCTAATGCTTTAAAAAGGGTAAGCCAGTTCTCACTTCAAGTGCCTAAGTTTAAGTCTCAAATGAAAAGGGGAGGGAGTTGACTGGTTAAGATTCAGATAATCTGAATATCTATGTCAAACAAGGAAAAAGAATAAATCATAAGATATTTGAATATCTAAGGAAACTGTTGAGGTTCTTGAAAAGAAATCAAGTATAACCACCTCTGTATGCTCAGTGCTTAGAACAGTGTCAGCTCATAGGCAGGCACTCAGTAAGTATGAATGAAATTACCAGAGAGTATTTCATTTTATTTCAAATAAATTGAAAAACTTAATATTTCCCTTAGCATCAGTCTTACAGCCATCAGTCAGTCAGAGACTAAAGAGATGTAAATTGTCCCCAACAAAACAGTTGCCTGCAATAACAGCCAAAGTGGAGAGAATAGAAAAAAGCAAGAAGTTAAAAAAGAGTGGGGAGAGAAAGTTTGTATGTAAGAAAAATCTAAGGTGAAATAAATTGAACAATTAAGAAGGAAGAGCATAGTACCTGTGAGTGATTTACCTGACAGATGAGGAGAAAGAAATTTGGTATATTGTATTATAAATAGTAAACAGATTAGCTGTGCTAAAGAACAATAAATACATTTTTAAAAATTCTTTATGAAATGCTTATTAAATATTTTAGCTTACTATTAAGTATTGCAGTTTTGTTCATAATAGTATTGTTATACTATTAACATAAGAACTATTATGCTGACATTTATTTTGTGCTTAAAATAGACTCTCCATGGAAAGACTCTATGCAGTTTTCACTGATTATAAACACGATAAAGTAGGTATTTTTGAATTTTGTCTTATATAATTATTCTGGGAATTCTTTTTTGTCATAATTCACATAATCTAATTTATGAATTTTTATTAAAAATCTCTAAACAGAAAGCTAAGTAAAAGTGTAGTTATTTGCTTCTCCATTCTCTTTTTGCTGATTAATGCAAGTTTTAGGGAAGTGTGTAAATATATTTGAATGAATTAAATAGGTAATATTTCTTATAAATCAATAACTAGCTCTCATCTTTTAAAGAATACTACCAGTAGAGAAATCTGAGTACTATTACGTGTGTTAATTGTAACAATATAATTGTTAGCAATTAACAACGTAGCGATGTTAATTGTTAAATGTAAAAATAGAAATGTTATATATTTCCATGTATACTGAACCTCACCTCTCTTTTAGATTTCCAGAGACGAAGCTGTTAACAAGATAAGATTGGATACAGAGGAACAACTAAAAGGTAAACTTTGCTTTATTAACCTCAGAGAATCAGTTATTTCCTTGTTCCTTAGTTTCATCTTTGGTAAATAATGATGCATCCCAAGGTTACTGTTAAATTAATTTCTGTGAGGGACACCTGGGTGGTTCAGTCAGTTAGGCATCTGCCTTCAGCTCAGGTCATGATCCAGGGCCCTGAGAGAGACTCCCACATCAGGCTCCCTGCTCAGTGGGAAGTCTCCTTCTCCCTCTGCCTGCTGCTCTCCCTGCTTGTGTGCGCTCTCGCTCTCTCTCTCTGAAAAATAAATAAAATCTTAAAAAAAAATTTCTATGAGGGGACCTGTGTGGTTCAGTCAGTTAAGTAATTGACTTTTAATTTCAGTTTAAGTTATGATCTCAGAATCATGAGGTCAAGCCCCACATGGGACTCGGCAGAACATCCGCTTGAGATTCTCTCTCTACCTCTCCTTCTACCGCCCCACCCCCTGCTCATATGCATGTGTATTTGCTCTTTCTCTCTCTCTTAAATAAATAAATAAAATCTTGAACTTCTGTGAATGTGGTCATCACTGTACCTGATAGAGTGAGCACCAGTAAAACGTTGAATGTGAAATATTCCCAATCTTTTCTGGATCAGGTTCTTACACTCTATGATGGGAAACTTTGTATCATGTCATTTAAAAATCTGAAAAATACTCTTTAAAATTCTTGAGTTCTTAATCTGTGAAATTGTAATACTGATAATATCTGGTTTATGGTATTATGGTAATAATTACGATAATATCTGGTTTACTTTAAATAGGTAAGTCATCTGCATTTGTACCTGCCACATAACCAAGTATTCAAAAAATGTTAACTGATGCTGTTGTGGAATTGTAAAATTAGATTTTAGAGAATTTTGCTCTCTAGAAATTACTAAGCAAAGGATTTTATTATGTAAATATCAGTCACAAACTAAATGTGTACCAAGCATGACATTTAAAGTGTAATACTTAAAAATTATTCCTGACTAACAAAGATACATTTCTTAATATATATATCTCTCTGTCCATTTTTTATGTCCTGTGAAAGTTATATTTAATAAACCAAATGCTTGAGAGAACAGTGCTTAAGGCTTGGTATTAATCAGTTGATAAAGTAGCTTAACATTTAAAAACATAAGCCTAGACAGGCAGACAGACCAGTATTCAGGTCACAGTTCTACCTGTCACTGCCTGTATGATCTCAGGCAATTTACTTTGTTAAGCCTTCTTTTTCTTCTTTAGAATGGTGGTAATAATAAAATATACCTCGTAAGTTGTTTCAAAGATTAAAGGCATTAAAAAAGAAACATGTATAGCACATGGGTCCTGAAAGAAATTAATAAATGTTAACTAAAAAGGCAACAGTAGGGACTTGTAACATACAAAGCAAATTATTTCTCTATTTGCAGACTAAGAGAAAGGTTCCTAAGGCAAAACATTGAAGGTGATTACTCTTAATCTTAAAAGTGTCACTCAGACCTTTTAATAATATGGCTGGATTTGTTAGTAACATAATACAATAGAGAGCTAATAACAAAGCTCTGTTGTTCTGGTAGAAAACAAATTAAGTTCTCAATAACAATATGTTTGAGGTATAATACTTGTGTCTTTCCTACTTGAGAATATTTAATTTGTCTGCTTTGTTTGCTTGAGGACTAAATAGTTCAGCATCAACTCCCTTGGTTTACTACCATAATTAACTGATTTGATACTATGAATTGAAGAGAAATCATGTCTTCTAAAAAGAGAAAACCTTTGTTTTGGTTTGTCTTTCTTTCTGTAGAAAAGTTTCCAGAGGCTGATACATTCGAAATAATAGAATCCTTCAACGTTGTTGCAAAGGAGGTTTTTAGAAGTATTATTTTGAATGAATACAAAAGGTAAATATATCCTTTTTTGATGGAATTGAAGTATGTGCCTCTGTAAGTTGTCTTGAAAGTGGCAACTTGCTCAAAGCAAGGAAATGATTTTTTTTAAGTGAACATTAAAGAATTAGGGTATTTCATAAATGGGTGTTGAAGAATGTGTGGATGTGTCTGTTTCTCTGTGGGACTTGTGTGTAGAGCAGTGGTTCACAACCCTGAATGCACATCAGAATTGCCTTGCAGAACTTCTTTAACAGTAGAAGTGAATGGGTCACAATCTGAGATTGTGATTCAGTGGGATTTAGGGTGGGGATCAGGTATCTGTATTATTTTTTAAAGTTCTTAAATTCCTCAGGTGATATGTTACACAACTGGAGTTGAGCACTCCTTGGTAGGAATAAGAAATAATAGGTGATATTTCTGATTCTGAACACCGCTTTACATACTTTTTTCCTTTATTACTATAGGTGCGATGGTCGAGATTTGACTTCACTTCGGAATATAAATTGTGAGGTAGATATGTTTAAAACTCTTCATGGATCAGCATTATTTCAGAGGGGACAAACACAGGTAATATATATAAAATGCTGTAATTATTTGCTGATTCCAGGTTGCTTAATTACATCTAATAGAAGTACATTATGTAGACAGTATAGATTTTTATCATATGGAAAATGTTAATACCTGATTTTTTAAAAATATTTTTAACAGCTTTTTTGAGGTATAATTGCCATCCAAGAAAATGCACATATTTAAAGTGTATATTTAATAGGTTTTCATGTGTATACAACTGGGAAACTGTCACCAAAGTCAATGAACATATAATCACCCCCAAAAGGTTCTTCCTGCCTCTCTATAATCCCTTCTTCCCTGCTCCCCTCCCCTTCCTTAGGCAACTGTTGATCTGCTTTTGTCACTATAAATTGCTTTGCATTTTCTAGAATTACCTGGTATCTTTATCATATATGATATTTTTCTTTTAATCTTGATGCACAAAATTGAGTAACTCATACACTCTTTAGTTTTTAGCATATTGTTTATTTTTGGTCTTTTCAGGGCCCTCATTTGTTTTCTTTATTTAGCCTATACCTCAGTCCTGTTTTTTCCCTTATATTAGTACCTGTGCTCTTGTATTTAACATATATGTGTATCCATTGTTTTTTGTATGGTATTTGCTTTATACCTCCTCCTTTTTCTCATTATTAATGACTACTTTTAAGTTTGCCAGTCAAATTGGTACCAACTGGTATTCCTTGCTTTCGTTTGTATTTCCCTGTGCAGCTGAGGATCTCTCTATATCATAATAAGTCAATGTCATCACTGTATAAATCATACCCTGGGGGCTGTACACCTTTCAGGGCTCTCTTATCACATAACATTTGAGCAATATGATGGCCCTGGTTCAGGTTTGCTCTTTTGTGAATCATCTGGTTGTTACCCTTTTTTCTTCCTATTTTTAAGTGATTTTTTAAATGTGTTTTAAACATTAATCCTTTTCAGGAACCAGAATTTGAATATATTATCTCCCTCTTTATCATAAGCCTTTTAACTTGGCTTGTGGTAACCTACTCTTTGTCTAGAGTGAACCTGAACTCTTTAGTTTTGATGTTGTTAATGCTTCCCTTTTTTATTTTGTGATTTGTGTTTTAAAAGTCTTATTTAAGGGCGCCTGGGTGGCTCAGTGGGTTAGGCCGCGGCCTTCGGCTCAGGTCGTGATCTCAGGGTCCTGGGATCGAGTCCCACATCGGGCTGTCTGCTCAGCGGGGAGCCTGCTTCCCTTCCTCTCTGCCTGCCTGCCTCTCTGCCTACTTGTGATCTCTCTTTGTCAAATAAATAAATAAAATCTTTTAAAAAATAAATAAATAAATAGTCTTATTTAAGAAATCTTTCCTTACCCCCAAAGTCACAAAATTAGGCACCTAGTTTATTAATTTTCTAGTAGTAGCTATCAAATTAAATCATTAATCTGTTTTGGCATTTTGGCATTTAGACTCTTAGATATGGTATGAGATGGGAACCTCCAGAGTAAGCCATGTTTACAACACATTTACTAATAATTCATTTTTTCTGTTGACTTGTAATATCAATTTATCTATATTCAAAGTTTATAAATACATTTTGGACTATATTCTTTTCCATCATTCTGTGAATTTCCTAGGCCAGTGTCACACTGTTTTAGCTACTGTACTTTGCAGGTATATATTAATGGCAAGAAGTATATCTTCCCTTTTTATTCTTCCCTGCCTCTCAAAATTGTCTTAGCTGTTCTGGTACATTTGTTCCTTCATTTGAATTTTAGAATCAAGTTATAAAAAAAAAAAAATCTTTCTTTTTATTGGTATTGCATTGAACTTATAAATTGGGAGAGAAATTATATTTTTACAATTTAAATCACAGTCTTTTCAATAAATAATCTCACTCTTAATTCAGGTTTTCTTTTATGCCTTTAATAATTTTTTTTAAGATTTTATTTATTTGACAGGCAGACATCACAAGTAGGCAGAGGCAGGCAGAGAGAAAGGAGGAAGCAGTCTCCCCACGTAGCAGAGAGAGTCCGATGGGGGGCTCAATCCCAGAACCCTGGGATCATGACCTGAGATGAAGGCAGAGGCTTTAACCCACTGAGCCACCCAGTCGCCCCTTATTAAATTTTTTAAAATAACTCCATTAAGATAGCCTGCATACTTCTGTTAGCTCTTCTGACAATCTCAGCCTTTTAAGAGTGTTTAGTCCATTAATGATCAACTTAATTCCTGATGTGATTAAATTTAGCCTGTCATTTCATTATTTTTGTTTGCCCCCTGTTTTTAATTTTTCTATTTTGCCTTCTTTTTGAATTAACTGGACATTTTTTTAAATTCCATTTTAATATGTCTCTGTTTTCTAGCTGTAACTTTGCATTATTTTTTTAGTGGTTATAATAGAGAATATACTGTATAGCCTTAACTTCTTAGTACTATATCACACATTGTGCTGTAATTGTCTTTCTTATAAGTTACATCTACATATTATAAACTCTACAAGGCAGTATTATAACTTGTAGTTTAAATAATCATTCATTTTCAGAAGTTAGGAGGGAGAAGATTGTCTTTTTTATTGACCTATGTATTTATAATTCCTGATGCTTTGTATTTCTTCCCGAAGATCCAAATTTCCATCTAGTATTGTTTCCTTCAATCTTATAAGACTTTCTTTACTGTTGTCCTGTGGACCTTCTGACAACAAATTCTCACATTTCATTTATCTGAAGATATCTTTATTTTGCCTTTATGTACAAAGAATGTATTTTGCAAGATTTAGATTCCGGGCTGATGCTTTTTTCTTTAAGCACTTAAAAGAATGTTCTACCTTTTTTTTCTTTTTTATTTTTTTCCTAATAAAAAGTCAGGATGCATTCAAATTCTTGTTCCCTGTATACTATTTATTGTCTTCATCTGGGTGCTTTCCAGATTTTCTTTCTGTTTTGGTTTTCAACAATATAACTGTGAAAAGGTAGTTTTCTTTGTATTTATCACACTAAATTTCCTGAGCTTGAATCTGTAAATTTGTGTCTTTCATCAAACTTTAGGGATTTCAGCTATAATTTCTTCAAATATCTTTTCTACCTTATTCTCTTATCTCTCCTCATGGGATTGTAAGTATATATATTAGTCCTTTTGAAATTGTCCCACAGGTCACTGAGGGTATGCTTTTCCCTACCCCACCCCACACCCCTTCCTTGTTCTTTAGATTTGGCAATTTCTGTTATCCTTCTCCATATTCATTGACTTCTGTCAAGATACATAAGATAATGTATCTTTCAATTTTAGAATTTCCATTTGTTTTTCTTTATATCTTTGAGTATAATTATAAGAGCTATTAAAAATCCTTTTCTGTTAATCCAACATCTGAATTAGCTCAGGGCAAACTACTCATTATCTTTCCTCTTGAGAATGGGTACCATTTCCTATTTTTCTGTTGGTTGTATCCTGGATGTTTTGATTGATACATTGATGAGTTTGGATTACATTATGTTCCTCCAAAGAAGACTGGACTTTTTTTTTTATGTAGGCAGTTTTATAGGCTGGACCTTTACTTGTTTATTTTTTTAAATTTTCTTTTATTTAAATTCAGTTAATTAATATTTAGTGTATTATTAGTTTCAGAGGTATTATTCAGTGATATATCATTTGCATATAACACCCAGTGCTCATTACATCACATGCCCTCCTTAATGCCCATCACCTAGTTACCCCTTCACATGCTCATTCCCTACTTCCGGCAACCCTCAGTTGGCTTCCTATATTTGAGAGTCTCTTATGGTTTGTCTCCCTCTCTAATCCCATCTTATTTTTCCCTCCTGGCTAGACCTTTATTGAGGCTTCCTTTATAGCCAGGTTTTACAAATATACCATCCTCTTCCTGTCCTCCCTCAGTACTTAGTATAGTTCTTTACATAGTAGTCTACGATGTTAGACCTTTGGGTTATTGAGATTTCCACATAGCTCTCATATTTATAGAATGAATAAATGTTTACTCTAGCATGGCAAGTTTTGTATAGAATTTATTTATCCCATTTCTCTAATAGCTAATTGGGTTCTTGAAATGTTTTTAGTTTTCCTCTTCATTGTTAGTAAATTAAAACCTGACAGGTTTTTTCTATTTTAGGTGCTTTGTACTGTTACATTTGATTCATTAGAATCTAGTTTGAAGTCAGATCGAATTATAACAGCCATAAAGTAAGTTATGTTTTTTGGTAAGTTTTAAAGTGTGTTGGTATGTCCTAAAACATATGTTTGATATGTTTTAAAGTAAGTTACAATGTTCCAGTATATAATTGAAGCTCAAGTAGTATATTATTATTATTACTTTTTTAAACCTATTACCTCTACTTTATTTTTCTGTTTATAGGGTATTTTTAACATGGGTACATTCAGTTTAGTCTCTGTCTCTAGAACCTCAGGACAGATATGGGTAGGTTTTTTTGTTATAAAGAAGAGAGCAAATACATAAGAAAGAGTCTCAGTTGCTTAAAAGAATCTGGAGGCTGTTAGTATAAGTTAAAAAAAAAAAAAAAGAAAGCCTTATTTAATCCCAAGCCACATTGAAATTTATGTTCAGAAACACTTGGCTCTCCTCCTCTGTTCCTAGAGAGTCAGCAGTAAAATCTTGTTCATCAATTTCAGATGATGAGAATCCTATGTTACAGTCCTCACCAGCGCTACTATACTAGGCACAGTTCTTTGCTCAGTGCCTACTTTTGCTTCCCTTTCCCTTGGTAAGGGTCTCAGAAGACCATAAGACTCTGCCTCCCTCTTCCTACTGCTCAACTGATGAGGATAACCCTCAGTATCTTGAGGATGGCATCAATAATTGTTTTTCACATAGCTGACAGAATTGACAATACAGCTGTATGTATAGGCGAGATTGTTACTGTAATCATAGTCCTTTTGGGGGAGCTCTTAAACTTTTTATTTTAAATTCCCATCTGAGCCCAAACTTGGTTGCCCTGCCCTTCTTCACATTGACTCCTTTCTTTTCTAAAAGGCAACACGGCTTCATAAGAAAGAGCACTGGACTTGGCCAGGGTACCTCTTTACATTCTAGTCTTAGGTCTGTAACCTGTGTAAATGAGAGGGCACATATCAGTCAGCCATGTTGGCCTTTGGTTTCTTCATCTTGTAAAATGGAGGTGCTGCACTAATGATCCGTATCCTCCTCTTTAGCCCCTCAAATCTGTTATTCCTTTAGTCTTCTGTAGGTTTTTAGATTACTCTTCCTCAGACTGTGGCTTATGGTTATGCATATTTAGCCCTAACCCAGGACTTTTCAAGCCTTTGCACAGAGAGGTACCTTTTGTAATACACCCACTCGATGGGGACACTGTGCTAAGACCCTGAATATGTCAGTCTTTTCCTCAGTTGTAGATAAATCTGGTTTCCTGCTTCCAGGAATTGTATTTCTTCTCATCCTTATTTTCCTCATTGTTCTAGATATAGTCATAACATTTCTCATTTCAAACCCTGGAAAAATCTTTGCCTGTCTGATCTCCTCCTCTCCCCTATATCATTTCAGTTACTGATGTTCATTTCATATACTGATTGGAGAAAGATAATTCCTGAGATTTAATGTATTTATAAAATTTAAGATTCTCTTAGCAGTTACTAATGCTTAAAAGTAAATGTCTGCTGTCTTAGTATACAAATAGAATATTTAAGTGTTTCTATTTGAAGCAAAATTGTTTTCCTAAATCTTTGTAAAATTCATTCATAAAACCCCCAAAAAAAATACTGTCTCTGACATTCATTCTTCCGATTCTGGTTTTCAATTTCAGACCAACTCTCTTTAATACATAATTATTTTTTAAATCCCCTTAAATCTCTTTAGTTGCTTATTGAAGTTATTTTTTTGTATTTATATGATGTTTTTAATATTATGCTTTTTGTTTATAGTGGAATAAAAGATAAAAATTTCATGCTGCACTATGAGGTAAGGTGAATTTTATCCCTAATATTTTATGAAAAATTTTCAGGATATAGCAAAGTTGAAAGAAATTTAGAGTGAATACCCATATGCTCACTGCTTAGGTTCTACTATTAACATTTTACTATGCTGATTTTATATATCTGTTAAGATGGATTTGGGCATGTTCTTTTATTGCATGCAGAAGGGAATTTAGAGAAATAAGTCATAGTTTTCAGTTAGTAACTTCATATTCTGAGTCATACATAAAAGTTAAATTATAGTAGACAATTTTATTTTAATCAAGAAAACATTGTACCCATTCATCGGTATCAAACAAAAGTGGGGCTTTTCAATGCCTCAGATGACAAATCACCTCCTCCCTTTAGTTCATTTAAATGTTCATATTTTTACTCAGTTGATTAGTAGTAAAAGAATTCTGAGGTATTTAATAGTAAATTCCTTTATGTGAAACTATTAAGAGTTCGTAATTGACTTGATATACAACTAAGTCCTAAGGTACATTAGACATATTTAGCACTTTTAGTAGTTGGAGCATATTTGCTGGAAAGCTAGTGTAAAAGCAGTAAGTCACTTCACTTTTGAGTGACTGTTGCTGGCTGCCCAGAATCCCAACATCTCAATTTTTTTGATCATACTATGATTAATAGAGAATATACAGAAACCTGGAGATTTTCACAGATTTGCGTCCCTTATAAATATCCTGTTCTTAATATACTCAGATGCTGCCAAGGCCAGGAAGGAATTATAATTGAGTAAAGCATATCCTTTGCCATGAGCTGCACAGCACATGGATGGCAGTCTTTAAAATGGGCAGCTGTGGGGGTACCTGGGTAGCCCAATCAGTTAAGTGTCTGCCTTCAGCTTGGGCCGTGATCCTGGGGTTCTGGGAACAAGCCCCACATTGGGCTCCTTGCTCAGTGGGGAGCCTGCTTCTCCGTCTTCCTCTGCCTGCTGCTCCTCTCGCTTGTGCTTGTTCTCTTCTCTGTGTCATATAAATAAATGAAGTATTTAAAAAAAAATAAAAATAAATAATAAAAAGGGCAGCTGTGAAAAATGCACCTCTAGATGATGACTGGCAACAGAAGTGAAGAGAGGGGCAGTAAAAGGATATGGGCTGTTACTGCTACCTCATTTCATTTTTTAAAAACTTTTTATTGTAAAATAAAACACAGATACTGAAAATGATATAAAACAAAGGACGGCATAATGAGTTTTTATACGGCAGAGAATCTTATAACCACCACTGAAATCAGAGAATAGAAATGTTCCCAGTCACCCCTGAAGCCCCTCTATGCTTTTCATCCTAGTCTCAACACCCTTCTTTCCCTGAAAGTAACTACTCTCCTAAATTTTATAGTAATTACTTCTTGCATTTCTGGTATACATCTGTATACTGTAATCTTGTCCATTTTTTTTTTTAATTTGGTATTTCTGTAAGTCTCTGTTAATCTATAGTTTCTTCTCCAACATGTTCTTTTCTTTTTAGTCTGTCTGTTGAAGTCCCAGAGCCATTTACCTGTAGAGGTCCCTGCAGTCTGGGTATTGCTGATTACACACTGATGGTGCAACCCAGCAAGTTTCTCTGTCTTTCTGTCTCCTAAAAACTGACTGCAGTCCTGAAAATTGACTGCTAGATCCAGATGCTTGAAGATTCATGTATTCCTTTTTAAAAATATTTGTTAAACTGGAATTCCAAGCTTTTATGGGGTATTTCCCAGTATTTTAAGTGATTGCAACTAAGTCATAGTCCTTTGAGACACTATATTGGTCAAATAAAATAGTTTGCAACCTCTGACTAAAAGAAAACCCTTACTGGAAAAGATCTGTTTCATTAATGAGCATTTCTTTTTAAATTTGTATATATTTTTCTTATTATAAAAATATAATACTTCATCAGTGTTAATAATTTAAACATAATAGAAACTTATGTTGTGAACCCCCATAACTATCCATTTCCCACTCTGGTTCAAATACACATTAGAAATAGCTATGTTTAGTAATTTGATGTAAATTTCAGATACACATTTTCTGTGTATATAAATGAACTTTAAAAAAAATGGAATTCTACTATTTTGTAACTTCTTTTATTATATTGATACTATATCTTGGGTCTTTCCATGTCAGCTGTTTATGTATCTGTTTTGTTTGTTTTTAAGTTTCCTCCTTATGCCACTAATGAAATTGGCAAAGTAACTGGGGTGAATAGAAGAGAACTTGGGCATGGTGAGTACAAATCTATAAACTTACATGGTATTCTTATGGGGACTTAATACATTTATGCTTATTATTTTCTATTCTAATTCAGGTGCTCTTGCTGAGAAAGCTTTGTATCCTGTTATCCCCAAGGATTTTCCTTTCACAATAAGAGTAACATCTGAAGTCCTCGAGTCAAATGGTAGGATATTAAAATAAATTTTTCCTCTAGTCAAAGAGACCAGAATTCCTTGTTATAGTCTTTTCATGACTTATGTTACATTGTGCTTATTACCACAGTGCCCAAATCTATGACAAAAGAAAAATGTGTTTAGTTAATCATAGACTGTCTAAATTGCTGTTCTTAGCTAATGAGATGTTTTGAAAGCAATATAAAAACAAATATTTCTCTTTATGTATCTTTTATAGCAGATCCAGTAGGGGTTATTTGTTTTTACAAACAAACCATAGAGCAAGGCCAGCTTCCAGAGAGAAAAGGACAAAAGAGACTGATCCATTAAGCAGGGAGGAGACACCTATCAAATATCATAAATATAAGCAGGCAGCACAGAGAGAGCAGCTGGGCTGAGAGATCAAATTTAGCATGCCTGGGTGGCTCAGTCGGTTAAGCATCTACCTTCAGCTCAGGTCATGATCCCAGGGTCCTGGGATCAAGTGCCGCTTCAGGTTCCTTGCTCAGCGGGGAGCCTGCTTCTCTCTCTACCTGCCATTCCCTCTGCTTATGCACTCTCTCTCTCTCTCTCAAATAAAATCTTTTAAAAATATATTTTAAAAGATCAAATTTAAATTAACATTAAGTACCCACGTCAAGGCAAAGTACGGCCATTAAAGACAGAAAGGTCACAGTGATGGTCACAGATACTTAAAAACAACAACAAAAAACCCCCTCTGAATTTAAGCTAGAGACTTTCTGTTCTTTACAGGGTGTAACTAGGCTGTAACTTAGGGTCCAGTGAGAGAGCCAGAGCCTATTATCTTTAACTGCCTTCTGATTAAGCAACAGAAGAGGCATGGTGGTTTTTCTGGGAGGTTTCTTAGAATCCGTAGCACTGCTGTCCTATAAAACTTTCTATGATGATGGAAATTATTTCTATACTATACAGTGGAGGAACTGAATTTATTTCAATTAATTTAAATTTAGTAGCTACATGTACCTAATGGCTATCATATTGGACTGTGTAGCCCTATAGTTTGTGGTTTAACAGAGCTTGCCTTAATTTCTTTTAAAAAGAAAGAAGGGGGATGCCTGGGTGGCTCAGTTGGTTAAGCAGCTGCCTTCGGCCTCAGGTCATGATCCCAGGATCCTGGGATCGAGTCCCGCATCGGGCTCCTTGTTCTGTGGGGAGCCTGCTTCTCCCTCTGCCTGCCACTCTGTCTGCCTGTGCTCACTCTCTCTATCTCTCTCTCTCTCTCTCTCTAAAAAATAAATAAATAAATAAATAAATAAAATAAAATAAAATAAAAAGAAAGAAGGAAAGAATACTGAATATTTATAAGGAAATAACCAATAGTAACAGTTTTCTACATTTAAAAAAATCAGTATATTATAAACAAGTATTTTTTTGTTTCAATAGGATCATCTTCAATGGCATCTGCATGTGGTGGAAGTTTAGCATTAATGGACGCAGGTAAAAGAATTATGTGTCAAAGCTACTAATGCTTTATCTCTATTTAATTAGTATAAAATATAAGATCTCTTTAAAATTACATTTTGATAAGACCTGGAGAAGTCAGATTACAGATTATCAAACCAGGCCAGAGCAAGATAGTTACAAAGTGCAGCTTCAGCTATACAGATAATTATTAGAATTCTTATTTCTGGTAAAAGGGAGAACACTGAAATTATTTACTTGCCTTGGTGATCCAGTGAGCCTTCTTACCTTCCAAAAGGTAAAGAGCTCTGTAGTTGATTCCATTCACCAATAAAGTTTGGACCAGGAAGCAGAAGTATTTAGGACCCGTAAAGGAAAATAACCATGTAATCTTCCATTCAATTTGCAAACCATGAGAAGAACAGTACCACGCACAAAAGGATACACAGAATTTTAGGAAGAAAGACTATAAGAGATTCAGTATAATCTCTCAGTTTGAAACACTAAAAGGGGAAAAGAGTCAACATGTTAAGGCTCTGAAAACAATTTCTGTATCTCACCAATGTTGCTGTTCAAGAAGGAAGGGAACCTAAAGATACTCAAGAGGCTACATGGAGCTTCCCCTAAGTTCACACATTTATAGTACAGAAAGATAGAAAGGATACTATAACCAAGGCTGAGATAGAAGAATTGTGTGAATATACAATAACACTATCTAGAAAGACGAAAACTTAAGCCAAAGCAAAAAAAAAAAAAACCACCTAAAAGTACTTTTCTAGTTGTGTTCAGTGCCAGAAAAGCATAAGGTGATATTTAAGGTTGCTGGTAAAATACTTTTTGTTTTCACCTTCATGCATTCATTCAGCCAGTCTTTACTAGATGCCACCCCTGTGCCAAGCACTGAGCTAAGCCTTTGGGACATAGTGATGAACAAAACAAAGCCCCTGTCCTGGTGCAGCTTGCATTCAGTCACATTTTCGTACTGGGAAACAATATATTCTCAAAAAGGTGAACTGAAAGATAAAGTAAAAGGAGATTATAAGATCTTTAAATGCTTTAAATGAATTCAGATCTTTTGGTCTTGACAAAAACCCAACCTAAGTAAAGATGAGAACTTCAGGATGAGATACACCTGACCAATGTTGGCAGTATTTGAAAAATCAGAAACTAATATACGAAGGACACAAAAAGTTATTAATTTTGAAAAAAAAGTATTAATTTTGAAAAAAAAATTATTTTCTATAAAGCATAACCTAGTGAATTTGATAGTCACCCTTAGCAAAACTCTTAAAGAGATTATTTAAGAAAAAAAGGGTTTATAAGTATTTTTAGGAAGGAGGGGGCTGTGAAGAGAAGGGACGAGAGGGACTCATTTAAAATAAATCATGTTGTAAAATAATGTTCCACTTTGGAAACATTACCAGATTTGGAGTGGGGAGGGTGATTGCTGCTTACACCATTTCTAGAGTAGCTTGGCAGCTCATGATTTTTCTGTAAGTGATACAGAAATTGAGATGGATGATAGGTGCACCGTCATAACTGGTTGAAGCATGAGCAGAGGAGACAAGCAAATCTGATCAGTAGGATGGTTCGGTCAAGTGGAATGCCTAAAGATGTTTCTTTCTAAGCCCTGTCCCTTTCAGTGTTTTTATTATTGAATTGACTTAGAACACTGGCCTGCTAATTAATTAAAAGGATACTGCTAAAAAGGAATGCATGACTGATGTGTTAAATGACAATTTTGATCTCTTAAAAAATGTTAAGATAAAAAATAAGAAGCCAAATAGAAAACAATTGAATTTGACAAGAATGAATGTTAAGTCCTGTGGGAAAAGCCAACAAAGGGTGTACAGTTCAGCTCAAACATATGAATGCTTGTCATTCCTCTCATCAGGCACTATCTTACTTTAGGGATACAAATGGTACCTGTTTTCTAAAAACCTTATAGGCACAAAAAACATAAGATCAAGGAGATTAATTCAAATAGGTAAAAGGCACAAATATGTACAATATGGATGAAAAATTAGGTTGAAAGTACTTGGCTTCATAAAGACAGCTACATTTCATCTGGTTCTAAAGGCTGAGTAGTTGATCTGTCATTAGGAGCAGGAACCATATTTCATGTGAAAGGAACATAATGGGCAAAGTTATGAAGCAGTATAGTATGTTTCTAAAATGTATTTGAAAAAATTAAGTAATAAATTGGGACCACCTTTTAAAAGTCATTGTTATGTTATGGATTTTGAACTTAAAGCTAGTATTTCACAACTCAGTATTCTATGACTAGTGTTCCTGCTGGATGTTGATTATTGTATACCATGAAAAAAAAGTCATTCTGTTCTAAACTACATTTAAGCAGGGTTAAGCAGGTTTATTTAATATGAGTTAAATAAACTTTAATATGCTATTGTGAATTCTGAATCTCTAGGAACAGGATATGCACTATTTCCCAAATGTTTTTGACCATAGAACATGTATAAAATTTACTGAAAGCAAATAGTGGGGAACTCAGGAGAATTTTATGTAGTGGAATGGTGTGATTTGAATCTGATTTATTTTCTTTTTGGTAGTTTTTCCCAGCTTAGGTGATAGACCTAGAGGATGAAGTGAGAGAGAATGGAAACGGGGGAGAGACTAAAATTGGGGATACCGGACAAGGAGAATGTTGTCAGAGCAAGAAATAATGGAGACTTGGACTAAAGGAGTAACAATGGATGTTTCAGTATTTAGAGGAAAGGACAACTTTCTACAGAAATTTAAAGGACAAACTATCAGATCTTTGTGACCATATTAGGAAATGGGGAAAGAAGTATTGATTCTGGATGAGAATCTTAGTTGCATTCAACCAAGATAAGAAAAGCAAGACAAAAAGGATTTATTGGGTATGATTACATTTTATATATATGTACATACATATAACATGCTTTGGGGACATTTAGCTGGAAGTGTCCAATAGCCATATTGGCTATACAGCTCTAGAGCTTAGTAGCAAAGAGAAATAGGCAGGAGAGAGAGATTTTTTAGGTCATCAACATTATAGGTTATGGTTAAAAAACCAAGATCATAAGTGAGATTGCTTAGAGAATATGAAATTATATCCCCCGCCACAATCCTTTTTAACAGTTAAATTCCAAGTGATAAAACCTTAAATGTTTTGTTTAAAAAAAAAAAAAGAAACATGGAAAATTTTATCAAAATCTTAGGAAAAACCTTTCTAAGCAAAATCCAGGAACCATGATAACATATACCTTTAAAATTCTATACAGGAAAATAAATCACAATAAACAAAGTCAACTGACTAGGAAAATAATATATTTCCTTTAATAGTCTACATTTATATTTAACAAAGATGTACTGTCCATGTTGAAAGAGCTTTTATAAATCATTAAGAAAAAAGATTAACAAACAAGTAGGAAAATGGTTGAAAGCCATGAACAGGCAATTCACAGAAAAAGAAATATAAGGGGTGCCTGGGTAGCTCAGTTGGTTAAGCGTCCAACTCTTGATTTCATCATGGGTCTTGATCTCAGTGTTGTGAATTCAAGCCCTGCATTGGGCTCCATAGCTGGGCATGGAGCCTAAATAAATAAATTAATTAAATAAACAGTTTATAAACATTAAAAAAAGTTTAATCTCACTCATAAAAAAATCAAATTAAAAACAATAAGCTACCATTTTTGCCCTTTATATAACAAAGGTCAAAAGATCTGACAGGAATTAACAAGAAAGTAGAGCAGCAGGCACCCTCAAATACAGCTGGTAGAAATATAAAATGCTACACTCTGGAAGGCAGTTTGACAGATTTATAATAAATGTAAACCCACATACCTTTTGACCTAGTAATCCCACTTCTATTATGTGGCTTATAAATCCATTCAGGGAGTACTGAGCAGCCATTCAAAAAAATAAGGTGGAACTTTGTGTGGCATTATGTGTCACTATCCAAGGTATGTTATTAAGTGGAAAAAAGCAAGGTGCTGAATAGTGAGCACATTCACTGTGATTCCATAAGTAAAGAGAACAAAAGATTACACTTTGATTCATATTTGGGCACAAATTTTCTGGGAGGATACACACACACAAAAAAACCTACTGATGGCTTTCATGGAGAGGTGAGATGAGGGGTTTAGGCTGGAGGGATTTACCAATAACATGGTTACATTTCCAAAAAAAGAAGATAAACATACCAAAAGTAAAAAGACAAATGGATTCTATTAAGAGTTAAGTGTGCTATTTTTATAGAGATTTTTGTGAGAAAAGTGATTACCTGTTTATTTGTTTTAAGGGGCTTTTTTCATATGCTTAAAAAGAAATGAGGTAGATAGATGACCTTTCCAGCTTGGCTCTGATGATGTCAAATTTAAAATAGCACTCACTTACATTAAATATCAACAGAATGATAAATATGTGTGTTAGGTTGATGTACACATTACATACAAGCTCTTCTTCTCAATTATAGGAGTTCCAATTTCATCTGCTGTCGCAGGTGTGGCAATAGGATTGGTCACCAAAAACAATCCTGACAAGGGTGAAATAGAAGATTATCGTTTGCTGACAGATATTCTGGCAAGTATATCCATGTTTTCAAATATTCAGTAGTGAAGATGACACATATTTTATAAGCATTGGATGCTTAGAAGAATACATTACTTGGTATTACTTACTTTCCTCCTCTGCATATTAGCCTTGGATTTTATAGGATGTGAGTTAAAATATACAAAAAGCAGTATAAATATCCATAACGGCTCACTTTAGGGGGATCATAAATGAATCCCTGTGCATTTATGGGGGGACAACATGAACTTAAAGTAATTTTCTGATGAAACAGTTCTAACTGAAAAAGCCACAAATTAGAAGCAATAGTTTACTGTAGAAGATACTTCTTTGTGTTTAGTCTTAGAGGACATGGTTTACTTCTCTAGCTGTTTTTTAAAATTCCTCCATAGTGCCTGGATGAATTTTGTTTTTGTTTAAAACTATATCATTTCTTAAATTCCTTCAGGGAATTGAAGATTACAATGGTGACATGGATTTCAAAATAGCCGGCACCAATAAGGGAATAACCGCCTTACAGGTATTTTAAAACCTATTTTGTTTCACTTTTATAATATTTAAATAATGTCATGAATCAATATTTATATAATTTTTTTACTTTTCCACGTCAGGCTGATATTAAATTACCTGGAATACCAGTAAAAATTGTTATGGAGGCCATTCAACAAGCCTCAGGTAAGCTAAGCTAGTGTGCCTGATTCTCTTTCCATCATTTTTCATTTATTCATGACAACTATAATTCCCATTAGGCATATTAAAAATGGGCTTTTTATAAAATACTGTTTTGGAAATGAAATTTCAAACCTTTGTGAGAGACCAGAGAAAATTCAATTTTTATAAGTGACTCCCTAAGATAAGATTTATGGAGAAAAGGGACTATAAGTAGAATTGTAAAGGTAATTAGGATATGAAGAGCTTTGATTACTAAGTTAAAGAATTTGGATTTTACTCCATAAAAACTAAGACTACTGCTATATCTCATCATATTTTTTTTATATATAGTTCACCTCTAAACAATGTGTGCTCAAACTGCACGGGTCCACTTATATGTGGATTGTTTTTTGGTTTTTTGTTTTTGTGGGTTTTTTTTTAAGAGTTGGCAACAAAAGCATTTATTTACAGCAGCAAAGCATTTATTTACTATTGCCCATTCCACCAGATGAACTGAAGGCAGCTGACACAGAGGTCATGTCTGCTACACTGAGTATCCTATGAGTCCTGCTGAGGCAATTAGCAGCTCCTGGGGATGGGGGGGGGGGTCATGACTGGGCAGGGCTGCAGGTTACCCAGTATGCTGAGAAGGTGGTCCCATCAAGCATCTAGGGCTGGCCAGCAGAAGACTGGGCTGAAGTGGAGAAATATGCCCAGAGGGAAGGGGTAGCACTGTATTGGAAGTCCCTGCACTAAGTCCTCTGTGCCTGTGGGGTTGGGAGGGGACCCATTCCCCACTATGGCACCTTGGCCCTGAGGCCTCCTGGAGACCAGCACACTCACATGTGGTGTATGGCCATAGGTCAGTGGTACATGTCCATGCAGATGAAGCAGCATTACTATGCTTCCATGCAACTGTTGCAGCCTGCAGGCCACCCAGGGGTTGCCACTGCTGAGCCTAAGCCACCAGGCTGTGGAACTCTGCCATCCCAGAGCCAGCCCCCTATCCCATGCCTATGCAAATATTTTTCAATAAATATACAGTACTGTAAATATATTTTCTATTCCTTATGGTTTCCTTTTTTTTTTTTTTAAGATTTTATTTATTTTTTTGACAGAGAGAGATCAAAGCTGGCAGAGAGGCAGGAAGAGAGATGGGGGGGGAAGCCCACTGAGCAGACAGCCTGATGCGAGGCTTGATCCCAGGACCCTGAGATCATGAGCTGAGCTGAAGGCAGAGGTTTAACCCACTGAGTCATTCAGGTGCCCCTCTTTATGGTTGTCTTAAGGTTGTCTTAACCTTTTCTTTTCTCTAGTTTACTTTATTATAAGAATATCGAGTATAATACATAAACATACAAAATGTGTCACTTAACTGTTTTTTGTCATGAGTAAGGCTTCCAGTCAATAGTAGGCTATTAGTAGTTAAGTTTTGGGGAATCAAAAGTTTTACACGAATTTTTGATGCAAGGGTGGACATCCATAATCTCCAGTTGTTCAAGGGTCAACTGTGATTATAGTTTTTATGTTTTTATCTCTTATAGTGGCAAAGAAGGAGATACTACAGATAATGAACAAAACTATTTCAAAACCTCGAGCATCTAGAAAAGAAAATGGACCTGTTGTAGGTAATTTATTAAAGTTATTATTTATTCTGTCATAAGGTGAACATTAATATATGAAAGTATATTATTATATTTAAATTTCCTTTAACTCCATACACAAAACAAAAATATTTTAAGTATTTCTATAAACACTTTTAAATTGGGGGAGGTATTTTTAGACATTAGAACTTACAGAAACTTGAGTCAAGTAACTATTTTTCTACTTCCCATGAAATAGTTTTACATGTGCATATGCCAAAAAAAAATTTTTGATCAAGATATGTTTTAGGTTCATATATGTATTTGAATTATTTACAGTTTGTCTTTATTACATTTTAGAAACTATTCAGGTTCCATTATCAAAACGGGCAAAATTTGTTGGACCAGGTGGATATCATTTAAAAAAGCTTCAGGCTGAAACAGGTAAAAGTTGTATGATGTTTGGGGGTTTTATTTTTTAATGTTTTTTAGAGAGGTAGGGGAGAAGGGGGAGGGGGAGAGAGAATGTTAAGCAGGCTCCATGTTCAGCATGGACCTCAACTTGAGGGCTTGATCTCACAAACCTGTATCATGACCTGAGCCAAAATCAAAAGTCAGACACTTAACCAACTGAGCCACCCAGGTGCCCCAAGTTTGAGGGTTTTAATGGTAGGCCCCATAAGTTGCCATTTCATCCCCATTATATTCAAAAAATATGTTTGAGATATGTGAGAACAAGAGAAAAGAATATAATGCTGTCATGTCTTTAAGTTTTCTGTATGCCTCTTAATAAATCAGCAGTCATTCTTAGCTATATTCAAGAAGGATGACCTAGAATTCATTGATTTCTTTGTGACATTTTAAAATTGAACATTTAGAAAAATCTTTAACTTTTCACTTCAGAGGATTTTGCTGTCATTTTCTATTCTGCTGTTTTTCACTTAGTCTTCTTTAGACTTTTATTTGAAGAGTAGACTATGTGTAGAAATAGTATGCTTTCTTTTTTCTAGAAGCAATCTTTGAGTTACCTAGTACTTACCAGCTTTGAGGTTATTGAAGGAAGGTGAGAAGCATAGTTGTCTTAGCCAGCGCTTTAGATTGAGAAACTGACATGTCATCCCTCATCCATCTGTTCACTACTCTAGAATAAGAGAAAGAAAAAGTGAGGAAAAGGTTACAGTATAGAAGCTACTCATAATTAAAAGAGCAAAACCAAATCTTCAAAAATTAGAACTTAAATGTGCTTTCTCCTACCAAACTCTGAGCTCCAAGAACACAGAGACAGTGACTGACTGTTGCTTCCCCAGGCCATAGTACAATGTCAGATACATAGCAGGTGTGCAATGTGTTATATGTTGGTGAATGAATCCCTTCATTCCTAAAGCAATGAGTAAATATAACACAACTCTGCCCAGCTACTTATACGTCAGTCCCCTGCTCTCACATCTACTTTGTAAGATTAGACTTCACTAAAGTGAGCAAGTTAACTTTAATATGTTAAATCATCTTTTTAAAAGGAGTAACTGTTAGTCAGGTGGATGAAGAAACATTTTCTGTATTTGCACCAACACCAAGTGCTATGCATGAAGCAAGAGACTTCATTACTGAAATCTGCAAAGATGATGTAAGTATAGATCTTATAATACTTACTTTTTTCTATATTTTTTGCTATTTATTCATCTTATGGCTTATTTTGCACTTACAGCAAGAGCAGCAACTAGAATTTGGAGCAGTGTATACCGCCACAATAACTGAAATCAGGTAATATCAACCATACACTATGCTGGGGGTTTTTTCTTTCTTTGTTTTTTTAAGATTTTATTTATTTATTTGACAGATCACAAGTAGGCAGAGAGGCAGGCGGGGGTGGGGAGGGGGGGAAGCAGGCTCCCCACCTAGCAGAGAGCCCGATGCAGGGCCGATCCCAGGACCCTGGGATCATGACCTGAGCCAAAGGCAGAGGCTTTAACCCACTGAGCCACGAGGTGCCCCCACTATGCTGGTTTTTATAAATTTATATTATAAGCACATGTTAACTTCACATTTGCATTATATATGTTGAAAATGTTAGGTATTTAGATTTTATATCAATTACCTGCCATAAATTATTTTTAAGGTATAATTTATTTTCTATGCCAGTTTGTTGATTTTCAGTAACATGATTCTGTGATTATAATTGTACTAATAGATTCTTCTAAGTGAATTGTTTCCTTGAACCAAATTTCTCACCACTTAAATTTTCCCAATAAACAGTAAAACAGGCCCAAATAGACCTAGCAGTATTCCTTTTTCTTTTCCTAGTAGTTTCATGTCTGTTTTAAAGATAGTACTATTTAATGCCTAAGGAGCACATTTCTTTAAATGTCAATTTCAACCTCAAAGTATTTTTTATCAGCTAAAAAGACTGATTTTGGGGGGATGAGAAAATCCCCTCCCCTTTTTTAAAAAATATTTTGTTTATTTATTTGAGAGAGAAAGGTAGCGAGAGAAAGCACAAGCAGGGAAGAGAGGGAGAACAGACTCCCCACGAACAGGCAGCCCAATGCGGGGCTCAATCCCAGAGGACCCTGGGATCATAACCTGAGCCAAAAACAGACACTTAATAGACTGAGCCACTCAGGCACCCCTGAAAAATCCCCTTCTTAAGGAAAAAAATAACATATATATATCAGATGTAGCCTGAGTGTTCAGAGCTATTTGAAATGAATAACAAAAGCCAATGGAATAATTTGTTTAATATCACAGGTGAAAAACTGAGAAATGGGATGGCTTATTTTAGTAGACTAGTGAAAAAAAGACAGATTTTGTAATGAAATAAATACCTTATTTTATCCAGCCCCCTTCCTTAAACCATTATTTAATAGGTTGATGATTCATCTACACTACTTTAAAATATTTAATGTTTATCCCTCTACTCCCCATTCATGCTCTCTCTCATTCTCTCTCTCTCAAATAAAATCTTTAAAAAAATAAATAATTAATGTCATTTCAAAATGGGGAAATAGAGAATTATAGAAGAATATATAGTCTAAAAGCTTGTCATTAACACAATTTTCCTTTATCTCTTCTCTGTCCTTTCATTTACAAGTATTTAAATAACAGGGTGTAGGAGCGGGGTGGCTCAGACCATCTGCCTTCAGCTCAGGTCATGACCTGGGATCGAGCTCCTTGTCACGCTCACTGCTCTTCAGGGGAGTCTGCTTCTCCCTCTCCCTTCCCCTGCTCATGCTCTCTCACTCTCTCAAATAAAATTTTTTTTTTAAAGATTTTATTTATTTATTTGACAGAGATCACAAGTAGGCAGAGAGGCAGGCAGAGAGAGAGAGGAGGAAGCAGGCTCTCCGCTGAGCAGAGAGCCCGATGTAGGGCTCGATCCCAGGACCCTGAGATCATGACCTGAGCTGAAGGCAGAGGCTTTAACCCACTGAGCCACCTAGGTGCCCCATAAATAAAATATTTTTTAAAAAATGTAAATCCAAGGTGTATGTTCAGTTGAAAAAATAAGTTTCTCTTTTAGATAATCCTTTTTACAATTGTGTGTGTGTTTACTTTGTTCTCCAATGGATACATAATAAGTTTGATTATGAGTAGATACTCAGATACTGTTTTAATCAGGCTTATTTCCTTTCCTTCTCAGAGACACTGGAGTGATGGTTAAATTATATCCAAATATGACTGCGGTACTACTCCATAACACACAACTTGATCAACGAAAGGTAAAAACAAAACAAAACAATATGTTTAAAACCACCTTAAAATCATCATAGTGAAATTACCTGGGTTGTTGAGAATTGTGCACTTTGTCCACTACTAGCCTAAATATAAAAAGCTGAAAATGACAGCAATGTTGCTGACAGAAGGTTTTTACACTATTTAACACAGGTATTTATGTTTGTCCTTGTATCATGGAATAGAAACATTCTTGAGTTAACACATCTAGAGTTAACATATAACAGTTATTTTTTAAAAATACCTGGCTATAGCCCTGTCTTCCCAACTTTCTTGGCCAACCAAGCATAGTAAGATAAAACTAAAAATATGAAACTATTCAAGAAAACTCTAGGTGCAGAGGATAATAGGAATGTTTAGTTTACCAAATATTGAAATATAAAGCTATACAGAATAAAACAGTGTATTACTGACCTAGAATTAGACAATTTATACAACAGAAAATAGAGACCAGAAATTATCCAGTTATATAAATGGGAATATAATATATACTAAAAGTTGCATTTTCAGTCTGAAGAAACAAAGATTATTTAATACATTGTATTGGAATAGCTGGTTTTCATAAAGCAGAATGTCTCCTGTTTTATTTATTTTAGATTTATTTTAGAGAAAGAACCCAAGTGCTTGAGTGAGGGGAGGGGCAGAGGGAGAGAATCTCAGACTTCCCTGCTGAGTGCAGAGCACCACGCAGGGCTCTTTCTTACAACCCTGAGATCATGAACTGAGGTGAAATCAAGATTCAGATGCTTAACTGACTGAGCCACCCAGGTGCTCCTGATGTCATTTTAAAATACATGGCAAAATTGCAATAAAGGTGAAAGCCAAGTACCAACTCAGGGGAAAAAGATGTATATAACAAATGAGAGAGGCTTCATATGCACAGGGTTTATATGGATCAGTAAGAAAGGTCAATATCAACAGCAATTTTTTTAAATTAAAGATTTGTATATTACTTGTTTTTATTTTAGACAGAGAGCATGGGTGAGCAGGGGTTGGAACAGAGGGAGAGGGAAAGAATCTCTAGCAGACTCCACACTGAGAGCAGAGCCCAAAACAGGGTTTGAACTCATGACGCTGGCATCATGGCCTGAGATGAATTCAAGAGTTAGATGCTTAACCCACCAAGTCTTCCAGGCACCTCAACAGCAGTTTTGTTTTGTTTTTTTTGTTTTATTTTAAGATTTTACTTATTTGACAGAGAGATCACAAATAGGCAGAGAGGAAGACGGGGCGGGGGGGGGGGGGGGGGAAGCAGGCTCCCCTGCTGAGCAGAGAGCCCGATGCGGATCCCAGGACCCTAAGATCATGACCCGAACAGAAGGCAGAGGCCCAACCCACTGAGCCACCCAGGCGCCCCAACAGCAGTTTTTTTTAATGCAAATAAAACTAAGTTATCATTTTTCAACTTTCAGATAGTTGAAAATCCCCAATGTGGGTGAAAATATGGAAGAAAAAAATGGACATTCTCATACACTTGAGATACTGTTGTAGGAATGTAAATTGGGACAGACTTTTTGGCGAGTGTTTGATAAATGTGTATGAGTACCTTTGGCCCTAGAAGTTCAACATTAGGACTTTATTCTGAAAGGATAATTTGAGTAACTACATAATTGTTGCAACACTGTAGTTACCTACAAAAAGGTTGAAAAAAATAGTACACTGAACATCCACATACCTGACATCTAGATTCAGTAATTATTAACATTTGCAATACCAGAATTTAAGGGGCACCTGGGTGGCTCAGTCAGTTAGACATCTGCCTTTAGCTCTGGTCATGATCTCAGGTCTGTGACCGAGCCCTGCATTGGGCTCTGCACCACAGTGAGTCTGCTTCTCCCTCTCTGCCCTATATGTACTCTCACGCTTGCGTGTGCTTGTTCTTGCTCCCCTCCCCAAGTAAATAAAGTCTTTTTTTTTTTTTTAAAGATTTTTGTTTATTTATTCGACAGAGAGAGATCACAAGTAGACAGAGAGGCAGGCAGAGGCAGGCAGAGAGAGAGAGAGAGAGAGGGAAGCAGGCTCCCTGCTGAGCAGAGAGCCCGATGCGGGACTCGATCCCAGGACCCTGAAATCATGACCTGAGCCGAAGGCAGCGGCTTAACCCACTGAGCCACCCAGGCGCCCCCAAGTAAATAAAGTCTTAAAAAAAAATACTGGAATTTAAAACGAATTAAATGACCACCTTTAGGGGATCAGTTAAACAAATTACATAGTTTGAACATTCTGCTGTTTCATTTGTTGATCTAAAAGGATATCCTGAACATATTATTGAATGAAAAATCAATGTATTAGAAAACAACAAGCTCAATAAGGTCCATTTTTATAAATGGAGTACATACTAAGTAGACATTTGAAGGGATACTTGTTAGAGTATCAGCAGTAGTTATCTAAAAAGTAGAGAGCTTTGGATGATTTTTGCTCTCACTTGAATGTGTATTTTAAGCCTTTGTAATCAACAGATTTCATAATCAGGAAAAACACTAAAACTTTCCACTTAAAAAAATGTGTACTGCTATGGATATTAAGAGATTATGCATAGCAACTAACAAATGAACATGTTCTCTTTCAGATTAAACATCCCACCGCCCTTGGATTAGAAGTTGGCCAAGAAATTCAGGTACTTGTATTCAACTTTTTAGCCTTAAGAGTTGTAAACTGTACTCCAAGTTTCAATTTTTTTTTTTTTTTTTTCCAAAAAGCTGAAAGAATCAAATCAACATTTGTGATTTGTATTATGTGCTGTGCTTTTTTAACTTTAGGTTTGTTTTTAAACAGACTAAGGATTTAAGGTGTAATTCTTCCCCTTAGGGAGCTTGCAGTTTAGTTCTAACAATAGTCCCCCCACTTTAGAGCTTTTAAAAATGCATGAGGCCAGTAATAGCTATGCAGTGATGTGCAGATAGGACAGAAGAACTCTGAACACGTAACTCTGTTAAAGGCCTTGAATGACATATTTGAGTTGAGACTTCAATTGGTTCATAGCTAAAAATTTTTTAGTTTAAAGAAAGCCATGTTGTTTGACCTTTTTATAGTTTTTTATGAATGTATAAAGGAAGTCATTGCCAGTCTGGTGTGGTTTGGTTTCTGTTTTACTTGTCCATACCACATTTTGTTCCAGCTGTACCTATTACCCATGACTTGAGTAACCAAGGCTTCTAGTTTATTCCTAATCTGTAGTCCATCGTTCAAGGAGCCTCTAGGGAAGAGTAAGAACTAAGACCCAGTATCTGTATAAGGTTGTGTTTTTGCATGAGAAGGGACTTTAAAACTGCCACATTTCCCCCGACTTGTGTTGTATAAAGTCAAGCCAAATAATCTCCAGTTTGATAGTCCTTTGGGGAATAGTGTGAATGACCTAACCATAATCCTGTATAGTTTATCGTACCCTTAGGCTCAGAAAGCCCTTGTCTAGAATCATTCACCATGGCTTTCACTGTTCTTCCAGTATAGGGACCTGGCCCAGAGAAAATAAGAAAGCACAGTTGAGTCTAACAGAAGATTTTAATAGAGCAACTAAATGCCTGTCTCTTTTCTTTTTCTTATAAGGGCTATTTAACCAAATTATATTTATTAGTATATACCTCTACTTAGTCCTAAGCTGTGCTTTCAGGAAAGTAAAAACATTACTCATTGGGGTTTTTTGCACCATATAAATCTAAGTATCTTCTAATTTGGATGTTGATCATTGTACTATGTAACTGTAAAGGTAAATTGGCTTCTTTAATACAGGTGAAATACTTTGGGCGTGATCCAGCTGATGGAAGAATGAGACTTTCTCGTAAAGTACTACAGTCTCCAGCTACAAGTGTTGTCAAAACTCTAAATGACAGAAGCAGTATTGTAATGGGAGAATCTATTTCACAGTCATCATCTAATTCCACCCAGTGATTTTTTTTTTAAAAGAATTCTAGAGTGATACTCTGTAGAGTAAAATTTCAATACTACCTTCTAATGTGTAGATTTATATATAGTATAAATATATCCTAATGATTTGTATTAAAATGCACATTTTATGTGGTCTATTTTTTTTATTTCAAGAGTTACCTATATTATTTTTATTTACATTACGAATCAATAAATATTATTAAAACTAAACCACTTATACATCTTTAAAAAGATTGCCCTTTAATTCCTAAAATTCTGAAATACCTTAAAACCTCAGATATAATAGATCCCATTTGTTACCATAATGGATCTCTTCCTACCTTCTTTATTGTCTTTGTATACAGTAGAGACAATTTACTCTTAGTCATCTAATGGCTCACCTCTGCACAAGAGCGGTATTTGGCTACCTCTGTCTTACAAACTGGGATTTGCCATATCAAAGCCAGTTTCTTTAGTACAGATCTGTTTTTAATGATATACCACCTTTCAAATTGGTCACAAAACCATAAATGTAGTGGAATAAATATTATAAATGGGATCCTAACTAGAATGAGGGAGTACATTTTTCAAATTTAGAAAATATAATTGTTTAGAAAATATAGAAAAATCATTTATTTATCAAATAGAGTAAATGTTGCAAATGTATGGATGTTCTTGGTATAAAGGAGGGAAAAAATCATGATTTTCAGCTAATGTTTGAAACAGTTCTATATAGAGGCTGTTGACATAATTATTAGTAATAGCTATAAGATGTTCATTTTAATGATATATTACATAATTCCACAAAAAAATGGCTAAAGGAAGTCCTAATTTAGAATATGCAATCCTGTTAGAAATCTGATAGAATGTTTGTATATTCATGACTCATAAATAGTTTGTAAAATATTAACAATTTAGTCGGTCAAATATTTTTTTAAATATGTATATTTTTAAGTCAGTAAACCCTGATTTTATAAATAGTGTGTAAAATAGTGTGGCAGGCACATTTTCTGAAATACTGAAGATTAGCTGAAAATGACATTAAATATAAACTATATACTTTATACATTTGGTTTTTCTCTAATAGTGGCAAAAATCTTTCATTCTCACCTACCTTTGTTTAAGACATAAGCTTTAGGGTGCCTGGGTGGCTCAGTATAAGTGTCCAACCCTTGATTTCAGAGTCGTGAGTTCAAGCCCTGCATTGGGTTCCCCACTGGGCATGGAATCTACTTTAAAAAAAAAAAAAAAAAAAAGACAAGCTTTAATGGTAGCATTTCAAAATTGTAATTTATGCTTTTCTTAAGTTTTCTCTTTTCTTTTTCAAATGGCCTCCCAACTACTACTGGGAGAAAAATGAAGCTACTTCTTAAATTCTAGAGACCAGTGGTTCCACAAAGTGACAATATAACCCACTAACCACAAACCACCAAAAAGATTCCATTTCCACTTAAACCAAGATCCCACACTTTATGTCTGAACTTTTATTTTTATCTTCATTCAAATCTTGGTAGTTTCCCTACTCTCCATAAAGTACTTCTAAAAGTGCAATTATATGCTAAAAACACCACGACTAAAATTGAAATGCCATCTTTGGTAGTGCAGTGTGGGTACTTATAAAACTTTTTCCTTCATATTCTTTATTATTGACACTCCCCTGCCCATGAATTACAGTTTTTATGCAATAATTTTTTCATCTCTTACAGGATAGATCAAAGATGTAGTAGTGTAAATATCAGTATCTTTCTTAGTTCAGTTCTGCCAAGCTTACTATTCATTAATTCAGTACTTATTATGTTCCATACACTATAATGTGTGCAAGGAATGCATTGGTAAACAAAACAGATCGAGCTCCAATGTTCACATTCTAGTGGATGGAAACTAATAGTAAAGTATATAACATGTCAGGTGGTAGTAGTTTTTTTAAAGAAAAAACTGGGTGGGTAAAATTTTAGCAAATTTTATTAAAGAAAACATGTCAAGAGAAGGGTACCAACATAAGCTAAAGCAATTGGTGGGGGAGGGGTGGGAGATGGTAGGAATGATCACAGGGCCGTGAATTTATTTCACAGAAGCCAAGTCACACTCCCTGTGGCTGAGTGGCGCCATGACAGTACATCATTATGAACAAAGGCGTTCTTGCTCTACCCTTTGCTTTGGAGTCTCTTGACCTCTCATTTCTATTTTACATACAACAGCATATTCTTACCTGCGAATGTTAACATACTGATTGATTTCTGGATGTTGACCATACTTACATCCCTGAGATAAGTCAACCTTAATCATGGTATATGATCCTTTTAATGTACTGTTGAATTTGATTTCCTAATATTTTGTTGAAGACTCTTGCATCTATGTTCATCAGGGTTATTGGCCTGGATTCTTCTCCGTGGTATCCTTGTCTGAGAAGGATAGGTATTACATCTTCAAATGTTTGGTAAAATTTACCAGTGAAGCCATCCGGTCCTGGACTTGTTTGTTGGGAGATTTCTGGCTACTCATTCAATCTCCTTGCTAGCAACTGGCTTATTCACATTTTCTATTTCCTCAAGAGTCAGTCTTGGAAAATCATACGTTTCTAGGAATTTTTCCATTTCTTCCAGATTGTCCAGTTTGTTGGCATATAATTGTTAGCAGTGGTCTGTTAGGATGTTTTGTGTTTCCACAGTATCAGTTATAACTTCTCTTTCATTTTTTATTTTATTTATTTGAGCCCTGTCTTTTTTTTTTTTTTTGAGCCCTGTCTTTTTAAATCAGTGAGCCTACCTAAAGATTCATCAGTTTGCTTATCTTTTCAAAAAAACCAACTCTTCATTTCACTGACCCTTACTGTTATCTTTCTAGTCTCTATTTATTTCCACTCTGATCTTTATTATTTTCCCCCTTCTACTAACTTTGGGCTTCATTTCTTCTTTTTCTAGTTCTTTTAGGAATAGAGTAAGCCAGATCCACAGGCAGCAGCTTTCAAAGTATGTAAATATATAGTCTTAAGATTACAGAATCATAAACCCTGCTGACTTTGAGACCAGGAAATCTGGAGTTAATCCCCAGGGTGACAGCTGGAAAACTCTTGCTTTAGGCATATATAAGCTCCTTTCTGGGAGGCATCCGTGAACTGTTATATGGCCACGGGAGAGCACTAATATGGTTATCTCCCTGCCCATCTTATCTGGGGGCACCCATGTAGCCTATGAATATATAGCAAACCTGAATCCTGCCTGCCCCTCAGGTTGAAACTCAAGGAGAAGAACACCTTTTTCAAATGAACTCTAGGGGTATGTTTTAGTCAGCTGGTTGTGCGGTGCCCTTGGGGGTGATAACCTGTGAAGAACTGAATATTTTAGGCCCAGGGAGTCCAAAACAATCCCTGCTGGCCACCAGCGCCAGGTGCTCAAACGGTGTCCCTTGTGTAGACTGCACATGCCCACTGGCTGGCAGGGTAGACCATGGGGGCAGGGCACTCAGCAGGAGGAGGGTAGACCTGGGCTGTGGTGGGGGCAGGACACTTCTTCCTGAGCTAGCAGGCTGGGTGGGGGTGGGGAGTGTACAGAAATGGTGATTGCCAGCATCTCTGTCCCCAGAGAGTCCCAAGGGGTTCCTGTCTCTGGCAGATGCTATAAGATTAGCAAATGCATTTCCTCAGCATATGGTCTAGGTGTCTTTGAGACTTACTTTTGTGCTGGGTCCTGGGATGAGTGGGTCTGTGTATGAGTCCTTTAATAGTGGATTTTCCATTCCCTAAAGCCCTATATTTGTTAAGCCCTATTGGTTTTCAAGGCCAGGTGCTCATCTCTCTGATGTAGTCCCAAAGGGCCGAGGTACCTGCTATGGAGCACAAACCCCTCACTTCTCGGGGGGGACAAGCCCTGTGTTATGACATCCCTCCCAGATGTTGGTCTTTATGCTTAGGTGGGATTTTTTGAAAGACCATGTATCGCCTCTCCTACCCATCTCAATGTGGCCCTTTTGTCCTTTGTTGTAGAGGTGCTATTCGGCTAGCTTTTGGGTCCTTTTCATAGAGAACTGTTTCATACATAGCTGTAGTTGTATTCATGGGAGGAGGTTGAGTTTAGGATCCCTTATATGTTACCATCTTGAATGTCCTCCTGATAAACTGTCTTAATAAAATATTGACAAAAGCTATTAGGACCAAGTAAGTAGATCTATGGAAATGCAAGAATGGTAAGAATAAGAATATAATTCATTATAAGTATTTTACAAGAGGAAAACTGTTTGATCACCAGATACAGAAGAGGGAATTATAAAATTTCCAAGAATTTTCAAAATATTAGAAATGTCCTTAACTCACTAAGTGGGATCTATCAGAAATTAAGAACTTGTATAAAACACTGGTAACATTGCCATTAAAGTCAGGAACAAAACAAGAATCACCACTATTACTCTCATCAGTTTTCTCAGGTTCTAACCAACAAGATAAGATTAAAAGAGGTTGCGTAGGGGCACCTGGGTGGCTCAGTGGGTTAAGCCACTGGTTCAGTTCACATCATGATCTCAGGGTCCTGGGATTGAGCCTGCATGGGGCTCTCTGCTCGGCAGGGAGCCTGCTACCTCCATCCCCCTCTGCCTGTCTCTGCCTATTTGTGATCTCTCTGTCAAATAAATAAAATCTTTAAAAAAAAATTAAAAATTTTAAAAAGAGGTTGAGGAGAAGAACAAAAACATATGCAGGTGATTTTCTTTTTTCTTTTTTCTTTTTTTTTAAAGATTTTATTTATTTATTTGACAGACAGAGATCACAAGTAGGCAGAGAGGCAGGTGGGGGGGCAGGGGCAGGCTCCCCACAGAGCAGAGAACCTGATGCCTTGATCCCAGGACCCTGGGATCATGACCTGAGCTGAAGGCAGAGGCTTTAACCGAACCACCCAGACACCCCTTGCAGGTGATTTTCTTAAAAACACTTTCAGTTAGTACAAAACAATTAGAGCTAATAAGTGTGCAATAACTATATGGGGTATGCCAAAATAAATAGGTATCTTCTCCAGGAGTCAAAAGCTGCCATGATGTAAGCTCATTTCCACTCTCACTTTTCCAGGCTTCCAAGAGCTATCTTAGCAGTAAGTCTGCCCCATCCCCTTGGGTTAAATCTTTTGTTCCAAAGGTATCCCAGATCAATGAAATCTTGAGTTTCTAAGGCCCTTGCTCAAGGAACCTCAAAGTCCAATCCCAAGTGTACTTCTCTGGCTCCTTAGTAATACAATGCCAGATTATTTTTTCAATTCCTTCAGTGTGTAATCTCTTTCTTCCCTAGGCCCAGCAATCCCTAGGCAGATTATGCTGAGATTTAACCCAGCTACCACAACCTCTCAGCTAGGATAAGAAATGAGAGCAACTACTCAATAGGTCTTTTTGCAAGGGGAGGGAATTGTTACCTCTTATAGGAAGTATAAGCCACTTCTGCAATCCCTGAGGGTTTAGGGGTATCTGCACAACCAGCATCTTCACAGGTACCCCCTTACCATATTTCAAGCTTTAGGATTACCCAACCAGGACCCTAACTGCATAGCTCAACATTCAGATATCTTTAGAGCTCTGTAACTGTCAAATCCTATGTCTGTTCTTTCATTGCAGGAAATAAAGGCCTTTTTTTTGAAGCCCACTATCCCTCTGCAAGGCAGTAGTACAACTTAATTGGCCAGTTCTGCTATCCTTGTAGGCATTGTTTTCCCCATATTTTTTAAATGCTTGAATCATTGTATAGACCACAACATTCCCCTCTTATGGGATGTTTTCCTAGGTCACTATTGGTCAATCAGTAGTCAAATGACCACCTCATGCCAAGGACTGAGTACACCATTCCACAAACCCCATCTTACTGCCTGATTTCTTACACTACTCCCTGTACCACCTATGTCAGTTCTGGCTCTCAAAAATACAGATGCTAAGAAGGGATTACACATGTAAGATGCTGACTAGAGAAAATGTCTGTGAATGATAAAATAGGCTAAGGAATTCAAAGGGACAGCCTGTAGACTATAGTACAAGTTTGAACTCTGTAAAAGAGGGAAGGTAAGGAAATACTGGGTGGAAAGAGCTTCTCACTACAGTGTATTTCCGAGAAAGTCTCATCCAAACTGCTAAGAAGTTCCCCAAGGCAAAGTTGCCCATTGAAGGAGTTCTGCACTAGATAGTAAAAAAGACAAGTATAGTACCTGTGCTATGCTCAGTTAATGGCTGGAAGCAGCCAAAGGTCTTTATGGCCTCAGCTCAAATGCAATGGTGGATCCAAAGGGGTGGCAGCTGGCTATCAGTCCAGTATGTTCCCCAGAGTAGGTTCTCTTGAAGGAGATCTAAATGGTGCACTGATACAGCCATTGCATCAACCAAATACCAAAACAAATATACAACTATAGCAATTAAAACTGTCAACTACAGTTGACCAACTAAAACAATGAAAACAGAGTAGTGAGTTCAGACTCAAATCCACATACATGTATGTATAAGTGTCTGTAGATTTAATAAAGAATGTGATTAGCATTTCAAATTATTTAATCTGTAAATGATATTGACAAGCGGTTCTTCATTTGGAGGAAACACTTTTGGCATCCTACTTCACATATAACAACAACAAAAAAAAAATCCAAGGGAAATACAGAACATTAAAAAAAACATAAAAACATGAACAAAAAAACAATCATACCTTTGTCAAAAATGCAAAATTAATCACACAGTTAAATATAATTTTTTTTAAGTATAGAGTCCAAAGGGCAAACATAATAAAAGAGACAAGAGCAGACAAAAGATTTTAACAAATGTCATTTGCATGACAAGCAGATGGTAGAGCAGTATAGCAGACCTTAGAACAGAGGAAATTACAATCTAAATGGCCACAGAGGTGAGCAGAGAAGAGAACAAATTATCTCTACAACAAATCAGAAAGGACCAGGGTTCAGAATCTGAGGACAGGGTCAAAGTCTATGTAGAGAGGGGCTACACAACTGGACCCCTTCCCAATCCCACATAACCAAAGGACTACCATCTCCCTCCACACACATACCCATACAAGCCCTCTGAACACTGCTACCCCCATCGCCAACTCAGGAGACTGAGATTTATTTTATGAAATAGGAGAGACTTTTGATTTGAAGATATTAGTCACAGTAGTAGGAGATTGTGACAGCAGAGTTAAAAGGAGTGATTAAGTGAAAGCTTAAATACCAAACATGAAGGACCTCTTGCCTCCTTCCTCTGTCTTTTCTCCATCAGGGTATGAGGGAATACCTGGAGAAACTACACTCACCCAGAGAAAAGACTTCCAAAAACATTTGGTAAGGCGAATGGGAGGGGCTGTGATTGAAAAAGAAAATCACCCCCAGGGAAAACCACCCCAACAGTCCATAGCGTTGCTCTTGAGAGCAGAAAGCCAGCCAGGGTTTGGCAAGGGCGAAACCATGAAGAGCTTTGTATGCCATTCTGAAGAACTTTATCCTACAAGAAATCAAAAACCGTTGAAAGATGCAAAAACAATATAATATGACCAAATTTGTTTCAGGACTATCATTCAGTAGTGTGTCAAGAATTGACTAGTTAGGGGCGCCTGGGTGGCTCAGTGGGTTGAGCTGCTGCCTTCGGCTCAGGTCATGATCTCAGAGTCCTGGGATCGAGTCCCGCATCGGGCTCTCTGCTCAGCAGGGAGCCTGCTTCCCTCTCTCTCTCTCTCTCTCTCTGCCTGCCTCTCTGTCTACTTGTGATCTCTCTCTGTCAAATAAATAAATAAAATCTTTAAAAAAAAAAAAAAGAATTGACTAGTTAGAAGCTAGAGATACCAATGTGGAGCTTTCAAAGATGTAATTTCATTTCAGTTGATTTGACAGGGTAGTTACTAAATTACCTGCTAGGGAGAATGTCAAATTGAGTAATAAACTTCCAACTTTCAACAGTTATTGAGTACTTGCTATGTTCCACGTCCTCTGCTAGGTACTAGAGATAAAATGGTGAAAAGAAACATAGTTCCCTGAACTCACAGAAATTTGTCATCTAGATGTGGAGACAATTATTAATCAGAAATCATACAAATAAATGTAAAGCTACAAGTATGACAAATTTTACAACTGAAGGATGCATGGTGCTATGTGTAACCTGAAGATAAAATTGATATTCTGGTTGTCTTCCTATCTCTGATTTACCATATCGCATGGTGTAATATCCATAGGATTTGAGTGGGATTAAAACCCCAGGCTCCAAAGACAGGTTGATTTGACTCAGCCAATCAGTGCTTGAAATTCCCTGGACCTCAGATCTCTGGGTTCAAGGGTAGGCATGTGACCTATATTAGTCTAATCACAATGCAACTGGGAATACCTGAAGAAACTCCTTTTGCTGTGAAGAACTGTGGAAACTTGGGGGCTCTTGGCCACTATCTTAAGATACAAAAGGAGTTAGCCTGAGTATGAATCTGACAGAACAGAATATAGAATTGAGAGGCATAAGGAAATCAAGTTCTCGCTGATACTGTTGGGCCAATCAAATCTACCTGAGGTTCCTCTTTCCTTCTTATGAGCCAATAAATTCTCTTATCATTTAAACCACTTTGAAATGGGATTTTTGGTACTTGTGATATTCCAAAAGATATAGTCTAGATAGGGAAGTCAAAAGGGTCCTTGATGAAAGTGATAACTGTGGCAACATCTGAAGGATAAAGCAAGAATCTCCATGATATGACTGAAGGAACAAAGTTCAGACAAAAAAAGTGTCAATATTAACTTAGATCAAGTAAAACAGGTTGAAAAATGTTCAGTGGCATTATTAACATAGATATCTTAAGTTAGTTTATAAAGAGCTTCACGATGAGAGCAAGGTGTTAGGGTGGGCAGTGTGATGGAAACCAGAATGGGTTCAATTGAAGAATAAGTGGGAGGTGAAAAAATGAAGGGAGTATAAACAACTTTAACCCTTAAACAGTTTGGCTGTAAAGAGGAAAAGAAATAGGAATGTGGCTAAGAGGATATAGGTTATCAGTTTTGATGGTTTACTTAAATTGCTTAAGGAAAAAAATTTAATGTATCTTAATCACCTTAAGAAAAAAATGAGTGAATATAGCAAAAAAACTTTCATAAAAGTATTTTCATAAAAACATCTAACAGAATGGGAAGGGTGAAAGCAGAAAGTTTGACATTTCAAGGGCATGAGTTAAGTGAAATGACAACCCAGTTTACCCTATACAGATTAAAAGGATATATTTTTAAACCCTCAAGAATTAAAAAATATAACATGCCTTCCAGGGATATTGGCAATGATGGTAGATAATCGGGGCCATCACAGCTGGAAGAAAGGGTGCAATACTACTGGCATCTGATGGGTAAAAATAAGGGATGCTGCTAAACATCCTGTTTAGCATAGAATAATCTCACAAGTAATTATCCAGCCCAAAATGTTAGTGATGCAAATACTGAAAAACCCTACTCTAGGAACTTAACATCAAGTATATCAAGTATATTAGAACACCTGAAATAATTCTGGTAAATCATTTATTATTTTAGGTTGGAAACCACTGGAAATGACACATATATACATAAATAGGACAGGTTTTAAATAAACTAGGGTTCCTGTGGACAACAGTATGAACAATATGTATAGTATTCCATTATATACATGTTTAAAAATACTGGTTTCCTTATTATCCTTCTCACTACAACCTCATGACTTTGTATTTGCTTTTCTGTTTTCTCATGCTTTCTTCACTTGGGAAAATGCAAGGCTGCCTGCCTCCCTTAGAGGCCTTCCTCAATAACACCATTACCTTTCCCAAGGTCACTAAACTTTTGCTACTCTTATATTTTGGCATTAATATTTATCAGTATCTGGCATGTATTTGTTTATTGTCTTTCCATACTAGAATGTAAGCTCCATGAGAAGAGGGACCTTTTCTATTTATTCACTGTATAGAACAGTGCCTAACACATAGTTTATGCTCAACAAATATTTGAATGATTGAGTAAATGCAGGAAATAACTCCTTTTTTTTTTTTAAAGATTTTTATTTATTTATTTGACAGATCACAAGTAGAGAGAGAGGGAGGTGGTGGGGAGCGGGGGAAGCAGGCTCCCCACTAAGCAGGGAGCCCAGTGCGGGACTGGATCCCAGGACCCTGAGATCATGACCTGAGCCAAAGGCAGACGTTTAACCCACTGAGCCACTCAGGCGCCCCTGCAGGAAATAACTCTTGTTTCACAATTTTGTCCAGAGTTAGTTCTATTTGTGGGACATTAACCTCAACACATATAGTGTTAAGGTGACCTCTGTATAGTTTTCATTCCTTTAACTTACATATAACTTAACCTGTAAGTTCTTTGAGGCCAGCAACATATTATGACTTTGTTCACCCTGTCCCCTCCGCCTTGAACACCTTCCCAAGCCAAACTGCAAACTCCCACTTAGGGATCCTCTAATACCTAGTTCAAAACTTTTTATCTGTGAAGCTTCTCTGACTCAAGACAGAAAGGTTATTTTCTCTGGGCTCAAAATGCATTTGTGCACATCAATCACGGCAATTAATGGCTCTATTATTACATATAGCTCCTTGATTCAAACACATTTTCTCAAGTCCTTTATAGATCTTTCAAAAATGCGATGTATCCAGATTTTGAAATTAGAATTTTTTTTATCAGGCGTCTTTCTGTGAAAGACGTCTCACGTTTTTAGTGCATCGCCGAAGGGTGTCCACACAAATGATCTGGTCAAAACAAAACCACGTTTTGACGAAACCCCTGATAAGTAATGACTACAACCCCCAAGATGTGCGTCGTGTCTGTTTTCACCTTTCAGACTAATGGGTTGTAAAGAACTGACGACAGAGCAAGCTAGGAATTTCTTTAAAAACGTAAAGTACTCTGTGAAGAACGAACGAGGACTGAAATAAACGACTGCCCAGCACATGACTGGTATCCACAGGGGAATATTTGACAGTTAATGTGATGTTTGACAACGTGAATGCCCAGAGAATTCCTCCTCAGCTTATTCAGCGCAGACCACCTCCCGATAGATAACGCAAAAAACGCTCGTAAGAGAAACTCAAAGGTATCAAAAGAATGCTCTTAGATGTGTTAGGAAAGTAGGTCCCCTCCACTTCCCTAAACTTCTCTGAAAACTAATTTCCGAAATTACAAACACGGGAAGAGCACTGCATTTTCGCAAAGTGGAAAGTATGCTTTTCAATGGCCAGCTACCAAATGCCTAATGGTGATAGGCTTTGGCGGGAAATAAGAATTTGTCAACACACTAATGTTCCACTGTATAATCGCCTGGTGGTCCATAGAACGCTTCCTGAGATGTTTAACTCCCAACAGAGTCTACGAGTTTTAGTGGGTTTCCGGTCCCCGTAACTTCCAAGGCTCAAAGTTCCTACATATTCAAAGAAAGAAATTTAAGTTATTTTTCTCCCCTAGGCTGACAGGGTCAGCTTCCATTAAGGAGTGCGGGCACATTTCCTTCCTTTTCGCCCAGGGTTAGTCCGTCCAATGATGCGTACCTCCCAGGTATGCTTTACTTTTTCCTCAGAGCTGGGTCCCACGGCTCGTCACACACCCGGTGCAGCCAGCAACCGCTCGAAGGAAGATCCAAGCCTCCGCTCTCGCGTCTGGCTCTGAAAGGAATCTCCCAGCACCAAAGGCGACAAGGAACTCGCGAGAACCAACCACTCGGCCGAGATCCCGCGCCAGCAGGCGGGACCCAGAAAAGAGGAAGTCGCACTTAGACCCTCCCACTTAGATCCTGTACCCCGCCCGCCTCGCGAGAACACGGAGCACCGCAAGCTCGGGAAGCGCGTGCGGAAAGCCGAGGCATCGCGCATTGGGCTCGTCGGCCGCCGTAGCCCCTGCTAGGACAGCCCGTGCGAGCCTGCTGGAGGAGGAAGAGAAAGGCAGAGAGAATCGGGTTACAAGATGGCGGATCTGTAGTAGTTACCGCGGCGGCGGCGGCGGCGGCGGCGGCGGCGGCGGGAGAGCGAGCTCTGGGGGGCAAAGGGAGTGGAGGGTGGGCGTGTGCGGAGGTGAAGTGAGAGGTTACCGGGACTCCGGGCGGAGAGGTCTTGGTGACTCTTGTTGCCCCTTCCCGCGACTGAATCTTGGGAGCCATGGTGAACTCGGGCCTCTCCGTGGCCGCCGCCGCCGCTGCCGACAGCGCCGCAACGGTCTCTCAAGAGTGAGGGGTGCGGACGAGGTGAGCGAGGAGGCGGTGGCCGGGGCGGTGGGGACAGCAGCCACCATGTCGGATACGCGGCGGCGAGTGAAGGTCTACACCCTCAACGAAGACCGTCAGTGGGACGACCGAGGCACCGGGCATGTCTCCTCCACTTATGTGGAGGAACTCAAGGGGATGTCGCTGCTGGTTCGGGCTGAATCCGACGGTAAGGTTATTGGAACATAAGATAGGGGGCAATCAGTGCCTCCGGTTTGGGCACAGCCCTGGTGTTTAGGCCCTGGGCCGGGTACGGTTACTACCACATCTGGGGACGGCGCATTGGTTTTGTGCCTGCACTTCTGTACGGTAAAAAGAAACTACTTTGTCCGGATTTACCCTCAGTCAAACGTTGATTCTGTTCCCCCGCCTCCTGTCCCTATTAAGGATTTGACCCCTTCCTCTCCAGTCTTCGCCTTTGAGTGAAAACGGAGGAAGTAATGAGAGACAGAATAGTTTTCTTCTCGTCCTAGGGAGCTGACCCTTCCCCTCCCTTTATTTTTTTGTTTTCTTATCCATTATATGTCTATTTCAAAAAGCTTAGTGAAACTTTACTTTCTGAGTGGACTTTTTTTTTAAGCCCATTTTTTAAAAACCCGCTTGCCCCAGTCGACAGGTGCTGGGGAAAACCAAAAAGCACCTTTTCCTGCAGTTATTGCAGACTGTTGCCACGATACATGCACGCACAAGCATATCTGTAGTCTAGGATCCCCCCAGGCTGCCTTTGTAGAGGTTGCCATGAAAAAGTGGGTGCTTTACAACCTAAACAAGTTAGGACACCAGTACAGATTGTAAACTTAAATCCGTTGGTTTATTGTACGAGTCATATGTGAAGTATTTTAATTATAAAATGTAGAGCGTAATGAAAACCTTTCTCACTGTAATCTGAACGCCTCGATTTGAGCAGTTATGTGCAGATAATAGAAAAATAACAATCTTAGATTTATTCTTGTACTTTGTGCTCTTTACCTTTTGTTTTGAATAGGTATGGACATTTATTTCTATATGAAGTGTCCTTCATTTTGTTAAGGAGTAAAGCAAAAATGCCGTTCTGTTATTTGTGTACTAAGTACTTAGATTCCTGTTGTGGTCCTTTGTAATTTGTTTTGTTAAACTGAAAATGCAATAAAATAACTTTGTTAAAAAGAGCTTGGCTTCAAGTAGTCATTTAGACCTCAAAGTTTTCATTTCAATAAAACTTTAATGGACATCTAGTCTCCTTATATTTTGGGTCTGAATGTTGATCTTAGATGGTTTTTTTTTCCTCTAAGGGTTATATATGGGGGATAAGATGGTGTGTTCTATATAAAGCACAGATCTGAAGAGAAGAACATGAATCAGAATACATTTGATTACTTCACATGTCTAGCTAGGGGAAGAGAACAAGTTTTTTTCTTTAAATTCATATTCAGATATTTTATTCAGAATTTTACAAATTGAAACTTACAAATATTATTTTTTATCTTTCAGGATCACTACTCTTGGAATCAAAGATAAATCCAAACACTGCATATCAGAAACAACAGGCAAGTAGTTGTTTATCTTTAATTTGAAAGACTTCATCTGTGATCAAGGAAGTATTAATCTGACAAAGATGGGAAAGCTTTCCTGACAAGAAAAAACATGTTTGGTAAACAGAGTTACACATTCTATGTATTTCCCTGTAGGTCAAAAGTTTCAAACTGAGAAAGTGAAAGTTTTTGTACTGGCAGTAATTTATTGTCTTTGAATTGAGCCACTGTTGGTTTATGTTAGAATACAGTGTATTCATTGGTCTTATTTACAGAGTCAGGTATCTTTTTTACCCTGTATACTAAGCCTTTTATTCTCAGTCACATTGAAGGAAATGACATAAAAGAAAATTAAAAGGGGTACTCTATAAAGCAAGGAAAGCCTTTGACTCAAGCAAAGGTAGAGTTTTTGAAATAGAAGCACGTAAATCCTGTTCTTTAATTGTGTATTTTTAATATAATCAGTGGATACTTTATAAAAAGTGTACATTGCCAATCATGTAATATTTTCTGTTAATATTTATTGTCTTATTTGGGAAAAGAAAACCTGTGTTGTGTTTTAGTGTGCCCAGTTACTTAATCTGGAAATGGCAACAGTGATTCGACCTATCTTCTGTGAATGTTTTCATTTTTATCATGGAAGATTTTAAAATTGATAAGTATAGAAAATGTGTGTCTGTGTAACACCACCAAATTTAACAATGTTAACATTATACCTTGTTTGTTTCTAATTTTTGTAATGTTGAACACTGTGGATAGAGTTAAAGCCCCCTTTGTGCCCATCTCATTCTATCCATTCTCCATCCTTTATAGGTAACCACTATTCTGAAGTTGCTGTATTATTTCTGTATATGCTTATATACCTTATCTGCATATGTATGTATCCATAAATGATATGTAGTGTTTGTGTGTTTTTAAATTTTACACAGTTGATCTCATGCTCTTACATGTACTCTGATTTTACACTCAGCAGTTAATTGGAAGATTTGTTGATGTTAACAATGTAGATTTAGGTTTTTTTAAAACTGTATAGCATTCTTCTTTTATGATATACACCTATTGTTAGACATTGGGATTATTTCCTCTGTGTGTTTGTGTGTGTGTGTGTGTGTGGTGTGTAAAGTGAGTATGACAGATCTTTGAAGGAAAAGATAAATTATTTTAGTATTATGTTTACGTCATCAATACGTACTTCAAGTTCAATGAAAATTTGGATGCCCAGAAATACTTCACAGTTGGAAGAATGAAATCATGTCTGTTGCACAGCTCGTTATTAGTAAAGGTCTAACTGTTAAACAATTTTTTTGTGTATGCAATACATTCTTAATCATGTCTTTGAAATATTTCAATTTTCAATTAATAATTTTTTTCCTTCTGCTTAGAAAGTACTGCATGTCTTTGATGGAGAATCAAATTAAACATTTGTCCTGTATTAAACACCTGAAAAATGTTTCCTATACCTTACACATTTAAGTAAATTTAATTTCTAAGTCAGCCAAGCAGATGGTTATTCTCTGTCTTTGCATGGAATTTTACCAGGTAGCTACTTCTGTTTTATTTTTTGTTGGCCTCCTTTTTTGTGGGGAAAGAAATAACTGTTTTGTTATCTTTTTTCCCCCTATCTGCACAAATATAAAATTCTCAGAAACTGTTTTCTTAAATGTGACTTCCTACAAATTAATTATAATATGGGTTCTTCTCAGATTGTGTATAAGATTCTTTAACTGTTGTTACTATCAGATCACATGTGGTGGAGGTTTGTGTATAAAATAGCCCTCCAACATTTGTCCACAAATACATGATGTTTCATTAAGGACTTTGGAACATGATTTTCTGTGTAATATTACTCTGCTCGAAAACTTAAGTATTGGAGAAAAAAGTACTTATTTTTAAAACTTTATGCTATTGGGAAAAATGATTTCTGTAATTAATCATATTTCAATAATATACTATTGGATTTTTAAGTATTTTTTTTCTAACTGAATTACCTTTACCAAATAACATTAAACTATAAGAGAACTTTGTGGCACTGAAAATAATATGGAAAAGCTTTGTATTTAAGATTGAAAAATGTGTAATTGGGGTCACTTGTTTTGTTTTCTTTATTTTTATTTAAATTGAGTGCACTTTTCTAATAGAATCAAAGAGCAATTTAGGAATTCTCTTAAACTTAGTTTCTTTGTTATGGATATGGTTTTTTCATTTTTTTTCACCAAAATCTTGTTCAGTTTGCACTTTTTACCAGATGATACAAATTGGGATTTCCAAAACACAATGATGTTTTTCTGTGTTCATTAGAATTACTTTTTAAATGTCATTGTTTAAGTTATGCAGTATATTGGTCCAGAAAATAACCATTTCCAAAGATTATATGAAATATATGAATCATTCTGGGTTTTAATTTTAAAAAGACTTGAGTGAATGAGAATGTTCATAGTTGGTATTTTGCTACAAAATACATTGAATAAATTCAAAGCAGACTATTTAAGATTCTTTTTTAACATTGCAGTTCTAAAATGAGCCAAATTCTGAATGATGGGCTCAAAATAAGTTAGAATGAGTTGAATTGGGATGTCAAATGACCCCATATCGATAGGTCATCATTGAGTCACAACACTTTCTTGCTTCAGTACTGTGGACTATAGTGAAGTTGTTAATGGGAAGAAGATAAACTTAAAGGAGCCAATAAACTTGTTAAGTGTTTAAATACTTTGGAAACAAGAGAATGATGATATAGTAGAACATGAAAATAGTGTCTGATACATGTCAAAATTTTAAGTTATTTAGAATCCATCCTATGGATCTTGACTAAATCAAAAGCAGAGTCATAGAGATGTATACCTTTCATATTTAGTACAGTTTTAATACAATTTGTGTTAATTGGGTTTAGGAAAGAAGTACAAGGAAGTCCCAATCTTGGTTTTATTGGGAGATAAGATATAACAGGTGAAACAATTAATGTATCGATAATAAACTATCTGATAAAGGGTTTTAACCCAGTCCTTACTGAAAGCCCATGAAAGCATTTAACAGATGAGGCAGTTAGGGCACAGAAAATTCAAGTTTCTTGACTGAGATTTTACAGCAGGTATGTACCAACACAGAATTTATATAAAGCAGTTTCATTCCACAGACTTGGACAGTAGAAAATTTTAAAAAGGAGAGATTAATTTGAGCTAGAATTTTTAAGAAAAATTTCACTCTCCTTGATGGTGTCTGTTGAAGGAATTGTGATAGGGAAGGAAATAGTACACCTGACACAAAAGTTTTATTAAGGCTCTTGACAGCAGAGGTTTCTTATTTGTGAGCTTGGTTTACTAAACAAAAGGGAGTTATTCTAGATTCTTGAGTAGGGGCCTAACATGATGAAAATGTTACTGCGTTTAGGAAGCAAGTGTGGCAATGTTATGAATAATGAATTGGGGGTAGAGAGGAAATAAGAGCTTTAGGAAGCAAGACCTTTTAACTATAATTCAGATGCAGGAAAATGAAACACTGTTCAGTGTAGTAAATGGAATTGTAAAGAAGAAATAGAGCTCCAATATATTAACAAGAAAGTGCTGGAAGATTTGGAGAATGATTAAATATGACAGAGAAGGAATCAAGAGTCACTAGTAGTGTTTTCAGTCTTGGGGCCAGGGAAATGATGGTTCTATCCAGAAACTGAGAAGGTGACAAGAAGGCAGGTCATTTGGCTAGTGGCTTGTTCATTTCAAAAAAGCAAAAATCCCTCTTTGTTTATTTTGGATAGATAATACATTCACATCTTTAAAAATTTAGAAAGTATTTGGTGAAGTCTCTCCCACCCTGAACTCCATCCATAGTTTCCCTTGCTAGAGGCCACCAGTATGCCAGTTTCTTGCATTTCTTCCTAGAGGTTTTATGCATGTGTAAACAAATAGGTATACAATCACATACACATTTTCATAAATGCATAAATGCATTGCGTAAATGATAGCATACTATATACTGTTCTGTTATCTTTGGTTTGGATTTTTATTTTTTTCACCCCTTCTCCACCTGTGGTTTATATTTTTAAAATTGAAAAGCTTTTGAATATTTTCAGTAGAAGAATGACATGATCCAAACTAGTAACATCAGTGTGTGGAATTGAAGAGAGGCAATAACTGGGAGAGTAGTTGAGAGATCACAGCATAATCCAAGCAAGATATAATGTTGAACTGGGTTAGGGTGATGTCAGTGAAGATGGAAAGAGGCGGATGGATTTGAGATATGTGTATATATAGAAGATAGAATTGACAGGACATGCTGCTGGGTTAGGTATTTGGTAATCAGGAAGAAGATCTAGTCAAGAGGAAGAATAAGCAATTGGAACGAGTAGAGAATCAGGAAAGCGTGTTGTCCTGAAACCAAGGGAGAACAGAATTTTGTTAAGGAGAGGGGCAGTCAATGAATGGCTGTTCAGATCCTTCAAAGGTAAGATTGAGACTATTCTAGGTTTTAGCTAGAAGAACATTTGCCAAGATAAAGGTGGAGGTGAAAGTTTTGAATGCTGAGTTAAAATAACAGCATGGGTTTGCAATGAGTAGAGTCTATTCTAGCTATAGATCACAAGCATGAGTGGAGGACGTGAATTAATAGGTTGGGAAGGTTGGGCAGTAATAGATAGAGGAATGTTCTGGGTGGTGTTTTGGAATGGGACTAAGGAGAAATCCTTGGAAATCAGATGAAGGGGGTTCTTACATAGGAGTCCAGATAGATGCCTAGATAAATACAGTTCCTCTGGGCGGGAGGTTAGGAAGCAAATTATTGAGAACTTTGTGTTCTTTTAGAATTGTTTATATTTTTTATGGGGCATAGTAGGAGGGACATGGGTTTAGAGCTGAATACTGTTAATTAAGTTTTTTATTTCATTATTTCAAATTTCCTGAGCAAATTTTCTTTGAATCTTAACTTTTAAATGAAGATACTACCTACGTCATGTAATAGTTGTGAATTAATGTATGAAAATGCTTTAGCATGGTATGTGACAAATAAGCTCAATAAGAGAACTGTAGTCATAATAATCTCATCAGTCGTACTCCTCTTTTCCAATGAAGAAAGAAAAATCAAAGAGGTTAAATACTGTGTTGAGTCATGGAAATAGTGGACAGTGAAACTGAGTGGTGCTCAGGTCCTAATGCAAGTCTGGGGTTATTCCCATTATATCCAAATATATTTGGATTTTAGGAAGATACTAGTATTGTTTTTAGCAATAGCATCATGTCTGTCTTAGACTGTATCTTATACCATACTATATTTTAAAAATCCATCTCAGAATAAGTTGAGGTCAAATACCCATTAGAAGCTACTAGAGAACTAGATGTTGCATCATATGTCTGGTTAATCACACTTATTTTCAGACTTCTAAATTGATTTTGAATCTGCAAATCGAAGTCTACAAATCTGACTATTTCTGTTCTCCCTTTTAAAAAAATAAGCGATCCTTTTGAAAAACTTCAGCTCTGTCTGTATTGAATTTCATCAGAGTCGTTGGGGCAAAGATAGGGTCTGACAGGCAGTAGGATCTCAAATATTTCATGAGTGGATTTCATTCATGTTAATGCACTAGAGAGGTAAACTGACACTGATAATCCATTGGTCTGTTAGACTATTGTATATGTGTCACAGGTGGCTTTGTGAGTATAATGTAAAACCTAGAGACCCTTTCCATAGAAAAGATGTTAAAAGCACCCAGTTTTAAATACAATTCTATGGTATGATTTAGACCTTGAATTAAGAACCTTTGATTTAAACAGTTTCACCTCAAGAATGTATTTTTAATATTTAAGATCAGAAGTGACCATTTTTATAATAAAACTACATTGTAAAAATCTGATTCAGTAAAAGCTAAATTATCAAGCCTCTCCAGCTCATGTCTTAACTTCCATCCTGGTGTTAGACTTAATCACCTTTCTTACTTTTTTAAGGGACCGGACCAAATAAAACTGACTTTTTCTATTCTCCCTGCAGGCTCATTTTAAATCTGATTTCCATGGGGATATAGTGGTGGTTAAATGTTTAGTTGGTAGAGAAAAACTCTTAAGCTTCTCTTAGATTAAACAGGCTTTAATAATGTCACAAAGATTTGTGTGTCACACACAAATGAGCAAAAAATATAATACAAAGGGCACAGCATTTGGAAACAGACATTACCTCTAAAACTGAGCTTGACTTTGGGATATGTAAGAAACCCTGCCTTTTGACACTTTTTGTTTTGTTTTAAATGTTCTTATGCCACCTTTGTGCTCTCTTACCTAGGAGCTTTTACTGTGATCTTTGTGATAAGCAGTTATTAGAAGTACTTCTTAGGGTTTTTTGTTTTGTTTTTGTTTTGTTTTGTTTTGTTTTGTTTTGTTTTGTTTTGTTTTGTTTTTAATTGAAATAGTAGGTTTCCAGGGAGGGGAAGAGGAAAGGATGGGATTTGTAACCCATTTTCAGTAGATTTTATAGAGCTGGAAAGTGCCTGCTCTGATGGCACAGTTCCCTATCCTCTGTAACCAGCCAGAGATAAACTTAGGTAATGTTTTCAAATTTGACTTACCAAAAGAATTATCAGAGACCCTTGTTAAAAATAAGAATTTGGGGCTTCACTCCAAGGGAGCATAGGAATTTGTATATGAAACCATCACCCAAGGTCAGTCCTCTTTATATTGAAAAAGGATTCTGAATATAAATCCCATTTAGTTTCTGGGGTTTTGACTGGCTTAGGGAGAAGACTTTACATTAAGAAGAAACAAACAAGAAAATTTTGAAGAAGGGGACTTAATTACCTTAAGTCAGACTTGATAGCTTACTGGGACTTCTGCTCAGAAGATTGGAAAGGGCCCTGGGTGCTTGGATAAAGTATTCTGGATTTCATCCTGTTGTACTAGTGATCTCTAAGATGGAATGCACATTATATATAAAGCTTTGAGATTTGAGAAGAAGCCTGCTTAAATATTTTAATCAAAAGAAGAAATTTACTTTTGCTAATACTTAATAAGCAAATGGTCAGAAGTTTAAAAAAAAAAAATAGACATGGTATTCTAAAAGTAACACTTCCATAAAAAATGTTCCCTAACTACTGTGAATTACAGTAGCCTGCATGTGTAGATAACTACTTACAGATATTTTCCAATTTAAGCTGACCTGTAACCCTAATAAAATGAACATATGCCTTAAAAAGGCCTGAAAGCAATAATGTAAGTAGAAATGAACATGATAACGGTAAAACTGACATCTATACTCCTTGTTAATCTGTCAGCAAGTAATAACTCAAAAACAATGGTAAAATCTCTCAAAGCTGCCTGTGTGGCTCAGTTGGGTGTAGATGCCTTCAGTTTGAGTCATGATTTCAGGGTCCTGGGATGGAGCCCCATGTTGGGTTCCCTCTGCCTCTGTTCCCTGATTGTGTGCTCTCTCTCAAATAACTCTTTAAAAAAAAAAAATAGATCTCACAAGAAGTTGCTCTTCCCCCCAAATTCAGAATTATTAGAATTAAATTATTAGAATTATTAGAATTAAATACAGATTTGTATCTACTGTCATTTGTGTGTATATACTGTGCCCTAAGTGTATATTGGGTCTTAAAATGCTGACTAATAATGGTATGGAGCCCAAACAGTTCAAACGTTTTTAAATGATGCTTATTTTATCTTTATATAAAGGCTTTTATTTCTATTTTAGTGTATGTTTTATAGAGTATTGCTGTACTAATATTCCTGAGTGTAATGTATAAATAGTTCAAGACATACAAATAGAGTACTGGAGATTGCTGTTTGATGAAGCTGTTTGAAGGAGAGCTCTAAGAAGTTGACTCGGGTTGAGTAAAGTACATGAGCCTGAGTGTGTTTCCTAGACCTTTAACCAGAGGAGCTTTGTCTTTATATCTTCTTTATTACTTGAAGATTCTTTTTTTTTTTTTCTTTTTTTTTTTTTTAAGATTTTATTTATTTATCTGACAGACAGTGATCACAAGTAGGCAGAGAGAGAAGAGGAAGCAGACTCCATCCCTGGACCCTGGGATCATGACCTGAACTGAAGGCAGAGGCTTTAACCCACTGAGCCACCCAGGCACCCCTTGTTACTTGAAGATTCTTAGTAAAAGTTTACTTGTAAAAAGAGTTCTGCTGGGTTTTTTTTTTTTTAATGTTTCAGAACCTCTTCTGTATATGGCAGGAGCCACAGAAAGTTTTTGTTTTATTTTTGAAGGTGAAATACATTTTTCTTTGTTACACAGCTAGAAAATGTAGAATTTTTTAAAATATTTTTATTTATTCATTTGAGAGAGAGAGTGCAAGCAGAGGGGAGATGTAGAGGGAGAAGCAGGCTCCCTGCTGACTTGGGAGCCTGATGTGGGGCTTGATCCCAGGACCCCAAGATCACAACACAAGCCGAAGGCAGATGCCCAACCAACTGAGCCCCCCAGGTGCCCCACGGAAAGTTTTTAAATGGAAGGAGTTACCTGATAAAATTTTAGAATATGTGGTTAGCAAATTTTCCTTCCAAGGAGCACAGCCAGGCAGAAGAGAGAACACAGTTTTCCAGCTGTTTTTCTTACCTGATTACACAGCAAATAAGTATTAATCTGAGACCTGGATTAATCGAAGGATATTTTTCCTTTACAGATTAAAGCTATCAGAGTTTTAAAGTGCTTTGATTTTGAAGACGTTGTTTATCTGAGACTCCTTTTAGTATTACATATTTTAATATCAAGTCACAATATTTAGAAGTATTAGATGAACAATTATTAGTTATAAGGTATTTTTGTAGATTATATACTTGGTAATTAGGATGTAAACATGTATATTTTCTTTTTTTTTTTTTTTTTTATTTTTTAGGATTTTATTTATTTGACAAAGAGAGATCACAAGTAGGCAGAGAGGCAAGGGGGGGGTGGGGGCGGAGGAGGAGGAAGCAGGCTCCCTGCCTAGCAGAGAGCCCGATGTGGGACTCCATCCCAGGACCCTGAGATCATGACCTGAGCTGAAGGCAGAGGCTTAACCCACTGAGCCACCCAGGCAGCCCCATATATTTTCTTTTTTTTTTTTCTTAATGTGTATTTTCTGAAAGTCAAAGTTTTAATCATACTAAACTTTCGTTGTTACATATCCTTAAAAAAACTGTCCATTTCATTGAGTGTTGCATAATGATTTTTTGCGTTTAGATGTGTCTGTGTTTTAATTTAAACCCAAACTTTGGTTTTTAATAAAGGGGTTGACAACTTTTTCCTAAAAGCTTAACTGACTTTTTGTTAGTGATACAATTAAGGACATTAGTAGAAAAACACCTAAACCCTGGGGTTCTTAATTTCTTTACAAACTAAGCTGCTGAAGTGTTGGTAATACTTAGAGCTAGAGTATATTCATTGCATCATTGTTTTGAATTCTTTCATATCTTGAAGGCTTTTCCAGATTCAGAGGAGAGAGGCAGTAGAGGATTCAAATGTCTACATTACAGCTTGGCCAAGAGTGGCTAAATTTTCCACTCGACATTATCTTGGTAACCTGAGCTAGAGCCTGCTAAGTTCTATGTTTTAATATTTTATATTAAATAAATTTATATTAAAAACACATAAATAAAAGTATATATTTTAATATTTAATAAGTAATAATACTTTTTGTTTCAGAAAATAGCTCAATGTCATTTTAATACCCAAACTGTTCCATTGCCAGTATATTACTAAGTTTCAAAGGCTAGCAAAATACAGTTACGTTATGTCAATTGAGTGTACTTTAATTACACTCATCAGAGGGCATTTGTCATCACTATGCTTTTTCCTGTTCTCTTGATGTCTACTTCGTAGTTACTTCTTTTTTAGCTTTTCTAGTGTGATGATGTAAAAATCTTTATTTTTAAACAGGATACGTTAATTGTTTGGTCGGAAGCTGAGAACTATGATCTGGCTCTAAGTTTTCAGGAAAAAGCTGGCTGCGATGAGATTTGGGAAAAAATTTGTCAGGTAAGGTTTTTTAAATAATACTAGTTTAAGTTTGCATTCTTGACTTTTTTTTCTTTTTTACCTGAAAGAATATATTAGAATGTGGAGAGAGCATGTATTTATCACTTTAAAGTTTAATAGAATATATTCATAATTAATAAAAGGTTAGTAAATAATTAAGTTCTAAGTCTTTGAGGTTTTTCTTTAAAATTTGGTCACCTGCTTGCCTAATGTTTATGAATACTGTGTGCCAGACACTAATGATTGAAAGTGCTCATGACTTCAATTCTAAAAGAATTTATAATATGGCAGAATATAAGATAGGTGGTAACTCTCAGGTACCTGGAACTTTTTTTTTTTTTTAGGATTTATTTTTAGAGAGGGATAGAGGAAGCACACAGGTGGAAGGAATGGCAGGAGAGAAACTCTCAAGCAGTCCCCACACAGATCCCAACATAGGGCTCAATCCCATAACCCTGAGATCATGACCTGAGTTAAAACCAAGAATCAGATGTTCAACCCGCTGTGCCACCCAGGCACCCCTAGCTCTTTTTTTTTTTTTTTAACTGGTTTTTATTTTAGGGGCCCCTGGGTGATGCAGTCAGTTAAGCATCTGCTTTCAGCTCAGGTTATGATCCCAGGGACCTGGGATCAAGCCCTGCTTCATGCTCCCTGTTCAGCCAGGAGCATGCTTCTCCCTCTCCCTCTGCTCCCTGCCCCCAGTGCACCCTCACACACTCTGTGCATGCTTTCTTTCTCTCAGTAAATAAATCTTAAAAAGGAAAGTTTTAATTTTAGAAGTTCAGATTTATAGAAAATACGAGTAGAAAATACAGAGAGAGTTCCTATGTACTTTATTCCCTGACACCTTCTCCTCCAGTTCTTCCTGTTAATAGTCTCTTGTATTTGTAGGATACACTGGTCATAATTGATGAGTTAATATTCATACGGTGTTACTGTTCATTATTATTATTACTCATACATTATTATTAGCTAAAGGCTATCTTTTATTCAGATTTCCCCAGTTTATTTATTTCACTTATTTTCTTAGATAGAGAGTGTATACAGTTGAGCATAGGAGGGGCAGAGAGGGAGAGAGAGAGAGAGAGAATCTTATGCAGTCTCCATGTCCAGCATAGAGCCCAACTCGGGGCTCAAGTTTCCGACCCTGAGATCATGACCTGAGCTGCAATCAAGAGCCAGTTGCTTTAACCAGTTGAGCCACCGATTGAGCCACCCAGTCATCCTAGTTTTTCTCAGTTTAAGATGTAGTGTCCTTTTTCTGTTCCAGGATTCCATTCAGTATACCATACTACATTTAGTAGTTGGATGTCTCCTTAGGCAGATACAGTCTGTGACAGCTGGTAACTGGAATTTTAAATGAACCATAGCATTTTAACTATTATTTTCTATAAATTGGATCACTTTTTCAGCAGTTGCCTAGTGTAATATTCTGTTCTAGTGTTTTTAACTCTTGTCATTTTCACTTCTATCAGCTTTTCTTTATAGTGATTCTGATTACTGAAGGTTCTTGAATAAGTTTTAATGCATCTGACCACAGTAATTGTTTTCCTTAGTCTTCTCAGTAACATTGCCACACAGTGCAAGAAAGTATAATATGAACCTTCTCATTCTATATAAAGCTTATTTAATGGCTGGCTCTAGGTCACAAATCTAAACTGGAAGTAGATGGTTTGTTTCTTTCCACCTCATATCTTACTAGGTATGTATCAGATATTAATGGAGCATTATTAGTATGCACTATTAAATAGAAGAATTTCCATTGATGAACAGGTGAAAACACTGGTAAATATGATTTTGCTAAATATGTATATTTAAAATATACATAAGAATATAACACAGATTGTTTTGTTATTATTTTGCCTTTGTATTTTGCCTGTCTTTAAACTTATGGGCGGTGATGATGAGAAGGTCCTAATACTTATTCTTGTTTGCTCTCCGCAAGATTGAGATTGAATTTTATGTTTGCCAAGTTTTCTGTAAAGTGAGATGTAAGACTTAAAAATGATCTCTGTTGCAGATTCAGACACATGCAGTCCACAAAAACTTGCTGCTCTGTTCTGGATTCAGGAAACCTTAATCATGCATGCATTCATCTATAAAATGAGGGGAAAAAACTGGTCCATGAAAATAATGAAAGCATACTGAAGGATATAAAACTTCAAAAATAAAAAAGGGAAACACTACTGTTCAGAATATTAATAGTATAGGGGCACCTGGGTGGCTCAGTGAGTTAAAGCCTCTGTCTTCGGCTCAGGTCATGATCCCAGTGTCCTGGGATCGAGCCCCACATCAGGCTCTCTGCTCGCCAGGGAACCTGCTTCCTCTTCTCTCTCTTCCTGCCTCTCTGCCTACTTGTGATCTCGTCTGTCAAAGAAATAAATAAAATAAATCTTTTTTAAAAAAAGAATATTAATAGTATATAAAGATTAAACTTTTTATTATAAGTTCCTGAAAAGTGATACTTTGTTTTGTAATCTCCCTCCTCCAATAGTGTGGCAACTGGCACATGTTGTGTGTGTGCTCAGTACATATTTAAAGAATGAATGAATAAGATAGAAGATAAACATCTTACTTAGAACTGGGATGTTAGGGGTTCCTGGGTAGCTCAGTCAGTTAAGCGGCTGCCTTCAGCTCAGGTCACGATCCCAGAATCCTGGGATTGAGTCCCACATCGGCCTCCCTGCTCATTGGAGAGTCTGCTTCTCCCTCTGCTTCTTGCCCTCCCCCTGCTTGTGCTTGCTCTCTGTCTCTCACTTGCTCTGTGTCAAATAAATAAAATCTTTTAAAAAAATAAAATTAAAAAAAGAAGTAGGTTGTTGGATTACATTTCTCCTGGAACATATATTTATATGGTGGATGATATTTCAGCATATTACATTATGCCTACTCCCCTCCCACACATCAGCATGTACTGTTTAATATTAATTCCTGGATCTATATATATTCTGAAGATTTGGTACTGAAGACTTGGTACATTTGTCCTGGAAAGTTTTGCTGAAATTTGTTTACTATTTTTCACTCATGTTTTTCAGGAGTTCCCACAGCCACTGTCGGATTCACTTTTTTTTTTTTTCTTTTTTTTTTTGGTGAGAAAGACTCACAAAACTCCACAAAGCTGTTATATTTATCATTATAGTTTATTACAATGAAATGATACAGATTAAAATTACCAGTGGGAGAAGGCACATAGGGCAAAGTCTGGGGCAGTTCCAGGCTTGAGCTTCCAGTTTTCTTTCCAGGATTCTTATGCAGACAGCACTTACTTCCAGCAATGTTGTGTGGCAACCTGCACATAGTATTGCTGACCAGAGAAGTTTACCCCAACCTTTGTGTCCAGTATTTTCATTGGGTGTTAGTCCTATAAGCAGGCCGACTGCCCTGACTTTAGTTTCCAGCACCTCCACAGGTTGAGCTGATATTGTGTGGTCCAAGACCTCCACTATAAACCACCTAGTTACCCACACACAGAATGTCTGGCATAGCCTAGTGCTCCCAGGTGAACAGAAAACACTCATGTCAGACAGGATATTAAAAGTGCTTAGAGGTTACCTCTCAGGAGTTAGGCAAGAGCCAGATCTTTTCTTTAGGCAAGACTAATCCTTAACTGCAAAAGCCACCCCTTGCCAAGACTCATAGCAAAATGATTATATTTGTCTAAGCATCTATATTTAGTATAGTATTTATATCACAGAGCAAATATCAGTATGAATATGCCTAATATTTAGAGGAGCCATTTTAGGGTAGGGATATATTTAAAGAAACAGGTTGTCTGATAAAGCCATGATTTACTTTTTTTTTTTTTAAGATTTTATTTATTTATATGACAGAGATCACAAGTAGGCAGAGGCAGAGAGAGAGGAAGGGAAGCAGGCTCCCTGCTGAGCAGAGAGCCCGATCCGGGGCTCGATTCCAGGACTCTGGGACCATGACCTGAACCGAAGGCAGAGGCTTTAATCCACTGAGCCACCCAGGCGCCCTGCCATGATTTACTTTTTTATATATTTCATATTGATTACTCATTTTCCTCCTTGATTTATTGCAGTTTGTACCTTATGATAAACTTGTACAGAAGTATTTAGCATAGAAATCAACTGACAGTTAACAAAATCCATTTTTTCCTTGTGCCAGTCATTTTCTATCAGCATTGATGTTGAGGAGACTTTAACTCAGTTTCCCAGTATTAATATTAGAGTAAAATTATGAGGCTTATGTACCTAAGGTAGTGGGAGCAACAGTGCTAGTATTATACCATATTGCAGTATGGTTGTAGATGTAACCTGAAAAGGAGGAGTCTGGCACGTTACTAGAATCGTTAACAGTCATTAACAGTTGTTTCAGTTCATCAGGTTGATTTACAGGCCTCCATTCAACCTTGTTAAGTCCCAAGAATAGGTGATTTTAGCAAACATATGGCTTTTACCCTTCAAGCATCTGATACAGTTGAGCTAAGAGAATATCATCTCTTGCTCCAATCCCTTCTTGAGGGTCTAGTGTTAATATTGGATTTATCTTGTTGCTTTACCCATTTGTTCATTCCTTTGCACTTGGTTACTATTTCTTCCTGTATGTCACTGATTTTTACTCACACTTTTTTATCTTTGGAAGGGATGTTAGATTTGGCCACTCTGCTGGTCCAGGAAGCTTAATTTTGTACTAAACTACTGAGTACTGTGCTTTTTTTCAATTTTTTAAAGATTTTTTAAAATTTATATGAGAACGAGAGAGCATGAGTGGGTTGAAGGGAAAGGGAGAAGCAGACTTGTTGAGCAGAGAGCCTGACATAGGGCTCGATCCCAAGACCCTGTGTTCATGACCTGAGCCGAAGGCAGATGCTTAACCTTCTGAGCCACCCAGGTGCCCCATGTACTGTACGTTTTAAATGCATGTTGCTGAATATACATTTAGTTTATCGCTTCTCACAACTGCCTGGTATTCCACAGAACCATATGCTGTTTTACTTTCCATTTCTGAGACGTCATTGCTGACCTTTGAAAAAACAACTTTAATTTCAATAAAAATCATATTACTCAGTCACTTCTTAACTCCTTATAGTGAGAAAGTAAAACAACTCTGAAAAGTATGATAGCTCAAGGACAATAAATTTCTTAAGGGGAGTGGTGAATAATAGTAATTGTTTTTGTCTTAGATAAAGATTTGTTACTAGTCATTAGAGTCCTTCACTTTCTAAACATTGATACCATATTTTGAATTGTCCCTTTGGTGGGGCAAGGCACCACTGTAAGATTTAGAACAGGGAGATGTGTGCCTGTGTGTCACAAATGGGTGAAGGGCAGCCGTGACAGAAGGAGGGAGAGGATTGAGCATGGCATGTGGGAAAGCCCATAAGGCCACACAAAGATGCAACCAGTCACTCTACTTATGTCTCTCTGAGCTGTTACCATAGAGTCCCAGGGTATAAGTCGCTGGTACCCACCTTGGCCCTCATTAGTGCTTAATGCCCCAAAAATGTGGGGTCTCTGTTAGGTCCCTATAAATTTTTTGGCTTCACTCAGATTCTTTTATGTGTGGAAGAACTTATAAAAAGAGCTAAGATAATTTCTGTTTATGTAGCTCTTAGAAAGCATAAAGTCAAAAGTACATATGGAAGCATTAACCTCAGAAAATGGGAGGGTAGGGACATTTTTTTTGGAAAGAAATTAAGAAAAAGTGAAAATAAGTTGTGAGATGAAGAAGGGTGTTAGTACGTTAAATAACAGTGGTCTCTTTTTTCAAAGGAAAAATTCTGTCTCCTGAGATTTAAAGTAGAAAGTAATAGTGTTTGACACTTAAAAGGGGGGAAAAATTAGAGCAACAGCTGTAAGGAAGTAAGCTAGAAGTGTGGAAAAGAAATTTCTGTTGAGAACCCTACTGATAGTGTAAATTTTTTTTAAACACACTCAGCACAATTAGTTGACAGACTCATGCCATAGTTGGATGACTGATTTGTGCCACAGAAGGGAGAATGTTAAGGTCCGATTGTGTTATATTAAGTAACAAATTCCTAAAATATCAGTGGCTCACAACAAAAGTTTGTTTTTCCCTAATGCTATTTGACCAATGAGTGACAGAGTTGGACAGGAAGAGGTTGTGCTTACCACATCCACTCAGGGACCCAGGTTGATAGAGAATTCATTTTAATGCTTCCAAGATCATTGCAAAGTGAGAATGAAAGGGGGCAAGTCAGAGCATTGGCTTTTAAAAGTTCTTCCAGAAGTTACACATGACACTTTTCCTCATGGCCATTTCAGTGGCCAAAACAAATCACGCAATTACATATAACTTCATGGAAACAAGGAACTCGTGCCACAAAAGGGAGAGAACCAGAAATACTTGATGAACAGCATTATTGACATCCAGACAGTCACTTGGGTTTATGTGGGATTGACAGATCGTATCAGGGAGTGTTAAATTTAGGAGAGCATCCAGGAAGCTTGTAGGAGTAATACTGGATAACATAGAAATGGACATACTATAGCCTTGTAAATGCTTTTGTAGCTGTGCTTTTAATTCTGAAACATGCAGACTAAATTCATTTGAAGTGTGAGTTAAAGATTTTATTCCTAAGTAATCTCTACACCCAACCTGGGATTTGAATTCACAACCGCAAGATCAACAGTTGCACACTCCACAGACTGATCCAGCCAGACGCCCCCTTCTGATTTCTTATTCTTTCGTTATAACCTATGATTCTTCTTCCTCTTTCTTCCCCACTTTGTACTCTACCTCTGTTTCTTAGGTTACCGTCAGAGTCTTCCGGCTTTAAGTGTTATCCTAATACCAGATTTCTACCTTCTGACCTACTTGTTTTCCAGAGTAGTATATCTACAGATTTAGTTGCCAGCTGGGTATTCAGTTGCCTCAAACTTAAAGAACTCAACTTTTACTAACCATTCCTCTCCCATACTATCAGTTTTTATTAAAGGAACCATAATCTTCCCAATGACAGATTTAAAACTATAGGGTCATTGTGGTTCCTTCTCTCTTTTGTCCCTTATCAGTCCCACCATCACTATCCAAATTTACTTGTTCATGTAGACTTTGGAATAGCACCCTAAGTTATCTATATTCTCAAATTTATTCCAAACACCTGATGCCTGGTTGACTTTTCTAAAGGACAGTGCTGCACATTTACTTCCCTGAACAATAACTCCAAGTGTTCTAACTTGACTTTCTATAATCTGGCTTTAATCTACATTTCTAATTTTGCTGTTTGCTCTATGCATGTCACGTTTCCATATGTCTGCCTCTACTATTCCCTTTGCGTTTTGCATGCCTTTATCCTCATCTGAATCGTACTCATCTTTGAAAGTACAGATGCCACTTTGAAGATCTCAAATACCACTGCTTTTATGATTTCTTCCTTACAGTCTCTCCTCACCACCCTCTGTACTCCCCAAGAGCTGGAAGGAATTTCCCCTCCTCTGAATTTCCATGGTATTTTATCTGAACTGCTCTTATGACTTTGTTACCCACCCTTTCTCTTATATTTATGTGTCAGTCTCCCTAAATCCAGCAACTCTGTTGAGGACTCAGAAGTAAAAGTACTCTAGGAGAAAAAATATCCTTTATGCACCAGTATATCGGTCTACCTCCTCTAAGTTCTTAGGACTTTCTTCATGTTGTTTTGGCGGATTTGGAAATTTCTGGAGGTTTTTCATCTCTGGATATTTGGATATATTGAGGTGAAAAGAGGATAATTGTACTCTTATGTTAGGAATTAGAAGAAATTTATAAAGAATAAAGTTTTTATGTTAGTCATTATAGAAATCATTATAGAAAACTTGTTATAAGTTAGCCATGCTTTTGTTGAGCTGTCAACATGAATCATAAAAAAGTTTTTTATTATGTTTTCTAGATATTATAACTTGGAGGTTTTATCACAGATGTTAAGTAAATGCCAGTTTTTAAAGGATATTCTTTGTTCTTTTTTATTTTTTTTTAAAGATTTTATTTATTTGAGAGAGAGAAAGCACAAGAGCAGGGTGTGAGGGGCAGAGGGAGAAGCAGACTCCCCACTGAGCAGGGAGCCTGATGCGGGGCTCATTCCTGGAACTCTAGGATCATAACCTGAGCCGAAGGCAGATACTTAACTGACAGAGCCACCCAGGCACCCCAAGAATATTCTGTTTTTTTAGAAAAGCAACTACTTGTCCAAAAGTGAATTTCAAAAGTAATTTGAGGGAATCTTCTCACTCTTGAATATACAAAGATTTGGGTTTTAGTTTGGTTTAAGCTTAGTAGTATTTGGGGTTCCTGAATGGCTCAGTTGGTTAAGCATCTGACTCTTGATTTTAGTTCAGATCATGATCTCAGGTTTGTGAGATCAAGCCCTGCATCGGGCTCCAGGCTGGGCATGGAGCCTGCCTAAAATATTCTCTCTCTCCCCCACACCCCTTCTAAAATATATATACCCACACACACAAACACACACATACATATATACACAGAGACATATATAAAATATATATACACACACATATAATACATGTATATGTAATAAAAATAATAAACTTAGTAGTGTTTTTGTCAGGCCAATATGATGGTGCATTAAGAGTCATACATAGTGATTTGGGGAACCCACAGAAGAGTTAACCTACGGAATTCAAAATTAGTAGGAATAGTGAAGTTACTAAACAACTGCACGTGGTTATTACGTAACATCATATAAATCAATGTAACATTAGCTTAAATGTGCACATTGTTAGGGATCAGAGTTAACCTGAAGTTATAAGTTGGGAAATTTAGAGATAAAATTGGGAATCAAGTAATTGACTCTGAACTGGATATGTTTTCCCTCTCTAGAATTCACTTCTCTTTTTTTTTTTTTTAAGATTTTATTTATTTATTTGACAGAGAGATCACAAGTAGGCAGAGAGGCAGGCAGAGAGAGAGAGAGAAGCAGGCTCCCCGCTGAGCAGACAGCCTGATGCGGGGCTCCATCCCAGGACCCTGAGATCACGACCTGAGCTGAAGGCAGAGGCTTAACCCACTGAGCCACGCAGGTGTCCCTAGAATTCACTTCTAATTAACAGTGACTGTGTGGCTAATATTTCTTTGCAGGGTATTTTTACTTAAATTCAGTGGTCAGTGATTTGATTTCCAAAATTCTGACTTCTTTTGTATTTTAAGGTAACCAGCTGTACTTGGATGTTTTTAGGTTCAAGGTAAGGATCCATCAGTGGAAGTCACACAGGACCTCATTGATGAATCAGAAGAAGAACGATTTGAAGAAATGCCTGAAACCAGTCATCTAATTGACCTGCCCACATGTGAACTCAATAAACTTGAAGAGATTGCTGACTTAGTTACCTCAGTTCTCTCCTCACCTATCCGTAGGGAAAAGCTGGCTCTGGCCTTGGAAAATGAAGGCTATATTAAAAAACTACTGCAGCTGTTTCAAGCTTGTGAGAATCTGGAAAACACTGAAGGCTTACACCATTTGTATGAAATTATTAGAGGAATCTTATTCCTAAATAAGGCAACTTTGTTTGAAGTAATGTTTTCTGATGAGTGTATCATGGATGTTGTGGGATGCCTTGAATATGACCCTGCTTTGGCTCAGCCAAAAAGGCATAGAGAATTTTTAACCAAAACTGCAAAGTTTAAGGAAGTTATACCAATAACAGACTCTGAACTAAGGCAAAAAATACATCAGACTTACAGGGTACAGTACATTCAGGACATCATTTTGCCTACGCCATCTGTTTTTGAAGAGAATTTTCTTTCTACTCTTACGTCTTTTATTTTCTTCAACAAAGTTGAGATAGTCAGCATGTTGCAGGTAAGTAAACAAAGTTGTTCTTACGTTTTTTCAGATGCTTACTTCCCTTAATAGTTTGGGCTGGTATTCGTTCCTTTTTGAAAGATTTCTTTTGTTTACTTTAAATATACCGTCAAGTCTAGAAAACAGGACTTTATCTCATGAGTTTTTGAAGGAAGTTCACTTCTTAATGCGACCTTTTACTTTTTTTTTTTTTTTTTTTTTTTTTTTGGTAATTTTATTATTATTTTTTTTTTCCGGTGTTAGCACCACACCCAGTGCTTCATGCAATACATGCCCTCCTTAATACCCACCACAGGCTCACCTAAGCCCCCACCCCGTTCCCTCCAAAACCCTCAGTTTGTTTCTCAGAGTCCGAAGTCTCTCATGTTTTGTCTCCCCCTCTAATTTCCCCCAACTCACTTCTCCTCTCCATCTCCCAGTGTCCTCCGTGTTACTCTTTTTATGCTCCACAAGTGAGACCATATGATAATTGACTCTCTCTGCTTGACTTATTTCACTCAGCATAATCTCTTGATTATGTTTTCATGTTTATACAAAATTTGGGTATCCATCCTTTCCGATGGAGGCATCACACTCCATTGTATATATTGACCACATCTTCTTTATCCAGTCGTCTGTTGAAGGGCATCTTGGCTCTTTCCACAATTTGGCGACTGTGGCCATTGCTGCTATGAACATTGGGTATAGATGGCCCTACTTTCACTACATCTGTATCTTTGGGGTAAATAACCAGTAGTGCAATTGCAGGGTCATAGAGTAGCTCTATTTCTAATTTCTTAAGGAATCTCCATACCGTTTTCCAAAGTGGCTATACCAAGTTACATTCCCACCAACAGTATAAGAGGGTTCCCCTTTCTCCACATCCTCTCCAACACTTGTTATTTACTGTCTTGTTGACAGTAAACCTTTACTGTTGACCTTTTACATTTTTAAGTGTTCTATGATGGAACTTTTTTAAACTTCATTTTTGCATGTATTTTAAAAATTAGAAAATATATATGAGATAAAATTCATCATTTTAACCATTTTTAAGTATATAATTGTAGCATTAAATACATTCACAGTGTTACGCAGCCATCACCACTATCCATTTCCAGAACTTTTTCATCATCTTGAGCAAAAGCAGCTATTTAAAGACTATCTTTTAGTCCATTTTGTGAGACCTAGTTATTATTAGGGGTATATATGAATTTGTATGTGTGCTTGAAGTTTCCCAAACAATTCACATGTGCAGCCAGTACTGAGAAACATTAATTTTCAGGAAATAACAGTTAGACTTTTTACTATGTGAGGTTGGTTTTATTGCCTCCTTCAGTTGCAAAATAGAGGAGTTTATGCCATGTTTTTCATGTTAATCCTTTATACCCTAACAGTGTAGTAAGGATGATTTTGAAGATTTTGTTTTGCTTGTAGTATACTATATCCATAGTTTCCTACATAACTGCTTTTGTTATGTCCATATCACTCATTAAATTTTTCGTGTAGCTTCTGTGTACATAGTGTAGTGGGTTCTCAAGTGTGTTCTTGGGGCTCCTAAAACCCTTTCAGAGAGGTCTGTGAAGTTATTCCTTTTCCAGCTTCTTGTTACTGTGAGGCGATATTTTCTTCATATACTCCAGCCATAACATCACAGACTGGATGTGAAAGAAGATAGGAGAATATAGCTTTCTTCTATTAAGCCAGACATTATAGAAATTTACAAAAATGTAAAACAGAGCCACTTTTTTCTAATTTATAAAATTTGCTCATATAAAATATTTACATAAACTTACAATCACTTATTTCTAGAACAAATTAATGTTTTTAAATGTCTCAGTTGTGATTATAAATATTGATAAACATAATCCACATAATAAAAGCTCTTTTGAGTTCTCCATTATTTTTAAGAGTTTAAAGTGGTCCTGAGACCAAAAAGTTGAGAATCTCTGTCTTTTGTTACTTAGCTATGAGATTCCATTTTATGTTGCTTCCAACTACCATTCACCTTTCTCTTGTTACTGTATTTTCTGTTTAGGATTTACTTCTCTAGATCATTCTTTCACCTCACAGTTTTTCCTTATTCCACAGTAACAGGTATAAGGAAAATTAGACTTAGGAATGAGGTTCCATTTATAGTATATAGGACCTGCTTTTTAAAAAAAAAAAAAAAAAAAAAAAACCGGGGCACCTGGGTGGCTCAATGGATTAAGCCTCTGCCTTCAGCTCAGGTCATGATCTCAGGGTCCTGGGATCGAGTCCCGCATCGGGCTCCCTGCTAAGCAGGGAACCTGCTTCCCCCTCTCCCTCTGCTCCTCCCCCTGCTTGTGCTCTCTCTCTTTCTCCCACTCTCTGTCAAATAAATAAATTCTTAAAAAAAAAAAAAAACATACTTACTGTACAATTCAAGGTCCCATTTGACTTGCTAACTTCTGTTACAGTTCAGGAGTTTGGAAGTAGACTCAGTATAAGCTGATGTAAAGAACTCATCGACAGCAAACTCAAGTGCAGAAGCTTTCAGATGACTGCTTTTGACTTCAGAAGGGTTTCTAAATCTATAATACTTGATCATAAATGCTTTTTTTTTGTTTTAAAAAATAAATTATGCAAACTAATCTATAAATACTTATAGTGTCATTTTATGTATTTTGTTATAGAACTATTTATAAAGGCTGTAATTATATAAATCACATGTAGCTTTAAGAAAAGAAAGTCTTACTCATTTCTGGTCCATTAGATGAATTTATGAAATAGATACTGTGAATTACCTGTTGTTTATCCAGGTTTTACCACTTAGTTATCTCTTATATGTCAGCAGTGATGCTGAATGCTTTTTTTTTTATTCTCAACAGTATGTGAGAACAGAGGAATTAGGATTATGGTGACTGGCCTCTAAAGGCTCATTTCCTAAAGCCCAGCTCTGAGGCTTCCATGTACAAATTTTTTGTCTAGGTATTAGATATTTCCAGATACCCTTCTAGGTAGAATGCATATCTGTAGCTTTATTTATTTGAGAAAGAAAGAGCAAGCATGGGCACACACGTATGAGCTGGGGAGGAGGAAAGAATCTTCAGCGCCAGCTGTGGGGCTCCATCTCAGAACCGTAGCCAAAACCAAGAGTCAGAGGCCTAATTGACTGAGCCACCCAGGCGCCCTGATAACTATAGCTTTTTAAATGAGTATTAACTTTCTGTATGAATTACATAAGCAAGTAAAAATTCTGTTTATCTGTACCAAAATAAGTAAGTGTGAAGGTACATAAAATAACTCCTAGCCTGAATTAGGTTAATTAACAGAAATTATATGAAAGTACTTACTGTGATCACTGGCTCCTGGTATGTGCTCTAATACATGTTGAGATTCTCTTAAGCTTGATTGGGGCATAAGAGTTTAGTTAACCTTAACTTTCTAACTAACTGCAGATCAAAATCCCATGTGCCCAGAATTGAGAAATATTCTTAAAAATGTTTTAAAAATTAAATTTCTTACAGCCAGTAAAGTGAGGTTATTTTTACACAGAGAGCTACAGATAAGATCCTTTTCACGACAGGAAGTTTTAACTTCTTCCTTCACTAGGAATGGTGGAGGACAGGTATCGCAAATGTTGACATTTTAACATATATATTTTCACTATTTCATAAATGAGAATTGAGTCAAAAACCAGTGAAATCAGTAGTTTAGTTCTTTTTTGACATATTTTGTGGATTTCAGCACTAGAAAAGGAAATTTCTAACCTTTCTTCCCAGTTACTAAGTAAATATATAAAATCTTTCAGTTTCTTTAAGAAAACAACTTACAGGGGCGCCTGGGTGGCTCAATGGGTTAAGCCTCTGCCTTCGGCTCAGGTCATGATCTCAGGGTCCTGGGATCGAGCCCCACATCGGGCTCTCTGCTCAGTGGGGAGCCTGCTTCCTCCTCTCTCTCTGCCTGTCTCTCTGCCTACTTGTGATCTCTGTCAAGTAAATAAATAAAATCTTTAAAAAAAAAAAAAAAGAAAACAAGTAATACAGTTCTTAATATAGTTCTCCATTTTGTTTTAGAGGTTTTTGAACTCATACAGGATTTAACATATTCCATTTTATCTTACTAGATTTGGCCTATTCTACTTTGTTATGTATGTTTTACTTTGGTTTGTTGCATAATAATGACTACTTAGGATTCTGACCTATAGTTTATTATACAGTGGGAATGACAAAAATCTCATCATGCCAGAGACCTGAGTTCTAAATCCATTTCTGTTACTAGACAGCCTCAGATAAGTCCACTCTTTGGACATCAGTCTCTTGAAATTTAAAATTAGACTACGCAATCTGTGTAACCTTTTAAAGCCTGATCTAATCTAAATTTCTGCATTAGATGAGTAATGGTAAATGGGTTCTGGGTTTGGGTGGTGTTGTTATTGTTGTTCAAATAAACTCCGCATCCAGTGTGGGTCTTGAACTCGGAACTCTAAGAATAAGAGTTGCATGCTCTACTGACTAAGTAAGCCAGGCACCCCTGGGTTTTTGGATTTTGAGCCTATGCCTATTTTTATATTACTGCAAAGAAAAGTTTGATTCAGACTTTATAAAAGTGGCTCTTCATTCCCCCATAAGATTTTGCTGTGTAAGTCAAAAAAGTAGCCACACACAATTTGTCTTAGAAGTTATGTTTTATTAAAAACAAAGGCTTTTAAAACTAAATAAAAAAGAAAAACTAAAGTTATCTAAAGAGACTAGTTTGATTACTTAGAGAAACAGGTATTTAGGGGGAAACATTATAGCTGTATTTATAATGGACTTATAAATTGTCAATTACTTTTTTTTTTTTTTTTAAGATTTTATTTGTTTGAGAGAGAGAGCTCTAAAGCTCACAGGCGGGGCGGGGGCGGGGCAGGGGGAGAAGAGGAAAAGGGAGAAGCAGACTCCCCACTGAGCAGGGAGCTTGATTCAGGGCTCAATCTGAAGACCAGAGTCTGAGCCAAAGGCAGATGCTTCACTGACTGAGCCACCCAGGCACCCCAGTTAATTGCTTTTTTAATGTACATCGGAACAGAGTGCTTCTGTAGAGTATTATCAAGAGTAAGTTTAGGAATCAGAAAAAATTAATATAATAAGAGTTAAAATATTCTCCTAGCAGCCTATTATACTTGAAATTTCCTCCATAATACATTACACAGTTCTAGCTGTCAGCACACAAATAATGAATCGTGGAAGAAATTGCATTTATCAAAAATTGAAACTATTTTCCTATGAAAGTATTCTCCAAAAAAGTTAAAAAAAAAAAAAAACTTCTAGACAAGAAAGGAAAATTTAATTTGGGAGAGATGGAAGAAGAAGAAATTTATAAAAGGTTTAAGTGGAAATAAATGCATAGTTATTCACCAAAACCTAAAATACTGAGATGAAAAGTATTTGGAAAAAGTAATCTGAGAAGTAAGTATAATGCTATTGAATTCTCTCAGAAAAAGATGGTTCAGGCCATGGTATATAAGGTCTAGAAGAAGTCAACAAAATAAAGAACAAAAGAAACACCATTCTGAGTTAGACTAATGAACCAGGGAAGGGGGGTGGTTTTGAGTAACATTGATGAGTGGTTAGTGGGAAAATAGGTTACATTGTCCATGATCCTATCTAGTGGTTTTTACTCATATTTTTTATATATACACTTTTATCTTTTTTTAGAAAAACTTAAGGAATTGATACTGCTTCACCGATGATCCACCTTAAGTAAAATGGCGGGTATTTAAGGCATATGCTTAACATGTCATGATTTGATAATCAGCCATGAAGATATCACTATTATGAACATCTTAGAACATGCTACCTTAATTAAAATTAATGCAAGTTATATTTCATAAAAGTGAATTTTAAAAATAAAATTCTGAAATATACTTTTATATATAAAATTTTCTGGGGCACCTGGGTGGCTCAGTGGGTTAAAGCCTCTGCCTTCAGCTCACATCATGATCCCAGGGTCCTAGGATTGAGCCCCACATCGGGCTCTCTGCTCAGCGGGGAGCCTGCTTTCTCCTCTCTCTCTCTCTGCCTGCCTCTCTGCCTACTTGTGATCTCTGTCTGTCAAATAAATAAATAAAATCTTAAAAAAAAAAAAAGCACAGGTTTCTTTTTGTTTTAGATTTCTTTTTAATTGTATTTTTTCACTGTTCCAAAATTCATTGTTAAAAGCACAGGTTTTTTTTTCTTAGCAGGTTTTTTGGAAATCTCCAAAGTGAATTTCAGTATTCATGTCAGTTTTTTCCTTTGTAATTTAATAGTCCATACTTATTTTGAAAAATAAGAAAATATAGATAAACAGAAAAGCACTCATAATCCATCACCAAAAGATAATCACAATTAACACTCTAATGTTTACCCCTTTTAGACTTTAGACACACAAATTCATATTAAAAATAAGATGATACAATACATACCCCACGATATTTTTGTTTGTCCTTGTAAACCGTGCTTATAGAAACTAACACATATCTGCCCTATAATACCTCAGAGTCATCAGTGTGAAAAGCAGTTACTGTGTTTTATCATTTAGTTTTATCCTTGGGAACCACAAGAAGATGTAAGCCTGTACCCCAAATGGCCCTAGATAATTATATTTTGTGAGTTCTTATATTTTAAAAGGCTTTGCAGTCTTAACCACTGCCAGAATTCAGTCTCCTTTACTGCTTTTCCTGTGCCATATTTGTAATTTCTCATTTTTCTAATCTATGGTGGATTGACAATGAGATCTTCAAACTTGTTTGAATTATATTTAAATTAAAAGTAAATAAATGGGGGCTTCTGGGTGGCTCAGTCGGTTAAGCATCTGCCTTTGGCTCAGGTCATGATCCCAGAAGTCGTGATCCCAGGGTTCTGAGATGGAGCTCCTCTTCTGGCTCCCTGCTCAGCAGGAGGTCTGCTTCTCCCTCCCTCTGCCTCTTCCTCAGTTTGTGCATGCGTGCGCACTCTCTCTCTCTCCTCTCTCTCTCTCTCTCTCACTCCCTCTCAAATAAATCCTTAAAAAAAAAAAAAAAGTTAATGAATAGACCCTGACAGGGAGCTGCAGATCCTTTAACTATAGAGTTAAAATACGTGAGTTTTCATGCATGACTTCTAGAACATAACTGGTCTCCCCACTCTGCCCCCACCAAGGGTTCTTTATAGCTGAAGTTTCTGGTTAAATGAGGTATTAACGTATAACTAATACTAAATGGTATAGTCAGGGTTTGAAACTTGTAGCATTAATTTTTTCTTTTTTTAATTTTATTTGACAGAGATCACAAGTAGGCAGAGAAGCAGGTGGGGGGGCGGGGAAGCAGACTCCCTGCTGAGCAGAGAGCCTGATGTGGTGCTCAATCCCAGGACCCTGGGATCATGACCTGAGCTGGAGGCAGAGGCTTAACCCACTGAGCCACCTAGGCACCCCTAACAGGAATTTTAAGTTTCATGATGAAACTATTATTAGGTTTTCAGCTTTTTTTATTATAATTGGTGTAAATCATACAAATGATTGTAACTTTTTATATTACACTGTTTCATAGTAATTATTTCTTCTCATGTAGGAAGATGAGAAGTTTTTGTCTGAAGTTTTTGCACAGTTAACCGATGAGGCTACAGATGATGATAAACGGCGTGAATTGGTAAGTTATTTATTGAAATTTGAACCTTTAAAGAACACTTAACTTTTGGCATATACAGCTTTTAATATTGAGTTCATTAAGAGAATTTTTTATAAATATGAGATGAAAGATACATATTTATATTTTATAATTATTCTCTAGGTTTCTCCTACCTACTGTGTTGTATATTTACCAGTTTCTTAAAGTATCTTGATGTGATTTTTACCCTGCAGTGAGGGGACTTACGTGTCTTACAAAACCCAAAATTAGGTACAGGGTTTATGTTAGGACAGAATTGCAAACTCATATATTTTTATAGCTATAGTTACATTATAGAACAGCTCTTTTTTTTTTTTTTTTTTTTTTTTTAGGGGGGAAAAAAGGTAAGAACCGTGCTTCTTGACTAAATGCATGATAAGTAATTTGGTTCTTGGAAATGTTTTTTTTCTTTTAAAAATGTATGTATTTTCTGAGGTATAACTCATGCTTTGGAGGAAGAAACTGCTAGTAAATTGCTGTTTACTAGCAGTTTGTCATTTTTTAAAATCAGGTGCTTGGGTTTTAAAAAAGAATTGAAGAAAGATGCGGACTTAAAGTCAGCCAAGTCATCTTGGTATAGTTGATTGCCTACTCGGTTTTCTCATTTATAAAATCAGTCTTTAAATTCGGGAATGTCTAATGTCCTTTCCAATTCTTAAAAACAGAATTGTACTTTTGAGAGCTCTCTGAGAACCCAGCCTCCATTTGTTATACAGCATGTTTCTGTGAAAGTACATGGCTGTAATTCAAGATTACATGCCTTACGTGACATTTTTGCACCTAAATCGTTAGTTAAGAATATTATATCTGCATTCACCCTCTGGGACTCTACATATAACATGTACACTGTAATGTCTTTGGAGAGTTCATTGTTCAGTGTTCAGAAATAATGCAAAGTTCACTTTTAGAAAGATGCTAGTTTTTTTGTTTTGTTTTGTTTTGTCTTGTTTTGTTTTAAGATTTTATTTATTTATTTGACAGAGAGAGAGAGAGAGATCACAAGTAGGCAGAGAGGCAGGCAGAGAGAGAGGGGGAAGCAGGCTCCCTGCTGAGTAGAGAGCCTGATGCAGGGCTCCATCCCAGGACCGTGAGATAATGACGTGAGCCAAAGGCAGAGGCTTAACCCCCTGAGCCACCCAGGTGCCCCGAGATGCTAGTTTTTAATATGTTCTTTGAATACAGCTTTAAAGGAGCCAGGACACCCTAAGAAATCAAGGTCCTTGAGAAGGGCATATTATACTGTGGTACATCACATTAAAGTGTGCCCCAAGTTTGCTCTTATGTGTGTCAACTTCTGACTTTATTTTCTAATATTACAGGTTAACTTTTTCAAGGAATTTTGTGCATTTTCTCAGACATTACAACCTCAAAACAGGGATGCATTTTTCAAAACTTTGGCAAAGTTGGGAATTCTTCCTGCTCTTGAAATTGTAATGGTAATTATATGGTTTCTTTTCATGTTTCTGAAGTTGTGAATTTGTAGTACTTCTATATTATGTATGTGAAAATATTTATTATAGTAATGCATATTGAATTATATATATTAGCTTATGATTCACTTAATAGCAAATTACTATCAAATAATTCACAAGTGTGTGTTCAGCTTTTGGATTTTTATTAACTTAAATTTGTAATATTAATATGTAAGTACCTCCATATAATATGGCTTCAAGTGAATAAAAATCCTGCATGTTTTTTCAGGACTGTTATTTGTTCTGTAACAATATTATGTTTCATAGAAACTATTAAAATACCTTTTGTTTTTAGACCAGTGAGTAGATGGAGGACAGACTGGACCAAGGTGGCTCATGCTGCAGTATGGTTTAGGGCAGTGGTTCTCACATAATTGTTTATATAATTTTTATCCATTGGTGTTGTATGAAAAATTGAAACTGAAAATTTTTAAAAATACTTATTTAAGATGATAAACATATTTTACAAATAATATAACTTTTATGAAAAAATAATTTTCCAGAAACAAAAAAAATCTTAGTGAGGAGTGGCATTTCACCTTTTTTGCCCATCCGTTTAACATTTGGTGTAAGAGAAGACAGCTAGATTCTCATAGCAATTTCTGCATTTGATTTGTTGTGATATCATATGTCTTGTAGCCTCTGGAAAACCCCACTATACTTGTGATATACTGAGAGTGAAAAGGGCCAGTAATGCCCTAGTATTGTTTATTTTTATGAAAATAGTTTTAATCTCATGCACGTCCCTGGACCACACTTTGAGAATGAGTTAAAGAATGTTTTCAGAATCACTTGAAGATTTTGTAACTTTTGAGTCATTTATCCTTCATCTCTCAAAGAGGGAAAAGCATTCAGGATCACTACCTTAGAAAACTAAGATATGGACAAAGAGTAAAAATACCCAGAGTGCTTTTCAAAAGCATCTTCTGTTAGGAGAGTCATAAAAGAGAGAATCAGTTTCTGAGGAGTAACTGGCAAATTCAGGACCAAAGACAGATTCTGGAAAATTTTGAAGTCTTAACTAGGTAACATCATTCACATATTGCATATATGTAAATACAAAAAAAAATTTATAGCATTTGTAAAGTATAATAGTATAATCCTATGCTGATTCCTAAATATTGCTAAATATTCTCTGAATATTTATCTTTCTGATGGCAAAAACTAAAACTAATTGAGCTGCTTTAAAGCTTTTAATATTTATACAAGGGAAGGAAGAAAAGATTCCAGTACAATGTCTAAATCCAAATACTTGGTGTGTATAGATTTGGGAAAGAAAGGGAATGTGGCATAATTTTCGTTAACAGTCTTTAACCCAATTTTCCTTTTACCAGGGCATGGATGATTTGCAAGTCAGATCAGCAGCTACAGATATATTTTCTTATCTAGTAGAGTTTAGCCCATCCATGGTCCGAGAATTTGTAATGCAAGAAGCCCAGCAGAGTGATGATGTAAGTAATAATGCTCTGGTTCTGTGTGAATTACCTCTACTGTTTGCATACTATTGAGAAAAAAAGATAACTACAATCTAAATCTTCAGTGAAGCAAAATAGATTTCTGATCAGCTACGGCTTCAGCAAGCCTAGAATATGTGGCATTTGATTTGTTTATTTTAAAAAGCTGTATGCAAACTCGAGTTGAGATAGATTATAATAGAATCAAATTCTTCAAAAAAGTTCAAGTCTAATGATGTGTAATTTCAAGCCCCTTACGTCAATCACTTCTAATAATACTAACAAGTTGTCTTCACTTGTTCAAATGTGTCTTTTTTTCCCATGTGAATAAATGTTTATTAATGAGACCAGTGTATTTTCCCACTATAGAAATACTTAAACTTTCCCCTTAAACTCTTTTAAGGACAAATGAGCATATAGCTGTAATTTAAAGTACCCTTTCTTACATCAAGTATAGTTTAAATAGAAAATAAATATGATTATGTTCCATCCTAAAAAAGATTTTGATTTCTGTTAATTTGACCCTTGTTACGAGTCACTGTTGAATTAAACTACAGTTTTTTTATATGTTTTGTGTTTAATCTCTTACTCTCTCCTTAGATTTCCACATTCTTAGTTAGATTTTTCCAGTGTTGTTTTTTTTTTATTTTTAAGCAATTTTATTTTAGAATCCATTTGAACTAATGCTGCAGTTTTAGGCAGTACAAAAGAAATAGAAGAAATCTTTATATTAAGTATGTTTTAAGGTGTTTGGTTTTTTTTTTCCTTCATCCCAAATGGTACTACATCTGACTTCAAAGAAATAAATACCTGGTTTATTAATCAGTTTATAATCTCACTGTTGGTATGTGTATCTTTGTGCCATCCTTTACAAAAGGTAACTTTGAATTTAACACTCTTAATTGGTGCATTCTCAGTGATGTGTATGATTAAGGACATTCATTATAAAATTGCTTCAGATCATGAAAGTAGTAAACTTTTAAAATTCTTAACTCTGAAAGCTTTTATTTCTGTTTTCATTAGAAATATTTCCTTGTTTATATTCAGTTGATGAATGAGACTTAGAGAAGCAATTACTGATCTTTAACTATGTAAAGTTCCTTTCTCAGTCTTTTTCTTATAATCCTAGTCTTCAAGGTCTTCAAAGTCTTTCCCCAGATTTTCTGAGATCTAGCAGTTTAACAATTTAAAAATTCTGTTGCCTCAAGATAATGGAGTTAGACCACAAAAGAGGATAAAAAATTTTTTTTCTTCAAAATTAAGGATTCTGCATGCTAAATTCTTTGTTGACTTCTGGTAACCTTTGAAAAAAGACTTACCTGTGTATTTGGTTGGCAGTTGCTATTTTGGAGCCCTTTTAAAGTAAATTCACAACATTCGAACTTTTCTTTCCAGTATTATGAAGCAGATTTGTTTTAGGAACCTGGATTACATATTAAAATACGTATTAAGCAACAGGAAATACTAACATTTTTTACTGTAGTCATTTTTTCTAAGCTAGACAGATAACAGGAATAATTGCTGTCTTTTTGTTATTCCAGAGATTTCACATATTTTTATGCTAATGTTCTTTGAACTGCTCAGTAAAACTTATTTTAGAATCTCACGGGATAAGTAAGCAACTATTACTGAACCACTTATTTTGGCAGGTATTTTCACTGTACTTCTCACTTAAAAATAAACTCATGTTAATTTTTAAAGATACGATAATCTCATTGGGATTTTTTTAAGAGTTCTTATTTTGTAAAGTTTTATACTGAAATACTTAACAGAATTATATATGTGGAATTTACAATAATTCTGGAAGATGAAATTTGCCATAATAAAGTTAAAAAATACATAAGCTAATCTCTGAGCTAACTATTTGATATTTTATATGGAACATAACGCGTTTCTTAAAATTGCATCCATTTTTTAACTTTTTGTTTTGAAATAATTTTAAATTTACAGAAAAGTTACAGTAATAGTACAAAGAACTCCCATATACACTTCACCCAGATTCCCAGTTGTTAATATTTTATCTCTAATTTGCCTTATTCTTTCTTTGCTTATATTTGTATATACACATTTACCTACAGAAATAATTATTTTTGTTTTAAATCATTGAAGAATAAGGTACAGAAATGATCACAAGGTGTCTTTTTACCCGTATCTACTTCATTGTCTAGTAAAATTATCAAAATCAGGAAGTTAGCATTTTTACAGTATTAATATCTAACTGCAGTCCTACCTCAGATTTTGTCCATTGTCCCAGTAATATTCTTTTTAACCAAGACAATACTGAAAATTTTCTGGTCTAGTGTCCAACAATTTGGACTTGTCTGATGTTTCCCCATGATTTGATTTAGGTTATTTCTTTGTATCAGAAATGGTACAGAAGTAATGTTTTCTTTAGCGCATCACATCAAGGAATTCCCTTAAAATTAAAAAATGAACTGAAAGGGGTTTTTTTGTTCAGACTATTTTGCTGTTTCACAGACTTAAGGAATTGGACCATTAAGTTCTGTAGAATTTGAAGAGCTGCTTTTGCTTTCTTCTGACATGTCAAATGGATCAAAAGAAGTATTGTTTTTCTAATTATTTTAGCCCTCATTCAAGTTGCTGCAGAACAAATTTCACGTGCATTTTTAAAATAATTTATACATTTAAAAAACAAAGATGTTTCCACAACATCCATCAGTTTTTATTCTACTTCAGAATAATGTTCCTGCTCCTATCATTCTTTCTTTTCCTCTTATTTACTATATTCATGGGATCTAAGATACATGGATGCTAATATTTTTTTTTTTTAAGATTTTATTTATTCACTCGACAGAGACCACAAGTTGGCAGAGAGGCAGAGAGAGAGGGGGAAGCAGGCTCCCTCCCCACTGAGCCACCCAGGCGCCCCGATGATGCTAATATTTTCTTGATCTTACCAGGAAGTGTTAGTGGAAAAATTTTCATTTGGCTTTTTGTCATGCTTGCCACGTAGCTTATAATAACTATCTAATGCCATAGATTATAAAATGTATCTCAGTATCAAGAAGTTAAAAGTTTTAAGAAATCTTAGAACAATGAAATGAAGTATGTTCTTTATCTTTCCCAATCAGAAAATAGAGATGCCAACTGATAACCTGAATAATCTCTCAATTCCATGTGTAGGTACCCAGAACTTCCCCGCTTTTGCTGATTATTTTTTGCAATATTGCAAATTCTTAAACCCACAAAACTGTACTTTAAATAACAGTATGTGCTTCTAAGACTAGTATGAGGTTAGAGTGTGATGAAACCAATGGGAATATTATTTCTCTAAAACTTTGATTTAGACATAACTAAAACCTTGAAAAATCTCTCGGAAATCTTGGTTAAACTCACTTGAATGTTGCTATTTAGGTGAAGGATAGCAGACTTTCCTTAAAAGGCCAGAAGATAAATAAGACTTGATGAGCTCTTTGGTATCTGTTGCAATTACTCAACCCTGCCATTGTAAGAATGAATTGTCCAAAGATGGTGTAGCTATGCTCCAGTAAATATTTTTAACTTTAAACTTTTTTTTTTTAAGATTTTATTTATTTATTTATTTATTTGTCAGAGAGAGAGAGAGAGAGAGAGAGAGCGAGCGAGCACAGGCAGACAGAGTGGCAGAGGGAGAAGCAGGCTCCCTGCGGAGCAGGGAGCCCGATGTGGGACTCGATCCCATGACACTGGGATCATGACCTGAGCCAAAGACAGCAGCTCAACCAACTGAGCCACCCAGGCGTCCCTACCTTACAACTTTATGTACAAAGTAGGCAACCAGCAAAATGGTCTTGTGGTTTGCCAAGCCCTAACTTAGACCCCTTTCTCAGAATATTGCAAGACAGTGATGGTGGCATTCAAAGTCTGACTCTGAGGTTGTAACTGCAGAAGCTACTATGGCAGTGTAAAAAGAAGTTAAAAGAGAGAACATAGGAATAAGCAGTCTTCAATGGAAAGAAAGTCATTGGGCACTCTTAATTAAGATTATAAATTTAAGAGAGGTGGAGAAAAAAAATTATATATATATATATATATATATATATATATATATATTTAAGAGGGTGTTCCCTAGAATAGATTTGGTAGTCCAGCATTGACACATATTAACTAGAGTTACTCTATAATGGTTTGTTTGCACATCAAGTCAACATTTGATTTTAAGAAGGAATTTTCCAGTGGTTTTTTGTACCTCTTCATTATATAGCTGCACTTGCTTGAGCGTGAATTTTTTTCTAGCTTGAGTAATGTCATTGTTGGGGAAGCAGGTCAAGGAAAATTGGATTTGTTTGTATAATATTTTAATGCTACCAGTAAAGAACTCCAGCAAACAGCTTTAGAAATCAGACAGTTCAACTCTAGCTAGCTTGAATTTTGAAAGAGTGATCCAACTTATAGTGATTTTTCTATTCCATTTCCTTTGTTCTGCCATTGGAGAAATAGGTATGGGAGAGTTAATAAGGTCACTTAGATAGTTTTGTATCTTAGATGGCTGTACTGCAATTAGAGAGGCTGGGTCCTTTGATTCAGCTCTTCCTTCTGTTCACCAGGGCTTGCTCCATTATGTTAACTAAGAAATGAAACATGCCTTACAGAAAACTTAAATGTTGTTAAGACTTTTATTTCATAGACGTATGTTCAACCATTCATTAATTGTTTCAGAACTATTTGTTCATTGTTTCTGAAAATACCATTACTTTTGAGTGGGTGTAGTCATGCATTGTAGTGGACTAATTATAATTACTTACTGAGGTGGGTGTACCTCTGGAATAAGATTGTCTTGCTGTCCCATACTGCTCTATGGGGCAGAAACTATAAATCTGTGGTTAATTCTAGTATTTCAGGAGTTGATTTTTACTTAGTTTGGCAGGATCCAGTAATATAATAGTAGTAGTAGTAATAGTAATAATAATAATAGAACCTGATATGTATCCTAGGGCTTACCTCGTTTTTTCCCATCTTTCTTTTACTGGCCATTGTCTACTGTATTACCAACTGTGGTTTCATGTATTTTGTCTAGCTTTTTTTTGTTGTTCCAGATTAAAAACTAAATCTAGTTCCTGTCACTCTTTCTTGATCAAAAGCAGAAGTCTGATTTTATATGTATTTTCACAGCAGATTTTAGTACAAACGTCTAACTCTTATTACAGATTTAGAATGTTTGTGGATTCCTGTCTCTTTTGTATTTTAATAAATTATTTGTTTCATTAAAGTGATACTTAAGAGTAGTAAAAAATAAACACAAAGATTCAGAAGTTTAAAGACTTTTGTATCATTGCAGTGGCAATTAGTATTTTGATTGTTAAAAAATTCCCATATTTTGCCCTTGTCTCCCCCCTGCATCTTTTTTTTTTTTATCTAAGTCTGATTTTCATGTTTTTTTTTTCCTTTTCTTTAACAATGAAACTATAATAATAGGCTTGAAGAGTGCTGTTCAATTTCTGTGATGATGGAAATGTTTACCCTGTAACCACAAGGTAACCACTTGGTACCTGTGGCTGCCAAGTACTTAAACTACAGGTAGTATGACTGAGGAATTACTAGTTTTAATGTTAAACTGCCTCATGTGGCAAGTGGATACCATATTAAACAGCACAGGATTAGAATATTTGTTACCTATACAGCCAGTCTAAGGAGTGACTCTTATTTATTTATTTTTTTTTTTTTTTTTTTGAGATTTTATTTATTTATTTGGCAGAGACACACGAAGAGAGGGAACACAAGCAGGGGGAGTGGGAGAGGGAGAAACAGGCTTTCCGCCAAGTGGGGATCCCAATGCGGGACTCCATCCCGGGCCCCTGGGATAATGACCTGAGCCCAAGGCAGATGCTTAATAACTGAGCCACTCCAGTGCCCCTAAGGAGTGAATCTTTTATCTTACAACCATTCTAAACAAAGGATGTCTTGATCAGGCATCTGATTTAGAAGTATAGTTCTACAGATGACTAAAGAAGGAAGACCTGACCTGTGGCAGAAGGAAATAGGAGAGTAAGAAATTAATGTATTACTTAGAAATGGGTTTGGCTTCATATATCCGAAAAACCAGGAGTGGCATCAGCAAGATGGCAGAATAGGAAATTCCAGGTCTCGTCCCCACAACAGAAACTGATTTAGCAGTTATTAACAGACATGAATACCTCCATGTGACTTTAGAGTCCAGGTGAGAGGTAATAGCATTTTAGTGGAGTACAAAAATGAGAAAAGATACATTGAAAAAGGGTAAGAACAGTTTCAGTTTACCCTTGTCACTTCTCCCCAAGTGAGCGTAGCACAGTACTGAGAGATCCTCTGGCCCCACAGATTCTCTCTCATGGGGAAAGGGAGAACAAAGTGAGAGTCTGACTGACATCTCCAGCCTTTCAGAATGCTACCCATGAGGGCCATTTCTTTCAGGTCCTACCCAGAACAGTGAGGGAATCCCCTTGCAATAGCTAAGAACAAAGAAAAGAGGCAGGGGCTCTCAAAACTACTACACACATCTCAAAAGCTGGTCCATGTACCCTAGTAATGAACCTAATCAACTGACCCACCCAAAATCTCTGACTGGGCTGACTGGTGAAGAACTTTCCCTGCCAAGGCCAGTCTATAAAGACTAAAAGAGCTAACTGCTTCTTTAGATGGGCAGATATCAGTGCAAGATTACAAAGATCAGGAAAACTTGACACCACCAAAACAAAGAAAATAAAGCTATCAAAACTGACCCTAAAATAATGGAAAACTGAACTGACTGACAAAGAATTCAGAATAATTGTCTTAAAGAAGTTCATTGTACTGCAAGAGAACACAGATAACTAAATGAAATCAGGAAAACAGATATGAACAAAATGAGAAGTTCAACAGAGAAAAAGTATTTAAAAAGAACCAAAAGAGGGGTGCCTGGGTGGCTCAGTTGGTTAAGCATCTGCCTTCGGCTCAGGTCATGATCCCAGAGCCCTAGGATCGAGTCCCATTTTGGGCTTCCTGCTGAGCTGGGGAGCCTGCTTCTCCCTTTCCCTGCTGCTCCCCCTGCTTGTACACTTGCTTGCTTTCTCTCTCTGTCAAATAAATAAAAATCTTAAAAAAAAAAAAAAAAAAAAAGAACCAAAAGAAATTGTAGAGCTAAAGAATACATTGACTAAACTGAGGGGGAAACAAAGCAATAAACAGTTCTGATAGCAGACTCACTCAAGCAGAAATAAAAAATCAGAGAACTCAAAGACAAGCCATTTGAAATTATCCAGTCAGAGAACTAAAAGAAAAAAGAGTGAAAAAGAAAGCTTTCATGAATTATGGGGTGCAATGAAGAAAAACAGTATATGTATTATGGTACCCTGAAAGGAGAAGAGAAAGGGACAGAAACCTATTTAAAGAAATAATGGCTAATAGCATCAAATGAGGGGAGAGATATGGTCATCCAGGTACATGAAATTTATATGTCCCCAAATAGATTCTATCCAAAGATGTCTTCACTAAGACACATTACAATAAAACTGTCAAAAGTCAAAGACAAAGAATTTTTAAAGCAGCAAGAAAAAAGACAAAAAGCCTCATCACATACAAGGGAATTCCCATAAATCTCAGCAAATTTCTCAGCAAAAACCTTTCAGTCCAGGAAATAGTAAGCTGATATATTCAAAGTGCTGAAAAAAACCCCTGCCAACTGAGAATACTTTACCTGGCATAACTAGACCTGCCTTATAAGACATGCTTAAAGAGAATTCTTTTTTTTTTTTTTTTAAGATTTTATTTATTTATTTGACAGAGATCACAAGTAGGCAGAGAGGCATACAGAGAGAAATAATCAGGTTCCCTGCCAAACAGCTCGATGTGGGGCTTGATCTCAGGACCCTGGGATTATGACCTGAGCCGAAGGCAGAGGCTTTAACCCACTGAGCCACCCAGGCACCCCTCTTAAAGAGAATTTTAAAGTTTAAAATGAAAGAGCACTAAACAGCTACAAGAAAGCATATGAAAGTGTAAATCTCACTGGGGAAGATAAACATATAGACAGATACAGAATAACATAAAACCCCATTCATGGTGTATAAATCACTTTTAACCCCAGTATAAAAGGCAAAAGACAAAATATTAAGAAAAACTATAACTACAAAAGTTTTTAATAGATACACAGTATAAAATAAATTCTGGGACACCTGGGTGGCTCAGTCACTTACGAGTCTGCCTTCGCCTGGGTCATGAGCCCCAGGTCCTGGGATCATGTTCTGCATCAGGCTCCTTGCTCAGCGGGGAGCCTGCTTCTTCCTCTGCCTGCTGCTCCCTTTGCAGTGCTCACTGTCTCTCTCTTTCTGACAAATAAATAAATAAAATCTTAAAAAAAATTTTTTTTTAAATACATAAATAATAAATTCTGACATCAATAACATAGTATATAGGTTGGGAGTAAAAATGTAGAATTTGTTTGGAATTGCTGATGAGATATGAATACTCAAAATATGTAAGGAATTCCTGCGACCCAGTAGCCAAAAAAAAAAAAACAAACCAATTTGAAAATGGGCAAAGGAATTGAACAGACATTTCTCCTAAGTACACACATCTCTGTTAGGATGGCTAATATCAGGGCTGTAGGAGAAAGTGGTCTCCACAGGAGTTAAGTTCTTTGTAATTTTTGCTTGTTGGAAGAACTTGAAGGACAAAAGGTAGTAGGCAGTGGCACTGTCATTTATGCATAAACCTGGAGTACTCAAAATAGAATTCAGGTTTACAAGATGAAATCATGGAGAGAAGAATCATTCTGTGGAAGCATGTGTGTTTCTGAAAAGTAAAAATCTCAAGAAGGAAAAACAAATGGCATTCTTGATCCATCTTTCTTAGTGAAAGAGCTTCAGATGAAACTATCTGAAGTAGCAGATACAATGTATGTTTTCACATTGTGTTAATTTTTGAAGTGGCCCTGGGTCCTGACTACAGTACTATCAAAAATATGTTCAGGATTGTTTAGATAACTGTATTTATAATTTAAAAAAATATTGTGGGGGAGGTCGATGAATTTCTGTTAAAAGCTGTTCCTGAGTGTTACATTTAACAGACAATGTAAGTATTTGTTTACAGTGTTTGACAAACCATGCATTTAAGTACAACCAGCAAAAAGGAATAAGTATATGGATATGTGATTTTGAGATTAAAGTTAGTCTTAAAATGTAAATAAAATCTGGAACGTGTCCTCAAAAAAAAAAAAAAGGGATGACTAATATCAAAAATAAAGATGACAAGTCTTGACAAGGATATGGAAAGAAGAAGAGTCCTTGGGCACCTGGGTGGCTCAGTGGGTTAAGCCTCTGCCTTTGGCTCAGGTCATAATCTCAGGGTCCTGGAATTGAGTCCTGCATTGGGCTCTCTGCTCAGCAGGGAGCCTGCTTCCCTACCCCCTCTCTCTCTCTCTGCCTACCTGTGATCTCTCTCTGTCAAATAAATAAATAAATTCCCTTTAAAGAAGAGTCCTTGTACACTGATGATGGGGATATATTGGAGCAGCCATCATGGAAAACAGATGGAAGTTCCTCTAAAAATTAAAATAGACTACCATATGATCCAGCAATCTTGCTTCTGTCCATAAATCCAAAAGATCTTGAAGAGATACCTGTCTTCCCATGTTCACTGCAGCATTATTCACAATAGTCAAGACATCTAAGCAACCTCAGTGTCCATCTGCAGATGAATGGATAAAATTTGTCATATATGTACAGTGGAGCATTATTCAGCCTTAATAAAAGGAAGTCCTGCCATTCTTGACATCTTGGATAAACCTAGAGGACAATTTGCCAAGTGAAATAAGCCGGACACAGAAGGAAAAATACATGATACTTCTTACAAAAGTAATACAGACTCAGAGAATCAGAGAACAATGGTGCTTGCCAGGGGATGGGGGCTGGGGGAAATGGGAAAGATATTAGACAAAGGGTATAGAATTCCAGTTATACAGGATGAGTAAGTTCTGGAGATCTCCTCTACAGCATAGTACCTATAGTTAAGAATATTATATACTTGGGGCGCCTGGGTGGCTCAGTAGGTTGGAGCCTCTGCCTTCGGCTCAGGTCATGATCCCAGCGTCCTGGGATCAAGCTCCGCATGGGGCTCTCTGCTCTGCAGGAAGCCTGCTTCCCCCTCTCTCTCTGCCTGCCTCTCTGCCTACTTGTGATCTCTATCTGATAAATAAATAAAATCTTTAAAAAAAAAAGAATATTATATGCTTAAAAATATGCTGAGAAAATAGATACTATGTTAAGTGTTTATATCACACAAAAAAAGAAAAACCAACTTAGAATGGTTTTACCTAATGAAAGTTTTATTAATGTCACAGTAAGTCTTGAAGCAGCTCCATGATGACAGAAGACTTTCATCTTTTGAGTCAATCATCCTCATTTTCTGGTTTTAATGTCTATTACTTTGAGATCGTAAGGTGGCTATTCCACCTCCAGGAATAAGAAGGGCAGAGAGCAAAATAATGGCTGGAAAGCTTTCGTGTTTTATTTTAAAACACTTTCCTGGAGCTTCCAATTAACAATTTCTCCTTGGATTTCTTTGTCCAAAAGTAAGTTACCCTTAACTATGAAGAATGCTGGGAAATTGTGTTTTAGCTAAGTACATTGCCTCTAAACAAAATTTGGGCTCTGCTAGCAAAACAACGAAAATAGAGACTAAGTGGGTGCCTCATAGTATCAGCCACATTGTCTCCTCTCTGGCTACCTAACTTTCATACATGTTTTTCTTTCCTCACCCACCTTTCCCTCAAGGGACATAAATCAAATTTCCATTATTTGAGTGTTAGGTAGTCTTCTTCAAGTCCAGGTAAGACTCCTAGTATTTCAGTAACCTATAAACAGAAAGATAGTTTATCTGCCCCCAACATTAAGCAAAACTGCTTTTGTCTGGGAAGAGGGAGAACATACTTACAGCAATCCTTCATTCATAACTGTGATACACTAGTTCATCAGATACTTGTTGAATAGCAGTAGCTTGGACTCCTTGTCCCAGGAGGTTCTTGATTAACAAAAGCAGCTGTCTCTAAAGAAATGCCCCTTGCCTATTTTTTTCCAAAGCCTTTCTTCCCTCATGATATTATCAGCTGTGGCTACATCTGAGTTGGGCAATAGAAGATGGCTTTCCTCCAAGGATCTATATAATCTTCACAGTCTCCTTTCTGTTGGTGTGAGTTCTCTGGCCAAGTGGTGGTCTTAAAGATTGAACAGTCATGGACTGTTGCCTATTTTAAAACTTTCTTGACAATTAAGCTTCCTCAACTATTTAGTAGCCTTCCAGACTATTTGCTTCTTACGGATTTTAAAGATCTTATTCAAATGTAGTCTTTTTTTTTTTTTTTTAAGACATATATTAGAGTGTACCATGAGCTGTGGGAGGGGCCAAGGGAGAGGGAGAGAATCTCAGGCAGACTCCCCAGTGAGCACAGAGCCCAACTGGGGTCAGTCTCATAACCCTGAAAGCATGACCTGAGTAAAAACCAAGAGTCAGATGCTCAACTAACTGAAACATCCAAGTACCCTGTATCCAAACATAAACTTTAAACCTAGAGATTTCAATTTATCTGCTGACCTCTGCCCTTCCTATCTGAAGCCTGGGGATCTTGAAATGTTTTAAAGAATAGCATTCAGTGGTGTATATACCTCTCTCTGGCAGGGAAGTCTTACAGGCCTGAGAAAGGCAGTTATTTTCTTACCTCCTAAAAAGGCTATAGTTCTCTTTAACAGTCTGTTTCACCATGAAATATGTTAATTAGCTTTTGTCAATTTCATAAGTCACTGAATTATGGTACTCAGTTTGGCATTGATACTGCTGGAGCAGGATTTATGAGAAACTGCATGTAAGAGAGAAGACCAAAAAAGTTTGAAGACTGTATTGAAATAACGTTTCAGTGTATGAGCTATACCTTAAGTATTTCTTGCCTCTCTGGTTTTATTTAGATGTAACCTAAATTCATCATTTATTATTTTTTTGTGCCTAGTTTTAAATGAATGAACTTATGAAAGAGGATTATATATAATTCAAATTATCTGAGGACCTAATTAACTGGTAGAATGTAAGTAGTACACATTGACATAAATGTAAAGTAAGTAAATGCCATAGCATTGTTCTGAGGAAAGTTTATTTTATGACACCTTGTCATAATATGTTAACATTTTACATGAGTTAAGCTTTGCCAATCGTGCCACTATAAGAAAGAGCAGCAGATTAGTGTAGAATCTACCATTTCTTCCAATTGAAATGAGGCTTGGGTCTGGATTTATTAATTAGCTCTATGAATTTTATTTCATAAATCGTAATTCCTCTTTGAAGAGATTTTATTTTGTTTTTAATGCCATGACAGAATTGATTCATTGGTCTTGAAATTTTGAAACATGGTAGGGGCTAGGATTCTAATTTTAAGCAGCTAAGTCCCTGTGACATGCTTTTGTTGGTTCTTAACAGAATTTAAGAACACAAACAACTTTTCAGGGAAATATTTTTGGAAACCACAGTATGTTCAGTTTAAGGGGCTAACACAACAAAATAATAACAAAAATTGCTTTATACTGGGGACAACTGGGTGGCTCAGTCAGTTAAGCGTCTGCCTTCTGCTCAGGTCATGATATTCTGGGTCCTGGGATAGAGCCCCATATCTGGCTTCCTGCTCATCAAAGAGTCTGCTTCTCCCCCTGCTCTTGCAAATGCACACACACTCTCTCTCAAATAAATAAAGTCATTTTTTAAGTGCTTTATACTGAATATTTTTATTACTTTACAGAGTTCTCCCAATTTAAAAGTTCATCTTAATTCCATGCAGTTCCCTTATTTCATCTTCTTCAGTTACTACCTTTCTTCCCCCAATAATAAACATGTTCTCAATCAACTGATGTCAAAACGTTTTTCTTTGTACTGTACTTCAATTTCTAAGACTTTTTTTTTTTAAGATTTTATTTTGTTATTTGACAGAGAGAGACACAGTGAGAGAGGGAATACAGGTAGGGAGAATGGGAGAGGGAGAAGCAGCCTTCTCGTGAGCAAGGAGCCCGATGTGCATCTCCATCCCAGGACACTGGGATCATGACCTGAGCCCAGGGCAGACACTTAACAACTGAGCTACTCAGGCACCCGTTAAGATTGCTTAAAAATACAGGCAAAAGGTAAATAAATTTTGTATCTGCAAGCTACTTTGTAGTTTCAAAGTTAAGACCAAAAAGCATGCAACTAATACATATCTCTGTGGTTAGGTTATTATGTAACAGTGTAGTGCATCCACTTGCTTCCTATGGAGAGTTGTATACTGGGTTTTCTCACTTTTTTGCTAGAAAGGATTTTCTCGTTTGAAGCTCAGATAATCTGTGTTTTAGGGTCACATGGTGTGTGATCCTCCTCAGTCAGCTTCTAAATTCTTATCTGAGGCTGAAACCTAGAATGAGAATCTATTAGAATCTCCAGTGAACAAGAATCACTGGTAAATTATTTTGTTTCTCACTTCCCTATATTGATGTTGCCGTAAGCTTTAGTGTGCTCTGCTTTTTTTAGTGGGCCTTTTTCACTCTAGTGTATTTATAGAACTTGGAAAAAATACTAGGAACATAAAAGTTTAAATAAGTTCATGTATTCTTTGGTTCTGATTTTGTTCTTTCAGCTGGTATATTTGTCGCATATTCAAACCAGTTCTAATGGAAGTACATTTTCTTTCAGGATATCCTTCTCATTAATGTAGTAATTGAACAAATGATCTGTGATACTGATCCTGAGCTAGGGGGTGCTGTTCAGTTAATGGGACTTCTTCGTACTCTAATTGATCCAGAGAACATGCTGGCTACAACTAATGTAAGAAATTATTCTGAGATAAAAATATTTTAGTTTAGGCAGTTTTAGAGGATTTCATGTATAATAAATTATGTGTAAATGCATAAGTAATAAATGTAAAATCTTAAAATTTGTACAATTTTTAAAAATAGTAAATACTTGAGCATTTGTACACTTGGTATCCAAGTAGCTGTTGTGTTCCTGTAGCAGTTTTTTGTGGCAAAATAGAAGATTGTAATCTGGGAAAATCTTAGTAAAATGTTAGCATTTCTGTTTATGGCTCTTGGCCTTACTCTGTTAACTTCTTAAAAATTAATATACAACATAGGTAACATATTTAACACTGCTGAGCTGTAAACAGTAAAAATGGCAAAGATGGTAAATTTTAATGTTAACGTGTTTTTTAATCATAGTGGAAAAAATTAATATGTACTGAATGATCTCAACTGCATAGTAAGAGAAATCATTCAGAAAAGACTTATGGAAGTATTCCAAAATATTAATAATTGTTGTCTCAAAATTCTGGGATTTTTTTCTTTATAAAATTCTCTCATATTTAGAGAAGAATATATTGATTTTAAATCATTACTTGTTTATGAGACCATTGTGTAAAAATAGTGGTCAAAAAAATCAAAAGGCACTGTTTCCCAAGTTTCCAATTAAGAAATTTTTGAAATTTAGAAAATAGATCTAAATTCTGTCGTGTTTCAAATGGCTTGATAAATCAGTTTGGTGTTTTTTCATATTTGAATATTCTATGAATGGAGTTTCAAATTTTCAGCAATTAATAAGTTGCTCCTCTCAGCATTGCTTGGTAGATCTTCATTCCATTTCAGATCATAAGCATATTAGAAAAAAAATTCTTCTGAATAATTTTCCTCAGAAAATTTTTTTATAATCTTCTTATTTTCATTTTAATTTAGTAATATGAAATAGATTTGATTTTTCAGTTCTACAGAAATACAGTTAAGGTGAATGTAACTAGTTTTTTTGTTCTTTAATGATATCTTAAAGTATCTGTTGTATATAATCTACACTAATTCTTAAAGGTATTAATTAAAAGATAATGAAATATTTTTTTAATTCTGTATGTTTCAGAAAACTGAAAAAAGTGAATTTCTAAATTTCTTCTACAACCATTGTATGCATGTTCTCACAGCACCACTTTTGACCAATACTTCAGAAGACAAGTGTGAAAAGGGTAGGGTCTCTTACTTACCTGCTTATGATTTCCATTTTTTAAAGAGTGAAATAAGTAGTATAACTGTAACAGGCTGTCTGCTCAGTGCATTATATGACAAGGAAAAATTAGAAAATCCAAGGGTAACCATCATGTTGGAGAATAATTTGGCAACATAGTAAAGCTCTTTAATTCACAACATAAGGATGGAAAGTTGATGGGTTAATCAAAAAAGTTGGTTAAAGTAGAGAACGGTTTAAAAAAATGAACTCTGTAAACATTCTAAATGCTGACTCATTTGCTAATACTTTGTATAGGGGCAAGACTTTCTTTTTAATGTATTTTTTTTAATTTCCATGTCATCTTTTATCCATAAACTACACCCATAATTCATCAGCTACTTCTAGTTTTACTGACTTCTAGACTGTAGACTGTATTCAGCTTAGCCATAGATGGTACATTATTATGATATTTCATCAGTCTGTGATATTTAAAGTATGTAATCATACTGCCAAAAATAGTGTAAACAAAGGACTTTTGATAAGCATGCAACTCAACTGGTTAAATGAGGGATGGGAGGGGTAGTTTTCTGAGAGTGTTGGTTAATCCAATGAGTCATTTTAAAAGGGAGTCAATTAAAGAGAATGTTTGCTAAATTAATTAGTTGTAAAATGGGCACAGCTTACATAATACTATCACTTCAATTTCTGAGGGAACATTTATGCATACGTGTGACAAGTACAAGAATGTATAAAAAAATAAAAAACGTGGTATATTCACACAGTGGAATACTCGATAGCAGTTAAAAACTGAATTTTGAACTATTAACTAGTCCTTGAAAATACAATATTGGATAAAAAAGCATGTTGCAGGGATGCCTGGGTGGCTCAGTCACTTAAGCAGTTGCCTTCAGCTCGGGTCATGATCCCAGGGTCCCGGGATGGAGTCCCGCATGGGGCTGCTTGCTCAGTGGGGAGCCCGCTTCTCCCTCTGCCTCTGCCTGCCACTCTGCCTGCTTGTGCTCTCTCTCTCTGACAAATTTTTTTTAAAAATCAAAAAGCATGTTGCAGAATGTTTTCATGCAGAACGGTTTTATTTGTATAAATTAAAATAAATGCATTTTTAATTTTAATTTTAAAATAAAACACTTGCAGCATACAGAAATGTTTAGATAATTATATAGCAGACACCATATATTTCCTGTCAGCTTTATCAAAACTAACTTGCCCAATTTTTTTTTTCAAAATTTTTTTGAAAAGAAAATAAATTACAGTAATTGTTGGAGTTTCCTATGCACCTCTTCATATTCTCACTTCACCCCCATCCCTCAAGGAATGTTGAATTTGAGGTTTATCACCCAGTGTCTGTTTATATTACTATAAGTGTAATGTATTATTTTTCATGTTTCCAAACTTGATATGAATTGACTTCTGTTGTACACATTGTTCTGCTTTTTTTTTTCTCTTATTCAGTAAGTTTTTGAAATCTATCCATATTGATACCTGGAGTTCTTATTTGTTTTTAAGTCTTGTATAATATTCTCTATGAGTATGTTGTAATTTAGCCATTCTGCTTCTAACGCACATTTAAGTTGTTTCTAGTTTTTGCTGTTACATACAGTGCTGCGATAGACATTCATATTTTTTCCTGTGCAAATGTGCTGTAAAATATATGTCTAAAATTTAGAACTTATAATATCCTACTTTTTTAAAACTTCAAGACATAAATTATAATAATACTGTGTTATTCTGGAGTTTAAGAAATTTTTGTAGCGAGAGGAAGATATCCTGATTATTGGAGGATGACTAAGAAGTAAAAGAAAATGTGTCCGTCTTTTCTCTGGTTGTAACCTCACTTTTTTATCAGAATATTTATTGTCTTTTAAAAATTCCTCATCCATACCCAATTCTATAAAAGGTGGCAGATACAGGTATAATACTTAACTGAAACAACTATTTTTTTAAATTAAATTATAGTTGACACAAGATGCTACATTTCTTTCAGTAAACAGCATGGTTGTTTCAAAGTCTGTACATTAAGCTTCGCTCACCACAAGTGTAGCTCCCATCTCTCATCATGTAATGCTGTTACGGTATCATTGACTATATTCCCTGTGCTGTACCTTTTATCCCTGTGACATACATTCCATAACTGGAATCCTGTATCTCCCTTCTCCCATTTTGCCCATCCCCTCACCCCCCTCACAACTAATTCTTGACAATTACTCAGGTAAAATGAGATTATGACCAAAGACATCCTTTGTATGTTGTAAAGGACTAGGAAAATAGAAGTAATTATTACTGAAGTAACTGACTTATTTTTTTTGTTAGATAATACAGTTGGATCTAACAAAAACAGCACGATTTGCCCTGGTAAGTATGAATTTTATTTTATGAACTAATACAAAATTGTAAGCTTTTATTGCTCAGAGTATAATGCATTTATTTATACAAGGCTTAGAAAGGCTTATTTTTTTAAAAATCCAAAAAAGTTTACCTATTTCCTTTATTGTAAAGAAAAACATTCCATTTTCTCTAATATAAAAGATGGAAAACTGGTTGGAATTTTGTTTTTGTTTTTTACTGTAAATTTAGAGCTTGTTTTCTGTGTTTTTTTTTTTTTGTTTTTTTTTGTTTTTTTGAGAAGACATCTGAAAGTTGAGAATTTTATTTTAGTTCATTATTTTTGAAACCTAGTAAACTAAGGCCAGCTAGGAACTAGTGTTAGTGTTCATGACAGCATTATGCTTACGTATTATTTATGAACCTGAGTGTAAGCACTGTTGCTTCTACTTGGAACCTGCATACCAGGGATGGGGCTAGGAGAATAGAAAATACGCTGTGTGCATCTAGCATCCTGTCTTTTCTACCGGGCTCAATAGTGGTTTAGGAGAGCCAGTTTCAAATGAGGAGACCTTCAGAGATTGGATTAGTTAGAGATGAAATGATTAATTTCATGTCCTAATTTGAGAAAGTGAAAACAAGATATTTACTTAACACTGCAGATCATTGTTACAAAATATTTTGTGAATAAAATTAGGGAATTGAGAAATTAAGAGAGTGTAATTTTTTTAATGGTGAGGGACTAGTTCAGATACTGACTGTGGTGTTTGCTGTTACACAGATGGGCCTGAAACAAGTAAAACTCTTTACTTGCATTTAGCATAGGAAGGATCTTTTAAATACCAGAACTGTATTTTGTATTTTTAATGGCTATTCTGTTATCAAAAGAATGCTGATTTGTTCCTGATAGCATCATAGTTCCACAAAATATTTATGTGTGTAATCTTCTTGAAAAATAAAATAGTTGGACTAGATTTATTCTGTAAGGCTGTGGTTCCAAAATTTCCTCACAGTTTAATATTTCTTGCCTAAAACATTTATAATAGGTGTAAGTAGTTACTGACATAAGCCCTTTGACATATATTCAATTTCGATGTTCAGGAACCAATTTGAAATCATTTCATTAAAGTATACACCAAGGCCTCTTGAGGGAAGAAAAGGCTTTACTTTAGTAAGCCTCTCATGGATATCACATTTTGATGTTAAAAAGATAAAAAAAACCATAAGTGACTCTTAATCTCACAAAACAAACTGAGGGTTGATGGGGGGAGGGGGGTTGGGGGGGTGGGGTTATGGACATTGGGGAGGGTATGTGCTATGGTGAGTGCTGTGAAATGTGTAAACCTGGCGATTCACAGACCTGTACCCCTGGGGATAAAAATATATGTTTATAAAAAATAAAATTAAAAAAAAAAAAGAAAAAAAAAGCACAGATGCAACAATAAACAAAAATAAATTCCTTATGTTCTTGGTTGAATTAAAGTATATAAAGTTTTTCTGAAAAAAAAAATCTCAATGTAATATTTTTCACTTTATATTCAAGTAGCCAAAAATGTCCTTTCCTTAAAGATGTCTTTTTAAGGAAAGCATATTAATTTTTCTTAGAAAGTTTTGTTGCACCGTGTTAGGCAAAAAGCTTGAGGTATTTCCTCTTTACTGGGGACCCTTTAATAGATTTGTTAATATTAATAATGAAAGCAGCACACATTAGGGAAGTATTTCTAAGAAGATCTCAATGAGATCAATGAGGGTTTTCTTATCATGTATGTATTTTTTTTATTGAGGCTTTCTTTCCTCTTAACACTAATAAGTATTTTATACAAAAGCCATAGAAGGTATCCATCTAGTCAATAAAAATGAATAGTATTGGCGAGTCTGCTAATGAAAAACTAAAAATCTGTAGCTTCTTTAATTGATAATAATGAGGATTAGAAATACGGTTTTACTTTTGCTCTAAAATATGAGGCATAAACTGTATTCTCTTTATTTGGGTGAATTATAATATTTATTTTATTTTCCTGTGATGACTTTCTTTGTAGATAATTACCAAACAGCACAGCTGCTTGCCTTAATTTTAGAACTACTCACATTTTGTGTGGAACATCACACGTATCACATAAAAAACTATATTATGAACAAGGACTTGCTAAGAAGAGTCTTGGTCTTGATGAATTCAAAGCACACTTTCCTGGCCTTGTGTAAGTAACAATTTAAAAAAATATTCTTGTAAAGTATTTTAAGGATCAGTATTTTTAATAGAGATAAAACCTGAAGTTATCCATGTGAATTGATTTATTTTTTAGCAGTATATATACTATCAAAGAGATGATTATGAGAAGTACTAATCTTTTGTTTTATTTAAAGGATAAGAGGAATAGGTCGTGGTGCTTTCCTACCCACATATTACTCACATTTAGATTGAATTAGCTTAACTCTTGCAATAAAATACCATGTACAATGACAACATTTCACTAATAGAACAAGTCCTGCTGTCTTTCACATCTTCTTCACCAAACTGTCATTTATAGTGCCTTTTTTTTTAAAGGTTTTATTTATTTATTATTTGAGTGACAGAGAACACAAGCAGAGGGGTGGAGAAGAGGGAGAAGCAGGCTCCCCACTGAGCAGGGAGCCCAATGTGGGGCTTAATCCCAGGACCCGAGATCATGACCTGAGCCAAAGGCAGACACTCAACCAACTGAGCCACCCAGGCGCCCATATAGTGACTTTTTTATACCTTTGAGATACGGGCCTTGAAATGTTTTTAACTCGGGTTATTTATTGAACTTGTGAAATAACTTACCATTATTCCCCCTCAGTATACCACTTGGACCAACAATAAGCAAACTTAAATTCTGATATTTAGCATCAGTGTTGATTTTTGGCAAACTGTTAAGTTTCCTTTCTTCTTCATATTTTTACTGCAAATAGAGATAAAGTAACCTCCTTCACCCTCCAAATAAAAAGAGCTTTGTGTTAAAATTGAAACATTTAATGTATAGAGAAAAGATTAATCTCCCAACTACTTTTTTTAAGGCCTTAAAAGTCACCACCATTAACTGCGTGCACAATTTTTCCTATTCCTTTTTACACATCTGTACTAAGTTACGCAAACATTCACACTCCTATAGGTCTTTTTATTTTTATAAAAACAGGATCATATTAACTTACTTCTCAGCCTCTCAGTATTACTCTACGTGATGAAATATGGTCTCAACTATATTTTTTTCTTAAATGTAGTTGAGTAACACTTGATGGAGTGGCTCTTCCATAATATATTCTGCTGTTCTGTAGTGCACAGAGTATGGGATTGTTGAGTATTAATGCCACTCCAAAGAACACTGTAGTAAATAGTCTAGTATATAAATCTTTTAAGTACTGGTTTCTTTATTTCCATAGTATGGATTCCCAATAATGATAATGCCAGGACAAAATGTTTATATAGTTTTAATGTATCCTTTTAAATTTGAATTTCATATACAGCCTCCAGATTACTTTCCCAAAAGATTGAAGCACTTGACACTCTTGCAGCACTATGTTACTGATTCCTAAAATGTTATGAAGAGGATGATGGAAAATGGGGTATTCCACTTGTGTTTTAATTTACATTTTCCTTGACATACTATATATTTTCCTATTTTAGTGCTTTTGAATTTTATCTGTGTGAATTGCCTATTTTTTTCTTAGAGCTCTTTTTGTTTTAGGGATATTAATTTATCACATTTGGGGGGGAAAAATGTCCCAGTCTCATTTATCTTTTGCATTTGCCTTTATTTATAGTATTTTTTAAATAAATAATAGTTTTAAGATTCGCTATAATGAAAAATATGTCTCTTTTCCTTTTATGAGTTTTGGGGTTTTTATCTTGCCTAGGAACATCTCCTATGTCCTAAGATTATGCAAATAAAATACTCTCCTCAGTTTACTTCGCATTTTTATTATTTCTTTTTTTTACTTATATATGTAATACGTTTGAAGTCTGTTTTTATATATGGTTTGGAGGGTCTTGCTTTGTTTTCTTTCAAATGGATAGCAAGTTGTGCCAGTTCCCTTATTAAATAAACTGTGTTTTTCTTACTGAATTAAAATTTCTCTTGTTGTATAGTTAGTTGCTATATATAGCTTATGTCTTGTTTCTGAGCTATTTTTTCTAAACCTGTCGTTTTATTAGATGAGATAAATAGGAAAGTTTATTCTTAGGCCACTGAGCCTCTTGTAAGGTTTAATATCTGCTAAGTCCCTGCTTTATTTTCCTTCTCATAGTTTTCTTGGTTCTCAGATATTTGTTCTTCCATAATAAAAATTAATTTTATCTAGTTCATTGTGACCAGATTATGTTAAATTTTCTATCAATTTTGGAAGGATTGATGTTCTCATGATAGGTATTCCTATCTGGCTTTCTGTAAATAGTCCTTTTGGATGAGTGCAGAGTATCCTGTTTATGTGGATATATCACAGCTGAACAAACCTCCAGTATTTAAATGTTTACATTGGGTCAAGATTTCCATCATAAGTAGTGCAGTTGTAGCTATACCATGTCATTCACCCATTCACCAGCAGTGTATGAGAGTGCCTGCTTGCTCACTTACTTAGTCTTTTCAGTCATAAATAACTATTTCTAGTCCTGCTACAAAAAGGCAATGTTAAAAAAAACAAAAACAAAAAGGCGATGTTATATAAGTCTAGCGCTTCTCTTCACACTTGTTTGTGTTTTTTTGGTTTGGAGGTTTTTTCTTCACACTTGTTTAGTGTTCCAGTTATCATACATTTAAACCTTATGTGGCCCATTTCAGTTTTATTCTTAGATAGTATTTGGAACCTCTTTTGACAGGCACAGCTTCTTTTAATGACTTCAATCTGTGAACAGCAGGTTGGAAATGAGAGACATTTCCTTTCAGTATTTAAAATTCAAAAAGCCACATTATACTGCTTGTTGCTCTATTGTTCTTTTACCGATACAGCCTGACCTGCCACAGTTCATGTTTACCAAATACAAAACAGCTCATAGGCAATTGGTAAACAAGGGCTAAAATGTATAGGATTAAAATGTATATGGTATAATGTATAGGTAGTGTTGGTTCACGGATGATTTTTCCAAGGCAAAGAGAACTGAAATAGTGGGAGTGGAACTATAGCCTTGATCAGAAAAAGTACAAGACCTTCAGCTCTCCTGTTAAGCTAGCAGCAGGAACCACTTTGGCTTTATTTTCAGTAAATCGAGAAGTACCTACCTCCAAAGCTCCCGCTGTGAGGAGGTGAGGCAGCTTTGGGCAGGTTGCACCACTCCTGTGCCCACCTTCAAGAAAGACAGCCCTGTCCTGGCTCTGAGCTGCCATCACTACATCATCTGCATGTCTCCCAGCACTGCTCTGAGTACTGCCAGCATTGGCACTCGATGGTTTCTGTGGGTTTTTTAAAATCTTTATACCATGGAGCTACCTGCCTGGATACTTTATCTCCCAAGTACCAGTTATTGGGTTTTTTGCTAGCTCTGGCTACATGAGTTAACACAGATTTGAGTGTTCTTACCCTAACTCTATTTTTTCCTCAAAACCCAGTTATTTTTAGTGCACATTTTTACTTTTTATTTTAGAATATATACATTGCTTTATGTAAAAATACCTGTGTAATAATTGCTATTAATGTGATTATCAATTTGTTCCCTTATGATTTTTAATTAGGTGCTCTTCGTTTTATGAGGCGGATAATTGGCCTTAAAGATGAATTTTATAATCGTTACATCACGAAGGGAAATCTTTTTGAGCCAGTTATAAATGCTCTTCTGGATAATGGAACTCGGTACAATCTGTTGAATTCAGCTGTTATTGAGTTATTTGAATTTATAAGAGTGGTAAGTTTATGCTGAAGGATTCTTAGTAAAATAAAATAATTACATGTTTAGCAATGTTATTATTTTAAATTGTGAAATTTAGCTTGGTGTTTTAACCCATGTTTACTCTATATTATTCTCAGTTCCATTTTTATTGGCCAGATGTTTCAGGATTATATTTGGCATATGTAGACATTTTAGTCAAGTATGCCATTCATGAGATCTCTATTATCTTTGTAGGGGTAGTGATAAATAGAAAGGTTGAAAGTAATTACTTTGGCAAACTGCTAGATGATGTATAAAAGGTAGGCTATTATCGTGTAAATTTAAGTTGAAGAGACCAGGAAGTGAGGTGGACCACTCCAACTGCCTTATTTTATAGATGAGGGGCTTCAGACACCCAGAGTAATCAAGTTTTATTTAGGAGCATCCATTTGGTTAGGAGCATAGTCAGAGCTTGAAGACAGGTCACAGCTCAGTTTTGGGCAACAGAAGGTCTGTCATAAAAAGATCTGGAGAGAACTCTACGTGAACAATAGGGTTAAGATAGGTAACTGTAGGACCAATACAATAAATTTACCCTCTCCCACACACTGAAATCATTCCATCAGGGAAAATGGCCACATGGTTAGAATTTGAAAAAAAGAAAGTCAAAGCTAGAAATTCATTCTCTAGTTTTGGCTCTTACAGATTTCTGCTCATGACATGCTGTTCTCATATAAAGATTATTTGGCTGGCAGGATTACTTTTCTAATAGTCACTTGGCCAAGAGTATGGTTTTCAAAAGGATGAAGAGAATAGAAGTATTGTCTTTAGCCTTAGAAAAGAGGGAACATAGTTAACTAGCTTACCAAGTATATCTGAACCCTGTTTCACAATGTACTGTTGTAATGAACCAGAGATTGGCATATATATATATTCCCCACCCCCTTAAAATTTTTGGTGAGGGGGCGCCTAGGTGACTCAGTTGGTTAAGCATCTGCCTTCAGCTCAGTCATGATTCCAGGGTCCTGGGATCAAGTCCCCCGTCAAGTTCCCTGCCCAGCGGCAAGCCTGCCCCTCCCTCTCCCTCTGCCTGTTGCTCTGCCTGTTTGTGCTCTCTCTGTTGAATAAACAAAATCTTAAAAAAAGTTAAAAAAATTTTTAGTGAGAAACTGATAAAATGACTTGTAGGGTTCACAACCCCACCCCTGTTTCTGTGATTGAATTTGTTTTTCAGAAAATAATTTTGAGTAGTTGATAAATGTACATTGAATCCCAAAACTTAACTCATCTTTTTTTTTTTAAAGACTTATTTATTTGAGAGAGAGTGCAAGTGGGGGTGAGGGCAGAGCAAGAGGATCGCAAACAGACTCCCTGCTGAGCATGGAGCCCCACGTGGGGCTCAGTCTCAGGACCCCAAGATTGTGACCTGAGTCAAAACCAAGAGTCAAGTGCTTAACCGACTGAGCCACCCAGGTACCCCAAAACTTAACTCATCTTTTTTGTTCAGTATATAACACAGAACCATTTTACCTGGGTTTCTAATATCTCTTCTTTGCATATTATTTGAGATTTCCAGAGAAACTAGTTTGAAGACTTAAAAGTCCTTAAAAAACAAATTATGGGGCGCCAGGGTGGCTCAGTGGGTTAAGCCTCTCCTTTCGGCTCAGGTCATGTTCTCAGGGTCTTGGGATGGAGCCCCTCATGGGGCTCTCTGCTCAGCAGGGAGCCTGCTTCCCCCTGCCCTCTCTCTGCCTACTTGTGATCTCTCTGTCAAATAAATAAAATCTTTAAAAAAAAAAACAAACAAGATTATGGTGTATCTTTTAAAGAAGTGGCATGTATATTTATTGTTAATCTTAAATTCCTGAATCACAATTTCAGTTATTATTAATAATGAGTGTACTTTGCATGCAGGCATTTGCAATGATTATTTAGAATGGTTCATTTAGAATTTAAAAGAATTTAGGAGTTATTACTGTCAGTTTGTTTCACAAAAACTATACCACTGGAAAACTGCGGAAACAGGTAGAATTCAAGTTAATAGTTTTTCAGATCTGTATATGTAATATAGTTATAGGAGTCTGTGTTTATTATTTAGGTAAGGCTTATCCCATTTTGATACCTAAAATTTGTTAAAAGTGGAATTTCACTATCTGCCTTCTAACTAGCTGTGTGCTCTTCATCAGGTCATCCAACCTCTCAGATCCTCAATTTTCCTTTTCTGTAAAATGGGGGTAATAAAACCTATTTCATAGAATTGTTAGGATCAAGTGAAACTATATGTTAAAGTACTTTTAAATTGTAAAGTACTATGTAAACGCAAAGAATAAACAGAAGACCTAAACTAACTCTAGTTACTTTCAAATGTTTTGTAGCCCCCCAAAAGAGCTCCTTTTTTTTTTTTTTAAAGATTTTATTTATTTATTTGACAGAGAGAGAGAGACACAGTGAGAGAGGGAACACAAGCAGGGGGAGTGGGAGAGGGAGAAGCAGGCTTCCTGCAGAGCAGGGAGCCCGATGTGGGGCTTGATCCCAGGACCCCGAGATCACGACCTGAGCTGAAGGCAGACGCCCAACAACTGAGCCACCCAGGTGCCCCAAGAGCTCCTTTTTTATTCCTAGTTTTCTCTGGAGGCCTGGCTCATGTGTAAAGAAACTAGGACATTTATTTTTGTAATGTGATTTTGGAAAAACCTTTTTTGATCAGCTTTGGAACTATAAAAAAGTTCTTTTAAGTTTTTCTCCTAACAGTCATTGAATTATATTTGAATTGTAAATTTTGTCCTCATACAGGAAGATATCAAGTCTCTTACTGCACATATAGTTGAAAACTTTTATAAAGCACTTGAATCAATAGAATATGTTCAGACATTCAAAGGATTGAAGACTAAATATGAGCAAGAAAAAGACAGACAAAATCAGAAACTGAACAGGTATTGTTTAAATATATTGTATTTATAGGCTATAAAATTATATCCAGAATCTTCTGTTCGGATCTCACATATGAACTTTACCCAGGAGCATTCTTTCCATCATTAGATAGTACAGGGTTGTATAGAAGGTAGGATATTTTCCCTACCCAAATCTTTTATGTGAACATATTATAACTCAAGATAATTTTTATTTTAATTTACAATATTTTGGAGTGTTCTGGGGTTACATCTTGTATCACAGTCAAGGTGATTATGATGTAAATTATACGTAGTTAAAATTACTTTCGCTCCTTTTGGTTATACATATTTATTCTCAAATTTAATCTGGTCACAAACTTTAAATCATTACTCAGTGTTTGTGATGTTTCTTACAGTGTACCATCTATATTGCGTAGTAACAGATTTCGCAGAGATGCAAAAGCCTTGGAAGAGGATGAAGAAATGTGGTTTAATGAAGATGAAGAGGAGGAAGGAAAAGCAGTTGTGGCACCAGTAGAAAAATCTAAGCCAGACGATGATTTTCCAGATACTTATGAAAAATTTATGGAGACAAAAAAAGGTATTAAAATTTTGAATTTTGGAATAATGTAGCATTTATTAGGTGCAGAAATTATCAGTTGCTTGTGAAGGTTTGGTCATAGTATATAAAGCATGAAAGACGTGAATTTTATAGTGAATTGGGACCTTTTAAAATTTCCACATCTTTTTCCAAATCTGGGAGTTATTTTCATGTTTAAACTATTTTTCTTGAAACTTGCCATTTTGCAGTGCTCGTCATTTGCTGTTTAGAATTACATTGTCTACTTATACATTGCCTTCAATGAACAATCTTGGATTTATTTCTGTACTGAGATCTCCAATAATAATAGAGACCATATATTGGGGCTCCTGGGTGGCTCAGTTGGTTGAGTGACTGCCTTCACCTTGGGTCGTGATCCTGGAGTCCTGGGATAGAGTCCTGTATTGGTTTCCCTGGTCGGCAGGGAGTCTGCTTCTCCCACTGACCTCTTTCCTCTCATGTTTCTCTCTCTCAAATAAATAAATAAAATCTTAAAAAAAAAAAAAAAATAATAGAGACCATATAGATACATAGAAACTTTCCAGAGCACTCTGCCTTTTATAGTTTTGAGGAAACTAAGCTCAAAGAAGTAATTTTGCCCTTTGAAATTTTAAAATCATTATCAAGGGGCGCCTGGGTGGCTCAGTGGGTTAAAGCCTCTGCTTTCGGCTCAGGTCATGGTCTCAGGATCCTGGGATCGAGCCCCGCATGGGGCTCTCTGCTTAGCAGGGAGCCTGCTTCCTCCTCTCTATCTCTCTCTGCCTGCCTCTCTGCCTACTTGTGATCTCTGTCTGTCAAATAAATAAAATCTTTAAAAAAAAATAAAAATCATTATCAAAATTTCATAAGGATAAACTGTAAAGAGAAGTAACATTTCCCATCTTTCAAATATGTTTACCTTGTTTATAAAGATCTTATCTTTCAAAAGAATCACTTTAATTCTATGGCCTGAAAAATTACTAGAGTATTGTCCTGCATATATCATATAAATGTTTACTAAAAGTTTACATTTTGAAAGGCAAAAGCATTTGTGATTTTGAATGTGAGATTTTCTAAAAGCATTTCTCCTTAGTGTTTCACTGATTTATTACATTTTTCCTGCAACTATTGTTCCCAGCCTCACTCATTATGTACTTGTTAGTGCCCGAAGTTCTATTTACTTCAGCCTCACAGAGCAGATAGCCCATCAAAATGTCCTAGGTTTTGGTAGCCTAATTCTTCTACGTGTACTCATTATAGGCATTGCCCTGAGAACAGTGAAAAGGGGAGGTGAGGCCATACTTGAAGTACTGCATCCACTTGAGAATCAGATACAAAAAAGTAGCAACCAGATATGAAAGGATACTGGATACCTAACTCGTAAGAGAAACAGGACCCTAGAATATTCAGGAAATAGGAGACTGATAGACGTGATCATATCATTGTCTTTGGGCACTTGAAATACTGATTTATGACAGAGATTATCAGGTCCGTCAAGGACTATAATATAGAAGTGTAGGATCAGTGCAGTGAAGCTGCAGAGGGACAGTAAAAGGAAGAGTCAGAAGTAGTGAATCCTTGACTCATCCTACATACAACAGTGTGGGATTCTAGTGTAGGATGGCTGATTCTGGTAGATGATTCTTGAGGGCCTTTCTAATCCTGGGTTTCTAAGATTCCGGCTAATTAAAGACTTAGCACTGTACATACCTTGCTCTACTCTTAGCTCTTAGGAAGCAAAGGCAGTGTTTTATAAGTTTTTAAGTTATTGTTATTTTCAGTTGCTTTGCCTATTAGGAATATTTACTGGAAAAGATGAAAATTTTTACTTTCTTTTTAGCAAAAGAAAGTGAAGACAAGGAAAACCTTCCCAAAAGGACATCATCGAGTGGCTTCAAATTTACTTTCTCCCATTCTGCCAGTGCTGCTAATGGAACAAACAGTAAATCTGTAGTGGCTCAGACACCACCAGCAAGCTCTAATGGATCCTCTTCCAAAACTACAAACTTGGCCACATCAGTAACAGCCACCAAGGTATGTGAAATTATTCTATACACAAACTTTGCTTTTCCCATCTTTAAAATTATCTCGTGTTTACTAAAGAAAATTTTGGATAAAAAAAGTAATTTCAAAGAAGAAAAAAAGTTAAAAAGGAGAAAAGTTGTACACACTATCATTAGAGTACATGACTGCTAATACCATTTGATTGATTCTTCAGGTATATGGGTTTATCTGACACGTAATTGAGGTCTTTCTGTAAACACAGTTTTTGTATATTACTTTCATTTATTTCTTAAAAAAATTTTTCTGTGTTACTAAAACACTGTTGATGACTACAGAATTTCATTTTATTTAGCTGTATCATAATATTTGTAAGAAACCTACCCAGTTATATTTTGGAGCACTGGAGTTGATTCTGATGTTTCATTGATAGGACTGTTGGTGGTGTTGCATTTTAAGTTATTTTCTTGAATCAGTGAGAAGAATATTTTCATACATATTGTCAAATACCCCCAGGAAGTTTCTACCAGTTTATGTTACCATAACCATTGTGAGTGTGCTTGACTCACTGCAGCTTTGCCAGTGTTACTATAGTTATTTTTAATCCTTGTCCATTAGGTAGTGGAGAATGTATAGCTCTCATTCCCAGTTGTGTGTCCTTTGTTAGTTGAGGTTGACTATTAGCCTTTTGAATTTGCTCTTCTGCAAGTTGTCTTTTCATGGTCTTGCCTTTTTAAAATTGGGTTATGTTTTTCTTAATATGAGTGAATCTTTAGTTATAAGGATATTAGCCTTTTTGTCATTTGCATAGCAAATGTATTTTCCATTCATTATTTTTTTATATAAACAAGTTAAAAAAAATTTTTTTTTTAAGATTTTATTTATCTGTTTGGGAGAGAGAGAGCACAAGCAGGTGGGGGGGGGGGGCAGAGGAAGAGGGAGAGGCTCCCGGCTGAGCAGGGAGCCCAGCGCAAGGCTCAGTCCCAGGACCCTGAGATCATGACCTGAGCTGAAGGCAGATGATGTTTAACTGACTGAGCCACCCAGGCACCTTTAAACAAGTTTAAATTTTATATAAAATTTTCTTCTTTCACTTATACTGTTATTTTGTGTAACCATCCTTTTCCCCAAAAAGAAGTGGCTTAAAATAAAAAGGCATAAATCTGAGACAACTGTTAACATAAGGGTAGAAGCGGCAGTGCCATAGGAGTAAAAAACCTAATGTTCTCAGTTTGAACACAAAATACAATTTGAGTTTCTTCTTTCACAAAAGTGTAGTCTTCATTCACTGTCGTAAGCTCTTTCTAACTAGAAATTTTAAAATTTTCACTTCTTGATATAAAAAAATCTGGTGTAATATTTGTGTCACTATATTAACAATATCTGCTGTGAAGTTAAATTGTTCAGGTTCGTATCTTGGCTCTGCCTCTTTCTAGGCTATTTGACCTTGAGTAAGTTATTATATCTCTCAGGACCTTATTTTTTATTTTAAACAAGGGTAAAATAGCATCTACTTTATAGGCTTGTAAATATTAAATTATTTAATAAACGTAAAGAGCTTAGAACACTGTTTGCACTTTATCAGTATATATACTAGCTTTTCTTTCTCAAATCAAAGCAATAGATGCACTTACTTTCAAAAGTCAAAATAATATTAAAATGTTGAGAAAAGTCAGAGATAGCTTAGAACTCTTCTTCTTGTACCTGTTTCTTCTATTTCTAAATGTAATGTTAATATTAGATATTGTTTCATCAAGTTTAGACCTAATTCATTAAATTCTTATTATGATAGATAGGAATTGAACATGTGAACACTCCTTAATCATTTTTCTCCCTGCGTCACAATTTTTGCCTTAAATAGCATTTGATAATTTTATAGCTATAATGACAACATAAATATTCTTTATACACGACTTTTTTCCTGGTCTTTTTTCTATACTGCATGTTTCTGGATAACTTTTCTCTTTCTAGAGTAAAAATTGGCACCATTTTTTCATTTGTTGCAGTAGTTAGGTGCCTATTGTTAATTCTTTCAGTACCTTTCAGGTTAGTTTCTGTGTTCTCTTTGATATCTCCAGTCTGGTTCCGACCTAGATCCTTTGCTCCCTAGACTTGCTGCACAGCTCTTGTCTTCAAGCCGCCAAGGCCATTATCCCGACACTTCTTCTGCCTCTCTTTTTCTTGTATTGTTTCTAGGTCTTATGTCTTTGTACTCTTTCTTGATTTACCATCCCATTTCGATGGAGCACATCCTCTAATAATTGTTTTCTGAGAAAAGAATCCCAGGAGAGGTAAAATTGAGCCCCTCCATCTATGAAAATGTGATGATTCCGTCCTGCTTGATGGCCAGTTTTAACTGAATGTAGAACCAAATAGGAAATCATTTTCTTTTAAATCTTAGAAGTTATTGCTGCCAAGAAATCCAAAGACATTCTTATTTCTGATCCTTTGTGTGTGAGTTTTTATTTTCTTCTTGGAAGTAGCTAAACAATCATGTCCTTCAGTTTGGAAACATATTATTTCACTGTAACTTACTGTTTGGAGATTTTCATAATTTTTCTCTCCTATTACTTTTTTTTTTTCCTCTTTTTGTTCTGTTTTCTGGGTTATTTCTTAGAGTTCTTAATGCATTATCCTTCCAGATAATTTTTTACTTACGACTTAGCAATATCAAGTACAAGCACTAACACATTTTTCACCCTTTTTGACACTAACAGCAGATTACTGAATACATTTTTACCACATTTTGGAGGGGTCAAGGAGAAAACAGTGATTGCTCTTGGAAAATAAATAGCTCGTCACTCTAGATTATGATAAAAGTTTGAAATTCACTATCTGTTGATTGCCACAGTTGAATTGGTTGATTCTTAAAATTAAATAGATCAAGTGTGAACTTGTCTATTTTCCTTGGCAAGGCATTCTAAAGCTCTAATATGCTATTAAAATTTGCATTCTTTGAAAACTTGGTAGTTTTCAAGGCTGGTGAGACATTAGCTAGTAATGAAATTACAAGGATTTTTTTTTTTTTTAACTTACAGAGCTGTAAAATATGCACATTTTCCTTGAACAAGAATACTTATCCAAAAAAAAAGAAAAATACAAAGTCATAATCAGAAACCATTAGTGGGTGCTAAAACAAACACTTCTTTTGCCACAGATTAATAGAAGAGAACTCTGGATCTTGCTTTTTCACTTAACAAACTTAACCTGGGTGAGCTTTCCATATTAGAACATAAAGAACTTCCTCCATAGAATTCCACAGTCTGATATACTTTAATTTATAACTAACCCTCTTGATGCATTTTAAAGTTGTTTCCAGCTTTTTGCAGTTAAAACAATTTTAACTTTCTACACAAAATATTTCATATACATACATATTTCTATATAGAATATGTATTTACAGTTTTGATTAGTTACTAAATTTACTTAGTAAAATGGAAATATGTGGGTAGTTCCTTAACACAGTATATATGGCCAGTACCAAAAGCTAGCTAAATACTTATGGACATATTAGAAGTGTTCCCCCCCAAAGTTGGGGACAAGATAGGATACCATTGTGATTGCTGTTATTTAACGATTGTTCTGGGGTTGTAGCCAGTGCAGTTAGGTGAGATCAAGAAATCAAAGCTATAGAGGCGCCTGGGTGGCTCAGTTGGTTGAGCTACTGCCTTCGGCTCAGGTCATGATCCCAGGGTCCTAGGATCGAGCCCTGCATCAGGCTTCCTGCTCAGTGGGTGGCCTGCTTCTCCCTGTCCCTCTGCTGCTCTGCCTGCTTGTGCTCTCTCACTCTGTCAAATAAACAAAAATCTTTAAAAAAAGAAATTAAGGCTATCAAAATAAGATAAAAACCATCACTTTTGCTGATGATTTTTAAAAATTTTATTAATCATATTTATGCAAGATCTGTCCTTTATTTTTTGAGTAGAGGATAATTGTTGAATTCTCTGTCCTCGGGTTTTTTAATATGATTAATTATATTAATAGTTTCCTAACTTATAATTTGTTAGGTCATTGGTTTGGTTCAGAAAAAAGTCATTGTGTCTTCATAGGTATTAATCATTATCATTTGTTTTCATCCCCTCCTTCATATTGGAAACTTTTCTTAAAGGGTAATTGGCATAAGTGGTCTAATTGCAATCTGATATTTATTTTAAAACAAGTATGTTTATGTTTGCATATTAAGTCTGGAATTTGTCAGATTCTTTACAGGGTGCATCTATGGATCACAGGCCTTTTAACCTCTAATATTTAACATTTTATATTTTTATTTTCAATAAAAATGATTGTTTTAATGTATAGGAGTTTGTTTATGGCATATATATATAAATAAGAGATAAAATTGATATTAAATTGTGTGGCTGAGTGTTTTGGATAGAATATTTACTAATCTTAAGGAAAAAGTCATTTTAAATGTTACCCAGTGGAAGCTAAAATGTTTGTACATTATGATATATAATCTGTAATCCTAAGCATGATTAAAACTTTCCTTGATAACTTGTCATCTTTGTGAATATCAGACTGGTGCCTTTTTGAAGGTAATTACATCTTCTGTCTCCTCCCATCTAACTTGTTTGGCTTAGAAACCGAATGAACAAGAATGATATTAGTAATAGCAGATAAAAGCAATTATTGAACACTAACTACATACCAAGCACTGTGTTTTTTATGTTTTATTTTCATTTTATTTTCAAAATAGTTCACTGAGGTCTAAATACTATTTTATTTTATTTTATTTACTTTTTTTTTTTTTTTTTTTTTAATTTGACAGAGATCACAAGTATGCAGAGAGGCAGGCAGAGGGAGAGGGAGAAGCAGACTCCCTGCTGAGCAGAGAGCCCAGTGCGGGACCCTGGGATCATGACCTGAGCCGAAGGCAGAGGCTTTAACCCACTGAGCCACCCAGGCGCCCCTAAATACTATTATAGTAATTTTACAGATAAGGAAAATGAGGCATAGAGATACTAAATCGTCAGGCAGACTACAATACAATCAATACTTTTTTACCAGTTTAGCCATACTGTCTTTTTTTTTTTTTTTTAAGATTTTATTTATTTATTTGTCAGAGAGAGAGAGGGAGAGAGAGCAAGCACAGGCAGACAGAATGGCAGGCAGAGGCAGAGGGAGAAGCAGGCTCCCCGATGAGCAAGGAGCCCGATGTGGGACTCGATCCCAGGACGCTGGGATCATGACCTGAGCCGAAGGCAGCTGCTTAACCAACTGAGCCACCCAGGCGTCCCAGCCATACTGTCTTTTGCTTATCAAACTTAAGACTTGTGTGTTACTAAGCTGAGAAAGCAGGATTCTTACATAAGTTTATATGGTATAAATAAGTTTGATTTTTAATTCCCAGGGTTTCTGATAACAGTTTCAAGCTGCTTAGTGGCCTTTGTTGATACTACAGTGGTTCAGTTATATATTGGCAAAGTGTTACTGCCAAATGTCTGGGTTCTTTATATATGAAGCTGCTTAGCTTTGAAATATGAGTTATTTCAGTTTTGTTTATCCCCTTGAGGTCTGAAGGGTTTGCACTAAATCCAGTGTTTACAGTAATGCTCTTAACCTGTGGATTCAAAATGAGTGCAAACCTGAGGACATTTATTTCCTGGGTAGTGTCGAGAACTTTAATAGGATTTTTAAAGGGTTTCATGACTCATAGAAGGCCAAACACCTGAATTACTTCATCCTTACTTTCCTTTTGGTTAGAGGTAGCCCTAAATTTTTTAGTTGTTAGTTTTAGGAACAATTTCATTTGTTTATTATTATCAAAAGCATAATGAAAACAATGGTATGTACTTAGTAATGAAATAATACACATGTGAAGTATAGAGACAAAAGGAGGCTTCCTGCCATTGACTGACTACACTCTCTAGTTTAAACATGGAGAAATGAACCAGTTCATTCCCATGACCCTTCCAGCTCATGATTTGTGAGTCTTGCTGTTTGGAGATACATTTTCCACAGTGAAATTTTGCTAAATTGAATTGAATTATGAGGTATCGTTAAAAATCCAGGAGCTAAATAGAAAAGTTGAGGGTAACTTAGAGTGCCACCAGTGGTACCAAGTGTTCATAATTTCAAGCAGTTCTTTATCAAATTGAAATAAATAAATCTGAGATATATATTAGATAGTTTAGAAAAGTTATTTGTGATGTCTTTAAAAGTGATTATACTAATAAGTTGGGTTTTTTTTCCTTAAGTTACATATGTTAAAAAATTCTTTTTATTCTTCAATAGGGAAGTTTGGTTGGTTTAGTGGATTACCCAGATGATGAAGAAGATGATGAAGAAGAAGAAACATCTCCCAGGAAAAGACCTCGTCTTGGCTCATAAAGTATTTAATGGGGACCCTCAATGCGTGGTCTTACTATAATGCTGCAACTGTTCAGTCAGCTGAAAATCTGAATCAGAAAGCTTTCTCACTTGAACTTACAAATATACAAGGAGTAGCTAAAGATACTCAGTATATCAGCTAGGAGAGTTTAGTTCTGTAAAAAACCAGGCTTCCCAGGAACTTGATTGCTTGCTAGTAATTAAGGGGTTTGCCTTTCAGGCTGTCAAAAAAAAAAAACAAAACAAAACAAAAAAAAGGTTAGTAACCAGAACCTGGGAGATAGCTTCTTCCTGAGGAAACTTTCAGGTTTGGGGATGGCTTGGGGGAGGGAACAAGGTTGATAAAATTATATTAAATGCAGGGTTGCTCCAGGGGGGTATCTGATCTAGAAACGATTATAAAACTTTAGTTACAAACCTAATAACATTACTTGTATAATGGTGCTGGCCATGTTGTTCTTTTAATCAGTTGCCTCTTTTTTAAAAAAAAAATTTTATTAAAACCAAATTCAACTATCATAAAAATGAAGTTACGCTGTTGGGACCATTTTTTGAAGATTTAACAAATTCAGCCTTACAGGTATTTGAAGGGAAGTATACTCTGTGTTACAGTACATGTTGAGTTTTCTACACCAGGAATTTTCAGTGTGTATTTTGATGAAAACAAACAAGCTAGATTCAAAATGGACAGTCTTGTTAATATAACTAGACAGCACTTTTAGAGATAACTGATGCCAGGAATCAGTACAGTAGTATTTTAAAATGATCTTCTCTAGAAACTTGGGAGTGGATTAACAGAACGTTTCCAAATGTCTCCTGGTAGTACATACAGTCTTTTGTGCAAGATACTTTGAAGTCACTTTCTGCTTTGTTCATAAAGTTGTCTCTCTCCAGAGCTGCAGGCAAGGTTTAAAGTATAATTTATAAAGACTCATATACAAAAATCAGTGCTGAATTAAGTGGCATTTAATATCTAGAGGCCATTTTGATCCGAGAAGTTACTTCAGTATCAAAGTCAGTATGCGGCACATGAAGTTTTTCCATAAACAAACAGGGGTGTAATATGAAAGCTGCTTTTTTTAAAGAATAAAAGCACATTCCATGTACGTAAATGAATTTAAGATAAGTTGAGGTGAACAGTTAAGAGGTTTTATTTTTAGAACAGCAAGTTAACTGTAAATATTTTAATGTTAGTTTGCTCATCTGTGATCTGAGATCATGCTGAAGTAAGAAAAACATCCCCCAAACTGAATTTCATATATTGGGGGAAAAAAAAAAAAAACAAACAAACCTAAAAACAGGAATTCCAGCTATAATCTTCAGATCACCCTTGTAATGTGTTATGGGTCCATTTTTCCTGGAATAGCTTAAACTGAAGCAGTTTCCCCTGTTTTGGAGATTTTGTAGTTTATTTTAATTTTGGCTATTGTTTGGAAAAGATGGGCTGTCTGTGTAGATATGAAGTATAGTTTTTCCATAAAACAGATGTTTATTTTGTATTAAAAATACCACTGTACTTGTTTTACACCATTTGTATACATGTGGTGATATTAATGCTGAACTGTAAATTTCAGGAATTAAAATGTGACCCTGTAATTCTATGATTGTTGCTTTTGTTTGGTTTGTTGTAAATATAAGTTAACTCCATTTTGAGATTTGTCCATTTTATAGTATCTTTTAAAAGCCAATAAGTTATCCATAGATATTTATTATAAACCACTAAGTCCTACACCAATCTGAATGAAATAATTCTAAACAAAGATTGACTGCACTTTAAGAATTACTGATTTTACTTACAGAAGGTGTGCCTTGCGCAAATGAAGTCCCACTACCAAAACATCACAGTGTGGGGCTAGTCTCAACTCTTTGATTAAAAGTACACATAATGAAAAAGACCTTCCACTTTATAAGGCAAGTGATTCAGGATAATTTAAACTGAGATCAGTACAGTTACCATCTGAATATGGTTTTTTCAAGCAAAATCTGTGAAGCCCCTTTTACTTTTAGCTCTTAATAAATTTCCTCTTGTCATCTAAGAAGCCCAGGCCTAAAGCATTTCCCTATTTACTCTTGACTCTTCCTGGTTAGGTAATTTTTAAGTTCCAGTAGGAAGTATTATCTTTATATCTTATGAAGAGTTTCTTTAATTTTCCTTCCTGAAGAATTACGAGTCAAACCTTTAGATCATCATCATCTTAGGAACCTTATCACAGAAATGTGAATCTTTTGTTGACTTAGAGGGTAACAGTTTTCATGGTACATATGCTCACCCACAATGATATGAAAACAGGGCTTACAATATCCCTTGAAAGAATAACTATTCAATTTCCACATGTTAGCTGCCGTCTTAATGACTACCCTCAGGCAGATCAGGATTTTTATATATCTATCTTCACTCAGTGAACCAAGCCAGAGCCCACATTTGTATGCCTGAGGTTTTCTTAAAATTATATCTGTAAACATGTATCCACTATAAAAACTATTTTTAATAAAAAGTTACATGAAACAGATTTCTGTGTTTTAATCACTAGTTTTTCTTCTTGTCCATCTATCTTAAGTGATGAAATGTGACAAATGTAAAGTAATGCTGGTTTTTCTCTGCAGGTTGAAGACTGGGTCTAAACAAATTTTGGTATCCCTTTCTAAAAGTTTGTAACTGTAAATTTAAGGAGATAAGACACAATTAATTAAACCTCAGGAACAACCCATAACTAGAAAAGAGGGTGCTTGCTGGAAGACAATACAGGAAGTTTTCTGAAAGAAGGGTCTCTCCCCCTATTCCGGTTCTCTGTAAGCAGCCAACCACAGAAAACCATCTAGGACCCCTTAACATAAAAAAGATCTATACCCATGGCTGCATTTCCCTCAGTATTCAATGGTTCCCATTATCTTTTTTTAATGGTAGCTTTTCTATAAAGAGCGAGTATTTTTAACATCCTTCACATCCATTTTCCAAGTGCTGTTTGCTCCTGCCCAGGATAACTGATCTTCTGATTGGATTTCCTTATGCTTGGTATACCTACAACGATTCTAACTCACCCACTCTCCATACAGCACCTACACATTTTTTTAAAGTGAACATTATGATGTAACTTTTCTGCTTTAAAACTTTTCAGTGACTTCCTCCTGCCATAAAAAAATTTAAAATCCTTACATTCCCTAAAAGGCCCTGCAAATCAGTCCCCCACCTATCTCCAACTTCATAGGCCAGCCTTCTGCCCTCATTCTGTGTATACTCGTCATACTGCCTGCTCCTCCTAGCTGCTTCCTCCTTTCCTGCAACAGGACCTGAGTAGTTCCTTCCCATTTCTCCCTGTAACTAGCCTTCCAATCAGCTAAAGCATGGCTTTCTCAAGGAGGCTTGGCCAGCCCTGCTTAGAATACTGCACTTTTCCCTTTGTACACTTGGCTCTGCAGGCCACCTTCTAGCCCCGTGAAGGCAGGGTCTCTGGTGATCTAGTTGATGACTGTATCCCCCACACCTGCACGGTGCTTAGCACAAACAAAAACCAAGCTGGAATGAATAAATGCACTATCAGTTCTCTATACCCTCTCAGCCCAAGTAGCTGCCTTCCCCACCACCCTTTACCTCAAAAGTTTAAGTATTAAGAACGAGCTTACATTTGCATTTACAAACACAAGTATTTGAAACTAACAGGCTCAGTTTAAGGATTAAATAATTTATTTTTAAGAAAATTTGAACTTCTGTTTTGCTAAGTTGTTTTTAAAATTACTTATTAATAACTTCTTCTTTAAGTTTCTCTGCAAGCAATCTCCTCTTTAGTAATGTTTGCTTCTCCTCTGCTGTCATTTCTGGTTTCTCTGTCATTTCCTTAAAAAACAAAACAAAAAAAAAAACAAAACAAAACAAAAAAAATTGGCTATAGTATAAGATGGGTTCATTTGTCTAAAATTCCCAACATACTGCCTCAAAGAGCATTTTCAGTAAATAAAAATGTAAAAGCCACATGTGCACTGGGTCCCTATATCTCTTCTCCGCAAAAATTTCTTCTTAGGGAAGAAAGCCTCTTGGAGATGGTGGCGAGGGTACTGTTGCTGCTTTGTGGATAAAATACTTCAGAGGCTTAGGTAAAACACACTGCTGACCCTTAAGCACTCAGAGCAAGGTAAGTAAAGAAAAAAATGTATAATGAAACCTCTATCATTTCGATCTCACAAAATCCTCGTATCATAGCCACCTCACTGCCGGAAAAAACTGAACAGGTGCTATACTAGCGGGGAGGTTACTATGACTGCATCTACAAGCAACATTCATTATCAAGGCTGTCTTGCACACATTCTGATTTTGACAATTCTACCTCTAAATCTGCAAAGTTTGACACACTAAAGCCAGCCATACCTCTACCTCCCCAGCAGGTTTTCCTTTCTGCTCGGAATTTTGTATCTGCTTAGTCCTCATATCCTTTCTCATGGACATCAACTTATCTCTCTTCTGCTTGAGGTAGCGCTCTCGCTGTCGGAGCTCTTCTGTTCCAAGTGTTGATAAATTCTGGGTCAAAAAAGAAAAGGAACTATTTAAATTCAAGTCCACATAAGCAGCAGCACAGATAACCACTGGCTGATTCAACTCAAAATTTGAGTTCAAGATAATAACAAAAGCCCAGTGTATGGCTGTTTACATTGTTCCTAGTATTTTGTCATTCTGTTCATAGTTCTTACAAAGTAATGTGTTTTACTTACTGCTATTGGTCCTTCAATGCTTGCATGTTCTAAGCCAGGGATCTTCAGGCCTTTTTGTGGGAAGGAGGAAGTTTCGGGCAGCATTTCCAGCTTTCTTGCCGAAGGTTGTACTGACTGATTAGCAAAATGCACTTTAACTTCTGGCAGTAATTAGATAGATACCAATTAGTATATTATAAGCAATGTCAAGTATTCATTCACCAAAATGCCTCGTGTGTTTTTTTTCTCACTCCCCACCCCCTCACTTTAAATCAACACACACTGATTCAATCAATGTCTATATTGTTTCAAGCACTGGGTGAGAACAATAAACATGGTCTCTGTCCTCAAGGAGCTTGAACTACTGTTACTCATGAATAAGGACATTTCAACAAATGCCAAAGCTCCTGCTGTTTGTCACAACAGCTACAAGAAGTATAATTCTTATCTAAAGATTAGAACTACACTATACTGTATTATAATATTGCCACATAAGCTAAAGAAACAGGACATTAAAATCCCTCACTGGAATGTAACTGGTGCCAAACTTCTGCTTACAGAAGAAACTGTAAATGACCCTGTATATTTTCAGAACAATGAAGTTAAAGCTACAATTTTTTGGACTGGACAAGTAAGTGCCAAGAATATCATTAATTTTTGTTTGTAATGCATACTAAAGACAACCTTAATAAACCTACTAACGCTGTAAGAAAATGCAAAGATTTTGAAGTTAAGTAGAACTTAGAAGCAGACATAACAGAGAACTGACTATTCTCCAGTTATTTGGTGACTGTGCTAAAAGACAAGATTAACATGATAATTGCTTTTCTGAGCCATTTTTTAGTATAAGACAAGGCGATTTCTTTTAAGATAAAACATTTTCAGGTTAAGTACCTGAACTATGAAAGCAAGTGAAACAAGAAAAGCATCAGATAAAAATGATAGCAAGAACTAAAACGAGGATGGGTGAACGTAATACACATGCCTCGAAAAGTTTAAAAATCTTGATAGCAAAGTGAAACTGGAAATAAAACTGCATGAGCAAAAACTTGGCCAGAGGACCACTGCTTCAGCATGGAGTGAATGCACTGATGGCAGCGCCAGGGAGGATGGAAGAAGAAACGGTCTTCAGGCTCTTGGACAGTAAAAGTCTCTGTAGAAGAGATGAGGCTGTAGCTAACCTCCAACCAGCATAGACAGGGAGCTATAGAACTTAGAAATAAAGACACACTCAAGTGGGACACCTGGGTGGCTCAGTGGGTTAAAGCCTCTGCCTTCGGCTCAGGTCATGATCCCAGGGTCCTGGGATCAAGCTCCACATCGGGCTCTCTGCTCAGCAGGGAGCCTGCTTCCTCCTCTCTTCTCTCTCTGCCTGCCTCTCTGCCTACTTGTGATCTCTGCCTATCAAATAAATAAATAAAATCTTTAAAAAAAAAAAAAAAGACACACTCAAGCAAGTTGGTCTCTACCAGCAAGAGTTAAACATGCCATTCTTACTGATGGTGACTTTACATAGAGGTAGGCTTATGCCCCAGATACAGAAGCACACAGCAGAAGAAGGGACAACTCCATTTATTTCTGAGGAGGGGGAATCCCAGGCACATAAGCATTTATGTTCAATTCATGAACCTGTTCTGGATAGTTCTTACCTGGAATTTATTAGCTATGAACAACCTGTATATTCTCACTCACATCTAGAGAGGAAACTACTTGAAACCAAAATGCTTAAGCTTCGCTGATTTCTAGGAATAGACAATCAGACAACCAGAAAGCTTAAAGAAAGATCATCTTCTCTCTGGCAACTCTTTGCACCAGTCTGAGAACAGATGCTATCCATTTCTAGCAGGAACCAAGGAAACACATGAAAAAAAAAAGGAATTAAAAAGGAAATCAGACTCCTTTTTGATTCTTCCCAAATTAGATCTTCAAATGGACTTCTACCACTGTGCATGAAATGATTTCCTGGAATATCAGATATACTCATTTTTTAAATATAGAATAGTTTTGAAAACTGAAGTCATTACTCTAGAAATTATCTGCTATATGTTCTGTACCACCTATGTGCATACTTGAGTTATATGTGGTTGACTTAATAGTCTGATAAGGAACTAGACAAAGCAAATGTATTCAGATTATGTCAGACACAAGACTGAAAAGTGTGTACTTAGGTCTGTACAAAACAGAAAGTTAAGTTTGAGCCAGCAAATTAAAAAAGAGCTCAGACAAAAAAAGGAGATGCTTTCATAAATATAATTCAAATGAAGTTATTCTACCTAGAATCTGATCATGAAAAAAGAAAAATGGTTAAATTTGCTACTAAGAAGCAAGGTAATTTCATAAACCTGCTTCTGTTTCATATGCCCCATTGTTTTATCAAGTCAGTACAGTTCCTTAAAATCAATGGGTAAACATCAAGCTCATCTTATCTCAATTATAAAATCTCTTCAAAACTAAAACATAAAAGAACACAAGATTCGGAGGCAGAAGACCAAAGTAAGTTACAGTTTTACCACTTAAAAGCTCAGTGGTGGGGTGCCCGGGTGGCTCAGTGGGTTAAGCTTCTGCCTTTGGCTCAGGTCATGATCTCAGGGTCCTCAAATCAAGCCCCACATTGGGCTCTCTGCTCAGTTGGGAGCCTGCTTCCCCCCCCCTCTCTGCCTGCCTCTCTGCCTACCTGTGATCTCTCTGTCAAATAAATAAATAAAATCTAAAAATAAATAAATAAAAGCTCAGTGGTTTTGGACACGTCACTCAGCTTCCTGGAATTTCTTCTAAAACAAAAATAATAAACATAAAAATAAGGATCACATCTTATGGGTGTGGCTTTTTTTAAATGAGAAAAGGACATTTATTTAAAACCAGAGAAATGCGTGACAACATGAACTCAATTCATGATCATGACTCAAGTTCTGTTTCAGAGTTACTTGTTTTCTTATAAAGAAAATCAGAAAGAATTGAAAATGGATTTGCCATATATTGTACAAATTCACTCACTAACATTTTCCACAAGGATTCTCATCAATTTTAGTTTCAGTATTTCCTGATGAAACATCTGGATAAACTGGCTACTTCTTGTTTCCTAGTTATGCTTTAATTCGTTAGGAAAATAATTTACCTTTCCAAGTTCTGCTTCTAACTCACAAACACTATATAACTGTGGTCATGGAAGAGAATACAAACGCGACGTGAACATATCTTGGAGGCTTTGGCCATGGCACAAAGGCTGGTGACTCCCTCAAGAGATTTCACTTGTTGCTCTGGGTTCCAGGCTTCACTTAGAAATCTGGGGACTACACCCTCTGTCAGCTGAGTATTTCCTACCTCCACCCTCCATAGCTAAATTTAAAAAGAATTTTAAATACCAGTGGCCATCCAACACTCCCTCCCAGGGGTTTTGAAGGTTAAGTAGGTATGAGAAAGTAATACACGCTTTATAATGTTTATGTATCCATCTTGTTAAAAAAAAAAAAAAAAAAGTTCAACCTTACCTGAGGGTGGGTGTGCAACATGTTCACCATCCCCTTGGGAATTCTTCATTTTTGCAGTTTCATTAGCATGCACGGGAGGCTCTTCTGTTTTAGCCTCTGAGAACTTCAGGAATCCATAATACATGATACAATTTTAAAAAGTTTTTTAGATTAATTTTGACTAATTCACTATTTAAGGGATCCAAAGACGTTACTTTAAAAAAATATATTGTCCACTAAATAGACAATGAACAGGAAATTTTCCAAAGTTTTTAAGAACTTTCCAGCATTTTGTATCTTTTATTTTTTGAGGTAGATAAACATTCTCATTTCAAATCATGCACTGCTAAGAATAAGTAAGTATATTTAGAGGACTCTGAACTTAACAAGAAGTTAGGTTCAAACCCAGGCTTCACCCTTATTACTCACGTGACCTTGAGGAAAAATACTCTAATAAGAGAAAGAAATCCACTGAATTATAAGGTCCTTTTCCACTTAAAATAATCTATATACCGCTACACCATGGTATGCCTGAAGAAGCCACAAATGGGTTTATTTCCATTTCTAAAATGGGATAGTGTATTTAAACCAAATAAATCATTTAAATCTTGGGAAAAACTAAGTAAACTGATAATTTGTTTTTCTTAAAAACAGAGGAAAATCTAATCACATGCAGCTTATTAGATAACTCATGTCATATGCCCCTATATGCTGGGTAAAAGACACAGGACGATTGCTTACCATTCTATCAGCTCTACTCTTGTTTGAAAATTTCTATAATAATAAGTCTTTTTAAAAACTCTTTAAAAAAAACCATACATAAAACCCCTAAAACATAGTATTATTTAAGAAGTCAAATATAGTTTGCTTATAAACCAGAGTTAATAGTAATGTCTTTTGACAGCAGTTTTGAGCTGATATCTGTTCTATACTATAAAATGATTTTATTTGGGGGCACCTGGGTGGCTCAGTTAGTTGAGTGACTGCCTTCGGCTCAGATCATGATCCTGGAGTCCCAGGATCAAGTCCGGCATTGGGCTCCCCACTCGGCGGGAAGTCTGCTTCTCCCACTGACCTCTCTCCTCTCATTCTCTCTTTCTCTCACAAATAAATAATTTTTTTAAAAATTTACTTATTTGTGAGAGAGAGAGCACAAGCAGGGGAGCAGCAGGCAGAGGGTGAAGCAGGCTCCCTACTAAGCAAGGCGCCCAACATGGGACTTGATCCCAGGACCCTGGGATCATGACTTGAGCCAAAGGCAGATGCTTAACCAACTGAGCCACCTAGTCATCCCTGTTCTACACTCTTATGTTAAAAAATATAGCACCTATCAATTGCACCTCGATTTACTAAAAGGAGATTTACTTAAAGATACATAAATCACCTCTTAATGCTAAATCATCTCTATTCCTTCTGCTCTTCATGGGGCACCTTGCAGTACAATGAGGCTTTTCAAAGACAGTGCATGATACAAGGATGTATCATAGTGACTGAAGGGAGAAAAGGAAAATGACTTTCGAGTGACCAAGAGACAGTTCATATTGTTTCCCTTTCCCTTCAGAGAAATTTGGGAAAACATAGGAAGAGAGGAAGGAATAATTACTAGCTTCCTTCACCTCAGCCAGATACATGTTTAATTTGTCCTTAGGAAAGATTAGGCACTTTATGGAAATAGTTCTTAATGGCAGAACAATATGCCAGGGAATATCATAACTGACTCATTCTACTTGAGGCTGATCACGTTAAAGTCTGCAGGGGGCCCTCAAGGGTAACTGCAGTTGCTGTTTCAAAACAGTAAAGGAATCAAGGAGAGGGAGAAAGGAAAATATTATTCTCAATTGTCTCTTATTCATAAAATTAAGGGGAATTTTTATAAGGAATAATATGAATGATATGAATAACATGAATGATATTACAGTTTTTGGTAGCTAATCTCAGTGTTTATTGGGTACTTAAAAGGTAGGTTGCTGTGTGGGTTATAAAGTGAATATGGTTATAAAGTCACACGCAAATGCCTAGAACTGCTAAAAGAATATGATACTCTGAGGAACCGTGTAGTTCCACATAAGCAGCAAAACCTAGGTGTAAACCAAAGAGATGCGAGCGATGAGGAGCATCTGGCTGCTTGGTCAGTACAATGTGTGACTCTTGGTCTGGGGGTCATGAGTTTGGGCCCTATGTTGGGCGAGTTTGTTTAAAAAACAAAGGATAACGGCAATGAAATACTTCTGTTGTTATACTAATATGTGCTGTGGGCACCTGCTTTTTTCTCTTCCTTTCTTCTTCCTGGTCATATTCCTCTTTCGATTTTCTGAAATATACAAAAATAAGGCAGAGAAGTAAATTTTCTTTTTTGGTCGAAGAACCAACAAGCAACATGCTAAACTAAGCTCACAACATGTGCAAGGAATCTTGGAAACCAAGATGGAAATAATCAGGCTTTTCTTAAAGCAACTTAGAATCAACTGAGAAAGAGATACATGATAGGCACACACAGCATAATATAGTAACAAAACTACAGGTTCACCCATTTCTTTTGGAAATGTGAATGACCCCTAGCTGAACAAAGACCTACAGATTTGAAATCGTAAACCCAAATCTGATTGGCAAATCTGATCTCTCACTTTAAAGTGATAAGATCCATCTCTCCCCTCATTTTAGTTTTTCCAGGGGCACCAGAGCTATCACAAAGCTCTCCTGATATCATTACGCCAAAGCCCTATCAGTTTCTGTAAACTGCTCACTGAGGGCCTCCAATTTAGGAAAATAGCCAAGTCAACTCTCGTTCATAACAAAGTTTTACTACTTTACAGAGCACATTCCCCTCAAAAGCCTTTAGAAAATAAAGTCTAAAAGTACAATGCTGATTAATTTTCAGACCACCAATCAACCAACAAAAGCAACCAGCTCAAGTCAAAACTACCAATCCTCTAAACCTATTAACAATTTCCTTAACTCTTCAAACCTATAAACTCAAAGCATTCTGTGTTGTCTCGGGCTCCCATCTGCCCCTGCTGTGGAAAATAGGATCTGGCTGGAAGAGGCTGGGTTTACCAGCACACCTGCCTCCCTCCCCACAACTATTTAAATCCCCTGGAATTAAGCACTAAGTCATGGAGCTCCTTCCATAGTTCCCCACTAGACCCATCCTCCCAATCACCATCCTGCCTTGTCCTCCCTTCTGCTCTGGAGCTGATGACAAGGTAGATAGGGGTAGAACTACAGGATGCTAGAAGACGGTCATGTGTGTGGTTAGAATTGAAGAAAAAGGAAGGGCTCCCAAAGGACAAGGCCGGATTCTGCAGGTGACACAATGGCTATAAGTATCCTTCTGCCCTAAGCCTCTACATTCTCAAAGGAGATTTAAAAATTAGGTATTGCAATTGTTGCTCCCTTCCAAAACTGCCAGAGGGGTCAAGAGATGACAGGCCCAAGGGGAAAAAAAAAAATGCTCCTTTAGTGGCCTGCACACTCCATGCCAGGCATTTGGCTGAGAATCATTTAAGTGGGGCAAAGAAGAGACCGGCAAGACATCATCTGGGATGGGCACTTCCCACTGCCTACTTTTCCCTTACAGGTTACCTGCCACCCTGCCGGCTATCTCGTCTGTGGAATGTGAATGTCCAGCCTCCTGCTGTTAGACACCTGGAATGAGCCACCTCTAACACCAGGGTCCAGAAGCCATCGAGTGTCTTGGCACCAGGCTGGGTCTGCTGGCTGGTTTCCCGTTCCCATGAAGGGATGGGAAGAAGCCCCTTCCATTTAGGCTGATATGGTATGAGGCACTTGAAAATCATTTTTTCTGTGCATTAAAAAATGTTATACATAGTTATAAACAAATACAATGATACATCATTTTTATGGTTTTTCAGTAGAGAATTTACTTTCACGAGTTCATAATATTATGAGGGTAGAAAACATACACAGATCATGTCACAATATTAGTAATGATTCATTCAAAAAATAATTAAAGAATGATACCTAAGAACTTCCCTCAGGATTTTCATCTCTTCCTGTTCAAGGTCACTGACCATATCTGAACCATCTGTTAAGCAGTCAGGTAATACACCTGTTGAAAATCAAAGACCACACAAAAGAATATGAACTCTACTGAAAACATTTATTGCTCACTATTCTAACTCATCAAAAAGTACAAATGAGTTTATTAACAGTTCACTTAAAAATGTTCTAAGCTATTATCTAATTATTATTATATTTTTTACTTTTTCTTGTTTTACAGAATCAGCCCCACTCAAACACCACAGTTTTATCTAGAAATTCTCTTAGTAATTATTTGTATTACCCATTAAGAGTGACCTTAATACAGCAATTAAAATTAGTTAATATAAACTATCACCCCCTGTAATCATCTACAGTCTGAGGATAGACCACTGAAATCATTAAGCTCCTAATAATGAAAGTGTGCTCTCAGAAGTATCCCTTAAGGATGAAAAGAGTTTACAAAACAAAATATACAATACTTTGTTAATTTAAACAGCAGGTTAATATGCTTCATTCATGCTACAGCAAATGCTACTGAAAAGGGTCCTGCTTACTACATTGGAAAAAGCACGGGGCTGAGCACTCAGGAGGAATATAAAGATGAAGAAAACAACCTCTGCCCCCAGAGCTTCTATCCAGATATTGGACCAATAACTATAAACCAGGGCAGTACCAACTTCAGCCCAATGCAAATTATAATTCATGGCAAGTAATTTTAAATTTGAATTTACTTTATTACCTACATCTTCCTAAGAAGCAGGCAGACTGGTAATCAGTGTTCTATTCATATCTTATTTATTAGTATATTCTCACAACATCAGCAGCGTGTGTCTTAATTTTTACCTTCCATTTCTTTATCCACAGATGACTATGGGATTTTCAATCTGCTCTGAATTAAAGTAGCTTTATTATTCTAATCCCCTTGATGTTTAAATACTTTTTTTAATTAAACTTTTTATTTTAAGATACTTGCAGATTCACATGCGGTTGTAAGAAATAATACAGAGAGAGGTTACACATGCACCTTTTATTCAGTTTTCCCCCAACGGTAACATCTTGCAAAATACAGTGTGGCATCACAGCCAAAGAACTGACTAAAAAAAACTGATCAATCTCAAGTGCATTTTTGTACTTTTTCCAGTCAAAAGATACACAATTAGTATGCTCTGGTAGTATTTCTGAGGAAAATTAAAAGAACTAAGAAAAGAATGATGCAATAGTATGCAGTGCTTCAAAACCATCAAAATAATGCTCTGATTTTCATTTCCCCAAATTTCTTTGATAAAATACAACAAAGAATCCTAAGAGCCTTTGAATTACTCTTACTCCCAAGACATTTTCAAATGGTCTGCAGTTCTGAGTACACTCAACATTGCTCTAAGGTACTAACTCCTTGATCTAACTTAAGCAACGTTCTTAAATGCAAGTATTAAAAATGCTATGGCAGAAACAAAGTATTAGATTTTATTTAAAGGTAAGCCAACATTCCCACCCTGTGGTTTGATACTAGCACTCTTCTGCATCATTGCTTCATCCTCCCTTGCTAATAGAACCCAGATTTGTTTAATTAACAGGCAGCCAAGTACTTGGAGACTTAGCCCCACTCCACCACAGGAGAGTGACTCATGATAATGGTCTCATTTTCCATGCCAGAGGGTTTAAGAAAAGCATATGACCCCAATCCTGACCAATAGGACCTGAGGGGGAAGTTTCTGGGGGTTTCCATGCAAGTTTTGTCTTGCTATCAAAAAGAGATGTACAGGAAGAAATATATCCCCTTTCTTCATGAGACATCATTGAGTCTCATCCAATGCAGCTAGAGAGCAATCAGGAGAGATCCTCAGAAGAAAAGAGTGTAAAGATGGAAAGTGTCAGCGTTCTTAATAATATCACGGGGTTACTAACTTAACCGACATGGACTGTCTTCCTTCTCCCCTTCCTCTGGACTTCTTATTCTGTGGGGATCGATTCTTACTGCTTAGGACATTTTCATTGAGGCTTTTTCTGCTCATGGCAGCCTGAGGTGATATCCAGCTGATATAAGCTATATATACTTCTTCCCTTTATATTAAAATCTAAATGAGTTTCCAGTTAAATTCCAAATTGAAAACATATGGAGTGCCAATATCAAGTTCACCGGCTTGTTCAAAACTGTTCCCCCCCAAAGTTCAAAACTGATCCCCCCAAAACAATTTTAGCTATAACATAAAATAATTATTCGCACCCTCTAACCCATAGGTCAGAATAGGGCATAATTTCAGGAACATTCAGAGAAAAAGATTTTATAAAGCAAACCATGGTAGAAAGACAGACTGTTTCCCAGACTGACTTACACCAAAGCAACAGCACAGTGTCATCCATCGTTCAGGGTTAGGGTGATGTTATCTCCTACCCACAGACGTCGGCTCTCACACCTGCTGTGAAAAGCATTCTAGAATTTTACAGGACAGTTATGGTGGTGCTTAGGCTCTAAGAGATAGTCTCTACTCTCATGATACTAATGAGAGAAGAATCCACAAGGGCCCTGCTTGCCCTACAAAAATAGAAGCCTCTTGCTGCATGTTCCAGACCCTTAAAAGCAAACAGTACAACTGAACTATAGCTCTCACATCTTCAAGAAGCAATTTTAAAACAGATCCTCCTGCCAAACCATTAAAGAGTATATAGGCATGGTCAAGAATATCAGTGCAGTCTATTGAGCAAAGGAACACACAGGTATTAAGGTCAGGTTACTACAGCCAGAAATCTGAAAGGTAGGTAGAATCTGGATTGAATCTGGATTGAAAAGGAGATAGTACAATAAGAAATACGGTTAGAAACACACATGTGTCAAGTCAAGATGTCAAATGTAACTCGAATACACAAGACAGGAACAAAAGCAGGAAAATATAAGGACAAACTGAAATTAGACAAGAGAGTCAGGGAAGAGAATAACTAAAGAGGGCTATGAGGGCTTTGAGTTCGGTTTTCCTTTCCCTGACAGTAGTGCAGTCATACCTGCCCATTGTCCTAGAACAGTTCTCAGTTTGGTCCCAGAACCAGCAGTATCACCTGGGAGCTTGTTAAAAATGCAAAGCATTCAGTCCCACCCCAGACCTACTGAATCAGAAGAGGGAAACAACCGTATGTGTTTCAACAGCCCTCCAACAACTCCAAAAGCTCACTAACGCTGGAGAGACACTGTCTCCTAGAAAGGTCCTAACTATCATAAGCCAGACAAAAAAGACTAGTTACCTTCTCTTCACAGTAACTAAAACCGTGACCATTCAAAAATACTGAATTTCATAAACAAAATGGCTAGGAAGAAAAATCAAGCTCTCTGAGACCTAAAACATCATTAAATCAAATTCTGGTCTGCTTTCTTTGAGATGGCAAACACAAACTGATCAGGAAAGTTTACATTCTTGAATCTCTTCAGTCAGCAAACTTGAAATACATTTATACAAAGCAGCTACATTTAAGACCATAGTAGAATCAGAATAGTCAAAACTGCAAAACAAAAACAAAAATTTAGCACTTAGATATCTAAATTCAACATGTTACCATTTCTCTCTTGAATTATTCGAATGGCTTGCAGCTGCATTTCGATGTTTTTCTGGACCATCATTGCTTTAAAGATAGTAAAATCTTCTGCTGCCAACACAGGTTGCAAAATGGCCTATGGAAAAGAAATCTGGAAGTTAAATGAAGATTCAAGTTTTAAAACTATTTCCACACACTCAGATCATTTCTATGGCAAATCATTTCTATTAATTCAAGAATGCTGTAGTAGTACTTATGGTCAGATGACTCAAGAGGAAAATTTTAAGATTCTAAAAGACTTTAATGTAAGACTCTCCCAACCCCCAGACCTCCAAGAAGCTAAGGCTGACAACGGTAATATATTTTCCAAATGAGCCAGTGCTCATTCAGTAACTCTGAAAAATAACACAGAAATTAGGCTTAGTTTTTTAAGGTTCAGTATCTGGATTTGTTTTGCAGCCAAAATAACAATATCTATTTGGTTTTATTTCTATCACCTGAAATTTACTGTGAATAATAAATCCTAAGTACAAAATTATCCCTTAATCAATAAAAGTACCAAGTTGAATAAAAGTCAACGCAAAAAAAAAAAAAAAACAGAGTCTGGAAAATAAGTGTAATGATATATTAATAATGTGAGAAGACAATTGTCCTATATGTACAAAGTTTCATGTAAGAAGTAAGTTAGAAATTATGTTGTGAAATCATTTTCTGGAAGAAACAACAAATGTGATAAATTAAGGAGAAAAGTAAAGGTGTCTTCTGTGGAGTACCTAAATTATACAGGGGGCTATTGCCACTTCCCAAGCTAATCAATAATAAGTAGAATAAGATTTACAATGGGTGAAAACCCAGGAGAAAACACTCAAATTTAATGCACCAGACTAAAATCTTATTTCAAGCTTTCCGTGATATTAATGTAAAAGCCGAACACACAAAATCAGGCAGAGGCAACCAAGGCCGTGCTACTGTTCACCAGGCAGGCTGCAGCAATACGTCAACACATCAACCAAAGCTCCAACAAAAAGGAAGCAAAGAGGAAGGAGCAATCAGCTCCTTCAGCAATCAGCTCACCAGAAAACCGCAGTATATAGCAAAGCAAAGCAAAATGCAAGAGCAGCTCTCAGGGGGCTCCTGGGTGGCTCGGTCATTAAGCGTCTGCCCTGGGTTCGGGCCGTGATCCTGGGGTCCTGGGATGGAGTCCCACATCGGACTGTCCTGCTTCTCCCCCTGCCTGTACTCGCTCTCACTCCCTCCCTGTCTCTCTAATTAATTAAAAAAAAAAAACAACTTAAAAATGCATCTCTCTCTGTGACATGTATGAGGAGTCAGCTGTAGAAAAAAACAACGATGGAGAGTTTCTTCCCCTACAGTCACATGCACCGTTCAAAAGACCCACAGCAGAGAGTAGCAAGTAGGCTTGACTGTGACTGGCAGCCCAAAGCTCAGTATTGAAACCACTTGTGGACAGTCTCTGTGATAGATTAGTCATGTCTGCCAAGACAACTTGATGGGATTATGCCCCCCACATAACTTTGTTCTGGGGCTTCCTAGACTTCTTATTAGTGATATTGGACTTTATCCCCGTCAGTAATAAACTCTTGAAGGGCAGTCCTATTAATAGCAATGTATCAACTGGAGCTTCTAACAGCAAGTCAGAGTTAGAGTTACACACTTAATGTGTACCTTGAAGCATCTAAGAAATGCATATTCCTAAATCGTGCCCTAAACATAATAAATCTAAATTTTTAGAGGATGGGTGCCCATGTATCTCCACAGATAATTCTTATAACATTAAAGCTCGAGAACCATTGACACATTGGAAGAAAATGAGCCCTTGATATCAAAAGCTATTTCCAACTTACCCATGTACCAGCTGTGTGACTCTGTGTGACTTTTTTTTTCAAAGACTTTATTTATTTGACAGGCAGAGATCACAAGTAGGCAGAGAGGCAGGCAGAGAGAGAGGAGGAAGCATTATCCCTGCTGAGCAGAGAGCCCTATGCGGGGCTCCCAGGACCCTGGGATCATGATCTGAGCCAAAGAGAGAGGTTTTCACCCACTGAGCCACCCAGGCACCCCTGGGCATGTCTTTTAGTTCTCTGAGCTTAAGTGTCTTCATCTGCAAATTGGTACTATAATAATAATAATAATACAGTGTTTTGTTGACTCTAAACCCCCAGATTAGTAAAATAAGGCTTTACTTCTTGCACCAACTAGAAAAGAAAAACCCTGCCAATTAAATTATAATATGTCATTTAGTGTAAAATACATTCTCATTTCAGAGGTATTACAATATGAAAAATTAGCATTTTAGCATGAAAGAAATACAATCATAACTTTCTGGCCAGGTGTTGGAATTAAATAAGATGAGAAGGCACTTTTTATTTTTTTTTTTAAGTTTTATTTATTTATTTGATAGAGATCACAAGTAGACAGAGAGGCAGGCAGAGAAAGAGGGGAAAGCAGGCTCCCTGCTGAGCAGAGAGCCCGATGCGGGGCTCAATCCCAGGACCCCGGGATCATGACCTGAGCAGAAGGCAGAGGCTTCAACCCACCGAGCCACCCAGGCGCCCCGAGAGAAGGCACTTTTTAAACTGAAAAGTACCTACAAAAATAATTGTTCTAATCCTGTTGAGGCTGGTTAAATATCCAAAATGGTGCACTAAACCTGACAACTTTACAGTAGTGGGATTCTTCCAGTTCAAGGAAATGGATAAGAGCTTCTGCTAAAGGCACTTAGAGGAACTAAATACAAGAGTTACTTCAAAAACTGGCAAGTACTTTAAAAACAACAACAGTCTTAAGTATCCATTAAATTAATTGAAATGTCAAACTACTTTGACAAAAGACTATGAGGTAAAGTAAATGTGATAGTATCTATGTTTGAGAAAAGCATATTAACAAAAAAATGAACACTGAGTATTTAGGAATCTGACTTACACGAGGGTATAAGACATTCAAATATATTCACACTTAGCCTTAGGTTGCCCTATTATTATCTCCGCTTAAAGTTCATCATACCATAGTTTTGAAAGGTACAAGTGATTTCATGTACTTACAGTATTCCATTAACAGACATAACTACCAGGAGAAAAAGATGAATTCGTGATTACAGTTGGAGACTTCAATACCCTCTATCGGTAATGGGCAGATCCAGCAGGCAGAAAATCAGAAAGGACACAGCTGAACTGAACAACACCTGCAGTCAACTGGATCAAATTGACATTTCTCCAAAAACAGAAAAATACACATTCCTCTCGGGCACACATGAAAAATTCACCCAAATAAACTACATTCTAGGCCATAAAGCACATCTTGATAAATTTAAAAGAATAGGAATCATACAAAGTATCCTCTCAGACTGCAATGGAATTAAACTAGACATCAAGAGCAGAATGATAACTGGAAAAACCTAAAATAATTGGAGATTAAACAACACACCTCTAAATAATATGTGAGTAAAAGTACAGTCAATACCTAAATAACGTGGGGCTTAGGGGCACTGACCCTTATGCAGTCAAATAACTGCATATAATTCTTGACTGCCCCAGACTTAAACTACTAATAGCCTACTGATGGCCAGAAGTCTTACCAATTCATAAACAGCCCATTAACACATATTGCATAGTTATATGTATTATTACTGCATTCTTAACAATAAGCTAAAGAAGAGAAAATGTTATTATGAAAATCATATGGAGGAATGCCTGGGTGGCTGAGTCAGTTAAGCGGCTGTCTTTGGCTCAGGTCATTATCCCAGGGTCCTGGAATCTAGTCCCACAACAGGCTTCTTGCTCGGCAGGGAGCCTGCTTCTCTCTCTCCCTCTGCCTTCCACTCTGCCTGCTTGTGTTCACTCTCTCTCTCTGTCAAATAAATAAGTAAAATCTTTAAAAAAAAAAAAAAGAAAGAAAGAAAGAAAAAAGAAAAGAAGATCATATGGAAACTAAAAGGCAACCTCCTGAATGGGAGCAGATATTTGCAAAGAACATATTCAATAAAGAGATAGTATCCAAAATATACAAAGAACTTACACAACACCAAAAAACAAATCATCCAATTAAAAATGGGCAGAAGACATGAACAGACATTTCTCCAAGGACATACGGAGTTGCCAAGAGATCCGTGAAAAGATGCTCAATGTCATTCATCATCAGGGAAATGCAAATCAAAACCACAATGAGCTATCACCATATACCTGTCAGAATGGCTAAAATTAAAACACAAGAAACAACAAGTGTTGGTGAGGATGTAGAGACAAAGAAACACTCAGGCACAGATGGTGGGAATACAAACTAGTGTAGCCACTATGGAAAATAGTATGGAGTTTCCTCAAAAAATTAAAAATAGAAATATTATAGGACCCAGTAATCCCACTACTGGGTATTTACTCAAGGGAAAAAAAAAAAAAAAACCACTAATTCAAAAAGATCTAGGTATCACTATGTTCACTGCAGCATTATTTACAATAGCCAAATTATGGAAGCAGCCCAAGTACACACTGATAGATGAATAGATAAGGAAGAGGTGGTATATAGCTACAATGGAATATTATTCAGCTATAAAAAAGAATGAAATCTTGACATTTGTAGCAACGTGGATGGATCTAGAGAATATAATGCTAAGTGAAATAAGCAAGTCAGCGAAAGTCAAATACCATATCATCTCACTCATATGTGAAATTCAAGAAACAAAACAAACAAAGGGAAAAAAGAGACAAACCAAAAAACAGACTCTTAACTACAGAGATTCAATTGATGGTTACCAGAGGGAGGTGGATGGGGGAGAATGAAATAGGTGAAGGGGATTAAGAGTACACTTACCATGATGAGCACTAAGTAATGTATAGAATAGTTGAATCCCTATGTTGTACACCTGAAACTAATATAACACTTTATGTTAACTATACTGGAATTAAAATTTAAAAAAGAAAATCATAAGGAAGAGAAAATATATTTATAGTACTGTGCTGTATTTATTTTAAAAATAAATCTGTGTAGAAGTGGACCCACACAGTTCAAACCTGTGTTGTACAAAGGTCAACTGTAGTCTTAAGAGAAATTTCTTTTTTTTTTAAGAGAAATTCCTAAAATATTCCTAACTGAATATACAATTTATTGAAATTTTCAGGGTACAGCTAAAGTAGTGTTCAGAGAAAATTTACAGCATTAAAAGCATATATTTAAAAAGAAGAAATATCTAACATCAATAATCTAAGCTTCACTTCAGGAACTACAAAAAGAAGAATATATTAGGGGCGCCTAGGTGACTCAATGGTTAAAGCCTCTGCCATCGGCATGGGTCATGAACTCAGGGTCCTGGGATTGAGCCCCACATAGAGCTCTCTGCTCAGTAGGGAGCCTGCTTCCTCCTCTCTCTCTGCCTGCTTCTCTGCCTACTTGTGATCTCTTGTCTGACAAATAAATAAATAAAATCTTAAAAAAAAAAAGAAGAAATTAAATCCAAAGTAAACAGTAGAAATTAGAGAAGAAATCAATTAAATTTAAAGTAGAAAATCAACAAAACTAAAAGTTGATTCTTCAAAAATATCAATAAAACTGATAAACCTCTAGCTAGGTTAACTATGAAAGAAAGAGAGAAAAAACATAAATTACTAATATCAGGAATGAAAGAGGGTATATTACTACAGATGCCAGAGACTTTAAAAGGATAATATAGAAATATTATTGACAACTCTATGTCCACAAACATCATAACCTAGACAAAATGGACCAATTCCTTGAAAAACACAATCTGCCAAGCTCACACAAGTAGAAATAGACAATCTGAATAAGGTAATAGATAGACAGGAATACTCTATCTCCATCTTTAAAGAGAAGGAACCAATAATTAATAACCTTCCAAAACAGAAAGCTCCAGGCCTAGCTGGGTCCCCTGGTAAATTCTACCAAATATTTAATGAAGAAATTATACAATTCTCCACAAAATAAAAAAGATAAAACTTTGAAGAAAAGTTTAGATTCGTATTATTTCTCAAAAGAATAATAATCACATATTTATTTGTAGAAGTTAAATAGCATAACCTACAGAACTGACGTAAAAGCCTTTCTATTGATTCAAATTATTAAGGAGAAAAAAAGTATGACTTTGAAATCCATTTTCCCTTCTACACATAACTTATTCAGTGTCCATGCTATTGTCCCACCAGCCCTCCCTGAATGATTCAGGTTAGGATTTACATGTATTTGAACATGCATATGAAAATTTGCCCTTAGATAAGAATCCTCAAAAAAAAAAAGAAATTACACCAATTCTTCACAATCTCTTCCTGAAAATAGAAGCAGAGAGAATACTCCCTAACTTATTTTATGTAGCCAACATTACACTGATACCAAAAGCAGACAAAAATGCTACAAGAAAGAACAGTATTTCTCATGAACACAGATAGAAAAATACTCAACAAAATACTAGCAGATTGAATCCCAACAATGTATAAAAAGAATTATACACCGGGGTGCCTGGGTGGCTCAGTGGGTTAAAGCCTCTGCCTTCGGCTCAGGTCATGATCCCAGGGTCCTGGGATCGAGCCCCGCATAGGGCTCTCTGCTCAGCGGGGAGCCTGCTTCCTCCTCTCTCTCTGCCTGTCTCTCTACCTACTTGTGATCTCTATCTGTCAAATGAATAAATAAAATTAAAAAAATAAATTAAAAAAAAAAAAAGAATTATACACCATGACCAAGAGGGATTTATTCTAGTTATGCAAGTTGGTTCAACACCCAAAAATTAATTAATGTAATTCATTAATCACATGAAAAGTCTAAAAAAGAAAGATCACACTGTCATATCAATAGATGCAGAAGAGCATTTGACAAAATCCAACATTCATTCATGATAATATTTTCAGCAAATGAGGAATAGAGAGGAATTTCCTTAACCTGATAAAGAACATCTATAAAGGGGCGCCTGGGTGGCTCAGTGGGTTAAAGCCTCTGCTTTCGGCTCAGGTCACAATCCCAGGATCCTGGGATCGAGCCCCGCGTCGGGCTCTCTGCTCGGCAGGGAGCCTGCTTCCTCCTCTCTCTCTGCCTGCCTCTCTGCCTACTTGTGATCTCTGTCTGTCAAATGAAATGAATAAAATCTTAAAAAAAAAAAAAAAAAGAACATCTATAAAAAACTGACAACTAACATTATACTTAATGGTGAGAAAATAGATGCTTTCCCATTAAGATCAGAAACGAGGGCGCCTGAGTGGCTCAGCGGGTTAAAGCCTCTGCCTTCAGCTCAGGTCATGGTCCCAGGGTCCTGGGATCGAGGCCCACATCGGGCTCTCTGCTCAGCAGGGAGCCTGCTTCCTCCTCTTTCTCTGACTGTCTCTCTGCCTACTTGTGATCTCTCTCTCTGTCAAATAAATAAATAAAATCTTTAAAAAAAAAAAAAAGATCAGAAACAAGTTCCCTCCCACCACTCCCATTCCCCATTATACTGAAGTCCTAGCTAATGCATTAAGAATAGGAAATTAAGGGTACAAAGATTAGGAAGAAAGAAATAAAAAACAGTTTTTCTTCACAGATGGTAGGACTGCGTGTAGATAATCCCAAAGAATCAGGTTTTTGGGGTTTTTTTAGATTTTTTTATTTATTTGACAGACAGAGGTCACAAGTAGGCACAGAGAGGCAGGCTGAGAGAGAAAGGAGGAAGCAGGCTCCCTGCTGAGCAGAGAGCCTGATGTGGGGCTCGATCCCAGGACCCTGAGATCATGACCTGAGTTGAAGGCAGAGACTTTAACCCACTGAGCTACCCAGGCGCCCCCAAGGAATCAGTTTAAAGAAATTCCTGGAACTAGTAAGTAATTCTAGCAAGTCTGCAGAATATAAGGTTATTATACAAGTTTTCCTATATACCTGCAGTGAGTAATGGGAAAATGAAATACAAAACATAATACAATTTACATTAACTCCACAATAAAAGAAATACTCAGGAATAAATCTAACAAAATACACAGAAGATCTATATGCAGAAAACTAAAAAACTCTGATGAAAGATATCAAAGGGATTGTAAATAAATGGAGAGATATTCTCTGTTCATAGATAAAAAGATTCCACACTGTTAACATGTCAGTTCTTCCTAATTTGATCTGTGGATTTATGCAACCCAAACAGAATCCAGCAAATTATTTTGTAGCAGCTATTATGTTGTAGACAGCAACAAACTGAATTTAAAATTTATATGAAAAGTCCAAAGTCCCAGAAGAGCCACATAATATTGAAAAAGAACAAAGTCAAAGGACTGACACTACCTGATTTCAAGACTTACTATAAACTACAATAATCAAGACACTGTGGTATTGGTGAAAGAGTAGACAAATAAATTAATGGAACAGAAAGAGCCTGAAAATAGACCAACACAAACATAGTCAACTGATCTTTGACAAAAAAAAAAAAAAAAAAAAAAAAAAAAAAAAAAAACAAAGGCAATCCAATGGAGAAAGGATAATCTTTCCAGCAAATGATGCTACAAGAACTGGAAATCTACATGCCAAAAAAAGAAAAAAAAAAAGAAACTAAATATTGACTTTACACCTTTCACAAAAATTAACTCAAAATGGAACATAGAAAAAAAAAATGGAACATAGACTTAAATGTAAAAAACAAAAACATAAAACTTCTAGAAGATAGCATAGAGAAAATCTAGATAACCCCGAGTTTGACAATGACTTCTGAAGATACAACAGCAAAAGTATAATCTATGAAAGAAAACTGATAAATCACTGACTTCATTAAAATAAAATAAAAAGGGGCACCTGGGTGGCTCAGTGGGTTAAAGCCTCTGCCTTGGGCTTGTGATCTCTGTCAAATGAATAAATAAAATCTTTTTAAAAAATTAAAAATTAAAATTAAAAATTAAAAAATTAAAAATTAAAAATTAAAAATCGGGGCCCCTGGGTGGCTCAGTGGGTTAAGCCTCTGCCTTCAGCTCAGGTCATGATCTCAGGGTCCTGGGATTGAGCCCTGCATCAGGCTCTCTGTTCAGCATGGAGCCTCCTTCTCCGCCCTCTTCTCTGCCTGCCTCTCTGCCTACTTGAGATCTCTGTCTGTCAAATAAATAAATAAAATCTTTTTAAAAAATAAATAAGTAAATAATTTTTTAAAAATAAATAAAATAAAACACTTCCACTCTGTGAAAGACACTGTTAGAGAAAGAAAAGACAAGCCACAGAGGAAAATTTTGTGAAATATTTGCAAAACACATACCTGATAAAGGAGACTTGCATCAAAAATTGTATACAAAGAACTCTTAAACTCAACTACTAGAAAACAACTCAATTTTAAAATGGGCAAAAGTAAACCATTATAAACCTAATTAGAATGCCTAAAATGCAAAAAACTGACTATACATAGTGCTGCTGAAGATGTGCAGCAACAGGAACTCCCATTCACTGCTAGTGAAAATTCAAAATGGTACAACTACTTTAGAAGAGACTTTGGAAATTTCTTACAAAGCTAAACTTAATCTTACTGTATGATCCAGCAATCTTGCTCCTAGGTTTTATTTGCCCAAATGAATTGAAAACTTTGTCCACATAAATATGAATATTTGTAGCAGCCTTTTCATAATTACCAAAGACTAGAAGACACCAAAATGTTCTTCAAAAGGTAGACTGATAAACTGTGGTACATCCATATGATGGAATGTTATTCGGCAATAAAAAGAAATGAACTATCAAACAACAAATAAAATGAAAGAACCTTAATTTCATACTGCTTAGCAAAAGAAGCCAGTCTGAAAAGGTATATGCTATATGATCCCAATTATATGATATTCTGAAAAAGGCAAACGAGAGAGCCTGTAAAACGCAGCGGTTGCCAGGAGCAAGGATGGAAAGGATAAACATGTAGGATACAGGGGATTTTTAAGACAGTAAAAGTATTGGGGCGCCTGGGTGCCTCGGTGGGTTAAAGCCTCTGCCTAGGGCTTGGGTCATGATCCCAGGGTCCTGGGATCCAGACCCGCATCGGGCTCTCTGCTGAGCGGGGAGCCTGTTTCCTCCTCTCTCTCTGTCTGCCTCTCCGCCTACTGGTGATCTCTCTGTCAAATGAATGGATAAAGTCTTAAAAAAAAAAAAAAAAGACTACATTATTGCTGCAAAGTAGTAAATAAAATAGCTTTAAGCTGTTTTTCTGGTAATGGGGATAGCCTTGTGCTGATTTAAATCATGTTGCTATTGAGTATCCGATACTAAGTGTTTGCTCCAGAAGAGAATACAGCTAACTAGTCCACATGGGGATTGAACCAATGACCCTGGCCTAATTAGCACACTGCTAATCAACCACCAAAATAGCTAGTATTAATTAGGAGGTGTTTCCATTTATAGACCACCTTATAAATGTCAGTTATTGTGCTAAATGCTTTATGATCATTATCTCTTAAATTTTGCAAAAACCTTTCAAAGTAGATACTATCCAGATTTTACAGATGTGGAAACTGAGATAAGAAAGGAAAACAGCACAACAAACTTACAGCTAGTAAATGAAAGATCTAGGACTCACATCTAGGTCTGTCTGTATCAAAAGGCTTGCCTCCTTGTACATAGCAAGACCGTATTACCAATCAACTCCAAATAAATCAAAAGGTATTGCATTGCAGAACAAAAGAGAAAGATGTGTTACTCTTGATCTGAAAACAGTATTTTAAAATTCTGAACATCTTCATTCAATTTAATGTTATCCAAATAATGGGGGCGCCTGGGAGGCTCAGTGAGTTAAGCCTCTGCCTTCGACTCAGGTCATGATCTCAGGGTCCTGAGATCGAGCCCCACATTGGGCTCTCTGCCCAGTGGGGAGCCTGTTCCCCCACCACTGCCCGCCTCTCTGACTACTTGTGATCTCTCTCTCTGTCAAGTAAATAAATAAAATCTTTAATAAAAAAAATAAAGTTATCTGAATAATGAAAACAAAAGGTGGATATGTCTGTTATTAGCATGAACATCTTTATTCACAAAGTAATTCAGGCTCATTCACAATGACTTAATTGAGAGGTTGACAAATATTCACCAAAGTAAAAAACATTCCTGAAAAACAAATATCAACATCTTAAAAGAAACCTAAATAGTAGTTAATAATTTTCAAATTATTCCTGCCCACCTAAAAAGGAGAAGAAAATAAATCCTGTTATTACTCCTTAAACTAAATTTATGGTACATAAAGAATAAAAGCTATTGGTGAACTTTTTTTTTAAGATTTTTATTTATTTGACAGAGAACACAAGTAGGCAGAGAGAGGAAGGGAAGCAGGCTCCCCGCCGAGCAGAGAGCCTGACATGGGGCTCAATCCCAGGACCCTGGGATCATGACCTGAGCCGAAGGCAGAGGCTTTAACCCACTGAGCCACCAGGCGCCCCAAAGCTATTGGTGAACTTTAAAACCACTTTTGCTTTATAGCATTATTAATTAATAAAACCAGATGCTTATTTACATTAGTTGTGGCATACCAATAATATTTAAGCATTTTTTCAAACAGTCATGTTATATTAAAGATGTTCTATCTCTAGAATCAGAGATGATTGTGAAATAAGAAAACTTGTGTAATAGAGAAGTATAGTAGGAAGCACTGGATTAAATAGTAGTCAAAGCACCCTCTTCTAAGCCATGATAAAAAGTAATTTAAGTTAAGAAACATTTATTAAGAACTACCTACTACTAACTAGGTTCACATCTATGAGATGAGACACCGGGAGTACAAAGATACTAAAAACATCTCAAAGGATTTATAATCTAGTAAGGCAAACAGACTTCTAAGAAACTATAATTTGGGGCAGAGTACCAAACATGTGAAAATGTCCAGTGAGATAGAATGAGTGCTGGTCCACCCTAGCATACCAGAGATTGAGAAATTTGCCACAAGAAGTAACATTTTAGCAAGGCCCTCATGATAAGAAGGATTTATCTGGTAAGGAAAATATACTGGGGTGGGCAGGTGAGGGCCAAACATTCCACGGTTAGGGAATAGCATGAGCAAATCCAGACGCATGGATGCTTACAAGATCAAGTGGCCTGGAATAACAATAGTATATAACATATCAGGGAACTAGAGCAGGAGGAGACTGAAAATCTAATTTAGGGTCCCATCACAGACAATCCTCACTATCATCTGGCTAAGGAATTACAGTTTATTTAGAGAAGATGGAAAGCTAAAGCAACTTGTTGAGAAGGCTATTTGAGTAGTAGTAACATATCCCTATCCTGAACTTCTTTTTTTTTTTTTTAAGATTTTATTTATTTATTTGACAGACAGAGATTACAAGTAGGCAGAGAGACAGGCAGAGAGAGAGGAGGAAGCAGGCTCCCTGCTGAGAAGAGAGCCCAATGTGGGGCTTGATCCCAGGACCCTGAGATCATGACCTGAGCTGAAGGCAGAGGCTTTAACCCATTGAGCCACCCAGGTGCCCCACTATCCTGAGCTTCTGAGCAAGGGCTTGCAGTTGGGAGTGCCTGGGCTGGTATCCCGCACTACTACTTACTTAGCAGTGGACTTTGCACTAGTCACTTAACATATCTGTGCATTAGGTTTTTCATTTCTAAGTGGAAATAAAACAGTGCCAAAATCTTAAGGGGTAGCGGGAAGGTTAAATGAGATAGTACATGTCAAGTGTCTAAACAGCAGCTAACATGAGCCCTCAGTAAATATCAGTTATAAATACACATAATATCTATTTCAAATCAGCACTGCAGAACTAATAAGACAATAAAAGTAGTTCCAGGGGTGCCTAGGTAGATCAGTTAACTTTCAGACTCTTGGTTTTGCTTCAGGTCATGGGTTATGAGATGGAGGCCCATGTCTGGCTCCATGCTCAATACAAAGTCTACTTGGGATTCTCTCTCCCCCTCCCTCTGCCCCTGGCCCCTGTATTCTCTCTCTCTTTTTCCTTCTCTCTTCCTCTCTCTCTCCCTCAAAATAAATAAACAAATAGATCTCTACAAAATCTACACAATTTTAAAAATAAAAATAGCTCCAAGAGAAGGAAGCCCCAGGAACTATGCACTATAAAACTGCTAAGATTAAAAAAGAGGCAACTGATAAACTGTCAGAGATCTATATAAATAAAACAGTAATATATAAATAAAACAATAGAACAGTGTATATAAATAAAAACTGTGATCTATGATAGTTCTGCAATCGAAAAGTTCCTTTTTAACTGCATTAACTGCATTAGTTCATTAATATCTCAAATTATTATTATTATTATTTTTTTTTTTTTAAAGACAGAGAGACAGGGGAGAGGAAGGGGCAAAGGGAGCAGGAGAAAGAATTCCAAGCAGGCTTCAGGCCCAGCAGGGAGCCCCACACAGGGCTTGATCCCATGACCCTGAGATCATGACAAAAGCTGAAATCAAGAATGGAACGCTTAACCAACTGACCCACCCAGGCACCCCACAAATTATCATTTCTTAAGGTAATTATAAAAAAGAACCCATATGTGATGAATTAGCTTTTTACTCATACAATGTCTAAAATAGTATCCTTCGACAAACAAATACAGCAAATTTAAGTGAAATGCTGGGCATTTTTATTAAAACTATATGTTAGCAGAATGACACAAAAGCAGAACCTGTGATGTACGGGTCTTTGCAAGAGGAGAAGTGCATGCTTCTTGAAATTGATCTTCATTAATTCCAATTTCTTTGAGGTAACTTTCTAACAGCTTTTCAACCTAAAAAGAGAAAGTGTAACTTTTCCAATTTACGTAGAAAAATTCCAAATGACAGTTTTCATGTTAAGTGTTGAGTTTAAAAAGGATAATCAAATGTTTGCTTGCAATTATTAATCTACATAAAATTATACTATATGGCAATGACAATGTGTTTCACCAAAAAACCCACAAACAATGGAAAGTTAAAATTTTTGCAGAGAATCAAATGAAATTTTATTTCCTCTACTTGAAATTACTGGTCAGGGTCATGACAGTCAATGGGGTACAACTCTTCTGCTACTCAGAGGCATTTTTAAAAATCACAAGACAACCATGGCAAATTAATAACTAACACTTCTCTAGATGCATCAGCAGAAGATTAAGAATAAAATTTAAAGATTAGATGCAAGATCCCTTCAAATAGTTGTCCTAAATTCATTTCTTAGATTCTAGAGTAGAAGAGATAAGAAGTCAAAAGGATGAAATGCTCAGAGAAGCCTTAGGGCCTGATGGAACTAGTAGTACTATTAGGGTAGATTGGATTTTTTATTCTTTTTTTTTTTTTTAAAGGAGGCTCTATTTCCAATATGGGGCTTGAACTCACAATCCCAAGGTTAAGAGTCACATGCTCTATAGCAGAGCCAGCCAGGTATACCAAGAATGGATTTTTTTAATTAAAGAATTTTAAAATGGAAAAAGTCCATGTTTTTAATTTAGAAAAGCTAAAATTATTTTAATTACCTTTAATAATCAATGGAAAAAATACTCACTAGTTCTTTGTATTCCTGATGAATCTCTGTATATGTCAATTTGCTTTCTTCTTCATCATCAAAAACTAAATTTAAAAGAAAAATATTACTGTATAGTGTACAAAAACAAATCATTTCATTAATGCAAATATAAAAGTGTACTCCTTACATCTTACAATAGAATTCTCATTCTTATAACCTAGCTCTTCAGCTTTGAATTCTTGAATTAAAAAAACTCTATGTGCATATATATACACGATATATACATATATGAATATTTGTAATAATATGTTATATGTATAGCATATAACAGTGTTAACTGTAAACAAGTTTCATGTTTGTTTATAGTTTCATATGTAAGATCTATTTCATATGTAAGACAAACACTAATTTGCTACTTTCAATAATAAAAGGCAATAATTTATAAACTTTTAATGTAATATTATTAATAGTTTTTAAATATTAATTCCTTTTACAACAGGCTCTGGATTATGTTATCATAATTTGCTGATATAAATTTTACTGTAAGTGACTAGGACATTTTTGCTCTATATAAATCAGTAATGAAATTAAAATAAATAAAGCCAAAACAAATGTTTACTCAATGATCATATGTATGAAACAATGTGGTTTAGAAAGATACATATTCCATCAAGAAATGACAATTAATTAGGGAAACAGGCCAAATTCATGAATTGTTAACAATAAACTTTTTAAAATTCCCCCTAAATGATCCAAAATGCAAAACTAACTTCTTTAATTTTCTACTTAAAGCTCTTCAATGACTGTTCTTTGACTAAATAATAAATGCAAAATCCTTAGAAGGCCAGTTTCATCTCCTGTCATCCAAAACCCAAACTTTGCAATCTTAACATACATCAGTACTTGGAATATCACCATACATAACACACACCGTGCTTCAAACTCCTGTACATTTGCTCAGGAGTTCCTAGAGTTTTCTGTCTTTACCCAGTCCTCTTCTCCCAACTATTCTTCAAGACATTGCAAATGGCACATTCTCTAAGACCTGCCACCCACTTTCAACTCCTGGGCTGGTTAGATCCCTTCCTCTGAACTCAAAATAGAGCCACATGCCCTCCTTTATTATAACGCCTGCCAATTCAGATTTAAATTCCATTTACCTGCCTGTCTTCCACACTAAATCATAAACTTCTCAGCCACAAGGATTTTGTTTCATTCATATTTCTATCCCCAGCTTCTGGCCCACATACACTCCATAAATGCTTATTGAAATAAATGCTGATATCACAGGTTGTACAAAACTAATCTTTAAAGACTAGCACACTAACAACCTAAAGTCACTTTAGTATTAACACTTATTTCAAGTGACAATGGGATGTTACTTCCACCTCTACTGGCATCTGCTCTGTGTAACACTGGGCATACACACAATACAGCAGTAATTTAAACTGTTTCTAGTTAGTTCTAAAATCAAATTACTACATTACATGTATATAAAGTTGAGGATTACTGCTTCCCTTTGAAATTACACAGTCAGATGTATTACTAGTGAGATGCAACCACTTTTGACATTTGGGGATAAAAAGAGCACTGCTTTAATTTTTTTTTTTTTTTTCATTTTAGCATTTAGTGTCAGAGGGGTAAATAGAATGAAAGAGTGACATAATTCTTTTTTTCTCCCAAAGGAGGTCAGAATTCCACATGCTTCATCCGTCTCAGAATTTTAAATTCTTAAAAAGATCACAAATAAAAATTATTTTAAACGTCTTTAGAAATTACATATAAAAACAATACTTAAATACTATCTGGATTTTTATTATGGCATAATTTTGATTATGGTAATGAAAAGATTCAGTGGTCAAACTAAAGTCTATCTTTACCAAATTCATGGACCCTTAGGGTTGAAAGGACTCTCAAAAGCTCATCCAGGGGAAAAAAAAAAAAAAAGCTCATCCAGGATAACCAGCCATTTGATGGTTATCTCCATTAAGTTGCTGTCAAACCCATTTAAACACTGCTACCCTCTAGGGAACTCATTATCTTCTGAGATAGGCTAACTTAACTGGGATACATTCTGCTATGGCACACTTCCTTCCATAGAAATTTGTCTGTGGCTTGTACGCATTAACCCTAGCTCTATGACACTGAAGCTTACAAGTCTAAACCCTCCAACATAAGGCAGATGTTCAAATGATTGATGGATATTACTACCCTACAAGTCCTGCCTGCTAAACACCCATGGTATCAGTTGGGCATTCATTCATATGGCATGGTTTCTAGCTCCTTTTCCATACCTGGGCTCCAGTTTGTCTCGGAGAACTGAACGCAGAATCTAAGCGTGAATGATCAGGACCCGGAGGTCCTTTGCCCTCACAGGGAATATTAGGCCACCTTTACATACCTTATATATAAGGTTGTTACAAGATACCCGCCCCCGCTCCCCATTTTTGGTATATCCGAGAGTCCGAGATCTCAGTAAAGGCAAACATGCCACGGGGTCGCCAGCTCTGGGCCTGCTGGAGTAACAGCGTGCGCTCCCTTTGCGGTTAACTGTTAGATCAGGAAGGAACACTAGGCAAACTCCTATCTCTCCTCCCCAGTCTCTGCGGAAATTGTTGAAGCCCACCCAAACAGGGCACCTGCCCAAGGAAGAAACGTGCAGGATAAGGTGAGAGACCCAACATAGGATTGAAATCTAATGATTTTTGGATGTGTGCTTGGGCCCAAAGAAGGGGGAGTCCCTGTCTTCAGTTCCATGAAGGAAGACACTGACGCAGTAACAGCAATACCTCCAACAAACCAGCTCTGAACCTGGCGGACAGGGGTAAGACCTGAGAGATAAGAGATGGTTCGTGGTGACCACCTTCTGCCGATCGCTGGCGAGAGAGAGGAGAGAAAGAATGGTCGGTTCGGGATCTGGTTTTTACCTTCACATTTCTGCTCCACAAAGTCCAAGATGGGGATGGACCAGTCCGGGCCTCGCAGGAACCCAGCGATGCTCTCCACCACCCATTCCACCTCATCCTCTTCTTCCGCAGCCATCCCGCTCCGCGGGGCGCCACGGAACCCTAGGCCAGACCCCCAGAGCCTGCGTAAAGCCCTTGGGCCGTAGGGGGCCGAGAAAGAATGGGAGAAGAAAGAGTGGTCCCCGCAGTCGCCCTGGTACCGGGACGAAACCTACAAACCAGTAACGTAAAATGGTCGCTATGGCAACACGCGCAGCCGCCCAGGACAGCCTCCCGGAAGTGAAGCCTGCTTGGCTGGAGCCTGCGATCTCAGAGAGGCGCATTTGAAGAACGTTTCCGATTGGCTGGAAAAGGACCGTACCTAGTCAAAAGATAGCCTTCCGCCCATTGGCCCGGAGTTGCTAGGGCTGAAAGCAAAAGTGTAGCCATTGGCTGGAGGCCCTAGCAGGACGTTTCTTCTTCCGAGCAGGGCGTGCGAGCCAGGAAATGGCGCAGTGAGGTACGCGAGATGACGGTTCTTACTTCTGTAAGGGCTTCAAGAGCTTTGGTTCGCCGTTGTATACCCTCCACTTCAGTGCCAACCATCTTCAAACCCACTAGCCCAATAACTTTTGCAATAAAAGGGTTGTTTGAAAATACAAAGCCGAGCTTTGCTGATCGGCTCTTTCTATCTCATAGTTCCAGGCGGGTCTTTAACCTTTCTCGGGTAGATAGAAAAAACTAGAATTAGGAGATTTTCAAGGGCAAAATCGAATTCAGTGTTCATTTAAGTAAATGTTTACATTTTATGTAACCCAAATCTTACGTCAGACAGCACTAACTCAAATTTTTAAATTAGGGTCCACTGTGGAGTGGGTCTTCAGAGGTCATTGCCAAGGTCTTCGGTGTCCCCAAATCTCTTTCAACAGCCTTATATGTTGTTACAGTAAGTTTTCAAGATCCAGTTAACTGTATCAATTTATGAATGAGGCAGCATCCCATCTGGCAAGTAGAGGAGAGCCCCAAAGGGCCAGGAAAGGAAAGGTTTTTAAAGACTTTTTAAAGGTGTGGGAAAAAGGAAATTGTTAGCAAAGAATCCATTGTTTGAGGCAAGGTCACCCTCCTGAGGGGGACGAAAAGGGTGTATCAGTAAGTTTCCTAATGCTGACCGAGAAAATCCCATGTTGACTGGTTAGAGGTTACATTTCTAGGCCAAAATGACAGGTTGGGTTTTTTTAAGTCTTGGTTTTTACTGGTTCCGGGCCTTAACCTAAGTGACACCATTTTAGGCCTGTGGTTTTCTTTTTAGCAATATATTTATATAAATGAGATAATATTATATGTGTAGTCACAGAACTTTTTTCACTATGAGGTCAACTTTTCGTGTGAAAATATAGAGCTCCTTTTTTGCAACTGCATAGTATTCTATAAACTACCATTTAGTCTATTTTTACTTTGTGTATATATATATATATACACACACCCAGAATACCTTAGTGATTGCAGAAATGTGATGCTTAATGTGCAGTCTTTTTCTCCCTTTGTGATGTGGGTGTACTCTACCATTTTTTCCTTACAAACTGCTGAAATAAACATCTTTGTGTCACTAAGAGCTGTTGATTTTATGGACTATTCTAGGGGGTAGATTCCTGCAGAATTCCTCAGTGAACGTATAGATGTCTTGATTTATTCGACTAATCTTCAACTGTTAGATTAAATTACTTCAATTTTTAAAACTCAGAGAGTTCTGCAATGAACATACTTCACATATATTTTTGAACCCAAGTCTCATTATTTCCTTTGAATAAATTCCCAAATGGAAAATTACTGAATTTATTTAAAAAATCTTTTTGAAAAATGTCTTTGCCAATCTACTAGGTTAAAAATAAAACATAGTTTTAGTTTCCTTTTTAAATTTGAAGTGGAGCATTATTTGACATGGATTACCCTTTGTGTTTGTTCCTGGGTTAGCTTTCTATATCTTTTGACCATTTTTTTTATTGGGATGTTCTTTTTTTTATTGATATATAAGAGCTTTTTATACATTATTATAAGAATTTTAACCCTTTGATACATGTTGCAGTGACATGCTTGTCATTTATCGTTTGATTTAGTTCATTGTGCCTTTTATTATATGGAGGTTTTGTATTATCCATGTAGACTTTAACTGGGAGATTTTAAGTTAATTATTTTCCTTAGTGGATAGCTATGCTCCAAACACCACTTGCTGGAAATGGGTGTGGTAAATTGTTGTGGTTTTTGAATTACTGAGTAGAGGTAAAAGGAAAGAAGAACATCATCATTCTTTGGCTACCTATTGTGACACCAGAGGTGGATTTCTGTAGTTTCTTATTCTGTTTTTCTTTTTCCTAAATCAGCTTAAAGTAGAAATCCCACCTTTGTTCTGCCAGTTTCCTCTTTTTATAAAGAAGTTGCTTGGGGACACCTGCGTGGCTCAGTGGGTTAAAGCCTCTGCCTTCAGCTCAGGTTATGGTCTCAGGGTCCTGGGATCGGGTCCCACATCGGGCTCTCTGCTCGGTAGGGAGCCTGCTTTCCCCCGCCCCTGCCGACTCTGCCTGCTGCTCTGTCTACTTGTGATCTCTCTCTCTCTCTGTCAAATAAATAAATAAAATCTTTAATGATGATAAAATTTACCCAAAAAAAGTTGCTTTTTATGGTTTCTAATGAGCCTAGAGGACACAAAATGCTATTCAACTGTACTTGGAATTACTTGGCATCAGTCTTCTTCAGTCTCTTCCAAGTGCTTATCCATTTCACTAGAAGCAGACAATAACTGGGGTACACAAGCTCTCCTCTCATTTATTTTCTCAGCATTATTCCTGAATGAGGAAATCCAGTGTGGATTTCCTCAGGCCTTGGATTTTTCTCATTTATTTCAAAACATTTAATTATTTCAACTTTCACCTCAAAATGTAAGGCTTTTCTTTGTATTCACTACTTAGGATCTTAGACCCAGTGTACTCATACAGTTTTAACAAAATATATTCAACATGTTCATCATGAAATAACACAAGCTCAACAGAACAGTACATGTACTCAGGGCAACGCATGTGGGTATGCTGGTGTAAGAGAAGAAGACAATGTGAATGTGTGTCATGCATTTTACCATAGGTCACTTTGTTCAATCAGATAGTGTTTTTCCCATTTCACAGTGGTGCAAAACATTAGTCATCTCTTAAAAAACCATGACTTCTTATTTTGGCAGTTTTATTACTTTTTAGCTACTACATATAAACAGATTTTTGTATTGAAGGTATATGTTGTAACACAAGAGACCAAAATAGGTAACACATACACACATAAACATATATATACACACTGTTCACACACACTCATATACACACACACATAAACATGCACACATATCTACATTACTTTTATCATAGGGTTGATAGGGCTTTAATTATAGAACACTTATAAAAAGCACTTGGGGGGCGCTTGGGTGGCTGAGTTGGTTAAGCAGCAGCCTTCAGCTCAGGTCATGATCCTGGAGTCCCAGTATCAAGTCCTGCATTGGGCTCCCCACTCGGCAGGGAGTCTGCCTCTCCCTCTGACCCTCCCACTTCTCAGGCTCTCTCTCTCTCTTTCTCTCTCAAGTGAATAAATAAAATCTTTGAAAAAAAAAAAAAAAAGCACTTGGGACCATGCTTAGTAGTTAATAAATGCTCAATACATATTAGCTATTACTGTTATATATATATATAGTCTAGTTTGTTTGTTTGTTTGTTTAACAACTTGCAGCATAGGAAAAAGGAACCATTCTTTTTATTTTTGCCTTTCTCCTTTCACTGCCAAATCATTTGTGTTCTTCATGACAGTTCTGCTGAAATCTGCTTCTTTCCATCCTCGGTGTGGGAACTGAGCCTCTGCCTTACAAAAGGGTTATAAAGTCCAGTCTTCCTCTTTTTAAAGATGTATTTACTTATGAGAGAGAAAGGGTGCACGCAAGCAGGGAGAAGGGCAGAGGGGGAGAGAGACTCTCAAGCAGACTCTGTGCTGAGAGTGGAATCCGACATGGGACTCAATCCTATGACCCCAAGATCATGACCTGAGCTGAAACCAAAAGTCAGATGCTCAACTGACTGAGCCACCCAGGCACCCCTGTAAAGTCCAGTCTTAACAGGATGACTGCATTCTTCCAGGTTTTTCAGGGACCATGTGAGTAACAGCTGCTCACATTTGTATAATGCTTTGTAGTTTACAAAGGTATTTACATCTGTTTGATTCAGTGCAACCTTGAAAGCTAAATAAAGATGGTATTAAGATTTTCTCCATCTTATAGGACTGCTAGGTTGCTGCAACAAAGTACCACAGACTAGGTTGCTTAAATGAGAGATTCCTATTTTCTCACAGTTCTGAAGACTGGAAGTCTGAAATCAAGGTGTCAGCAGGGTTGGTTTCTTCTAAGGCCTTTCTCCTTGGCTCCTAGATGCTGCCTTCTCATTGTGTCCACATGGTCTTTCCTCTTTGCCCATCTGCATCTAAATTTCCTCTTCTTATAAGGACATCAGTTGAAGGGGAGTCAGAATATGATATCCCAAAATATGCCACTTTCAGAATATTGATTATTTTGAGCTAAAACGAAGGCAACTGAGAATTCTCTGCTCTCTCACCATCTGCATCAAAGCAGGGCATAAATTTCCCATGAGAAGAGACTTTCCCTGGGAGAGTACCAGGAAGAGGAGAGGTGAGGAGAGCACTCATTACTGCAGACAAGGAGTCAATGATGAGATGAGTTTGCATAAACAGACTTTACTAAGATAACCCTTACCTTACATCGAATGATCTTTGTCCCTCCACACATATTTCCTATTCACTTTTACACAATTCATGTACTCAAGAAGCCCAAATCCCCTTTCCTTGTCTAGTCACTTCTCCACAATTTATCACCCTTTGTTTTAAAGGTATCTGCCCTTTGACTTTTTTAACTTCTTTTCTGTGAAGCCCCCATGCTCAAACAATTTTATTAATACTTAAAGTTAAGTGTTTTTCTTACCCTGTTACTCTCTCCTGTTATTCTTTAGTCAGTTTAATTCTCAGGCCCCAGCTACTAAACCTGAGAGGGTAGAGGAAGAGATGTTTCCTTCCCTCCAGAGTCACACTGGATTAGGGCCCCTCCAGCAATGACCTTGTTTTAACCTAATTACCCCCATTAAAAGGCCCTATCTCCAAATACAGTAAAATTCTTATGTAGGGGGTTAGGACTTCAACATATGAATTTCGGGAGAACACAACTCAACCCACAACAGGTGGGAAAACCAATACTTTTTCAGGTCAAGCTTCTTGCCCAGGTTCAGAGCAAAGTCAGGGCTTATACTTCCCTGTACTTGCTACTTAAGCAACAAGGCACCTTCCAACTTTCACTTTATAATGCATCACAGAAAATTTTCCTTATCAATGAAAATATTTCTGCACGATTCTTTTTAATGTTATCTAATGTCTTAGCTCAGGCTGCTATGACAGAACACGGAAGACTAGGTGGCTTGGAAACAACAGAAATTAAAAAAAAAAAAAAAAAAGAAAGAAAGAAAGAAACAACAGAAATTTATCTCTCATAGGTCCGGAGGCTGAGCAATCCAGCAGATTTGGTGTCTTTGGCCAGAGCACACTTCCTAGTTCATAGCAGTCTTCTCGCTGTGCCCTCAGGTCTAAGGCACAAGGGAGCTCTCTTGGGATCCCTTTTGTAAGACTCTAATCTCATTCAGGAGGGTTTCATCCTCATGACCTAATCACCTACCAAAGACCCACCTCCTAATACCATCGCATTAGGGGTTAGGATTTCAACATACAAATTATAGGGGTACTCATGATTCAGTCTATAGCACCTACTTTCCCATTGTGTAAACATAACACAGTTTAATTAAACAATCATCCACTATTTAGAAAATAATTCTATAGTGAGCACCCTTGTAATTAAGTCTTTGCATCTAATCTTTATCATTTTATGAAGATGAATTTCTACAAATAGAACTGCTAAATCACGTAGTTTGCAGTTCTTAAAGACATATGTACCCATGAAGGTTTTTTTTTTAAGAGAAAGTATTGTGCATTCTGCAATAATCATGGTTAAATGCTAAGTAATTCTTATCCTTTACATCCATGAGTCTACACATCTGTACACGTGCACAAATACATCCCAGATACTTTGGAAAATGCTAATCTAATCAAAGTATGACCAGAGAAATGTGAATTCTGGAGAAAGCAGGCTCTTTAATCTCATTCATCTCCAACACAATGCTTGGCGTTAAGAGATCCACAGTGAATATTTGATGAATATGTGAATGATGATCATAATATATAATATATAATGCCTCGTATTTGCCTAAAAATAATCTTTTCTTTTTTCTGACCCTGGGAGTGAGAGTAAAGGTGTGATTATTGACAGAGCAGGTTTTTTTTTTTTTAATATTAATGAAACATGCTTGCCATTCTAGGTCAGATGGCTTAAAGTTATTATCAGGAATAGGCTTAAAAATACCTGTGCAGTAGAAATGCCATCTTCATATGTAATTTATAGAACATTTAAAACATCAGTAATGAGCTATCTAATTGCTACTCTAAATGCTATGATTTCAGCTTTCAAGTAAAGAGAGCGGAAAAGAAAGTCACTGCTTTAATCCTATAAACTGCTTTTATCCTGACTATGGAAAGACTTTTTAGAAGTTCAAAACTGTAGATTCTTTGTAAATATCTTTTCTTGATTATTTGGTCTATGTAACAGCAAAGGGATAGAGGAGGTTTCCATGTTGGCAAATAAATAATTACCTGCCATATCTTCAAATTCTCCAATGAATCCTTAGATTTTTATTGCATGTGCAGATGTGGCATCACAGAATTTTCATTCTCTTTTCAATGTCTTTTGTTTTCTATTCCTCATAATCTATTTAAAAAAATAGCAGCTTGATTTAAAGTAGCAGCAAAGAAGGGGCACCTGGGTGGCTCAGTCAGTTAAGCATCTGACTCTTGATCTCAGGTCTTGATCTCAGGTCATGAGTTCAAGCCCTGTGTTAGGCTGGGTGTGGTGTCTACCTAAAAAAAAAATTTTTTTAATAAAATAGCAGCAAAGAAATAACAAAAACACAATGACTTTCCAAATAATGGCTAAATACATGCATTTGGCATAAAATGGCATAGCTTAAAAACCTTTCTTTACTTATGGAGTGCATACTGTGTGCCAACCACTGTGCTCAATACTCAGAATAAAGAGCTCTGGATCTGGTACATTCTAAATTCCAAGTACATGACAGATGGCTTATTTTCATTTCATCGCTAAGTGTTCAGGGTCTTTTTGTGGCATTTCTTTTTATTTTACCTCCCTTTCTTTATTTATAATGGGAGTTTTTCTCCACTGTTTTACTTGTATGTGTGTAAATAATTTTCCTATCTCTTTTCCCTTCTCTTTCCTTCTACCTTTTATTATCTACTAAGCTGACTCTTACATTTGTCACCCATGTATTTACTCACCTATTTCTCTGTTTTGTTTTCTTCTGTTACTGACTTTGGGGAGGGTAACTAATTTATAGAACATGTTTATATATGCCTTATATCTGGTTTTTGTTCTCCTAAAAGGAGCTGCAGCCTAGGTTAATGGCCTCTAAATTTTTTTGACCAGTAAAAAATTTTCAAATACTCCCCTTAATATGTAAATATATATTTACCAATGAACTACATATGTATACAAATATGTATGATATATACATGTATACACAATTGTATAATATACACAGTTGTATAATAGAGAATTTTAAAAACAAAACCTGAAAAAAAATTGAAATTAACGAAGGGCAAGATAAGAATATGTAGGTTGAAATTCTTTAACATGTTTTCCCTGAGTGCCAGTGGGTCATCTTGTGCACCACTGTAGAAGCCCCTACTTCAGATTTGGTAAACTTGGTTGTTTAGTCTTCTCGTCATAAGGAAGCCACTGAGCATCCTCTTTGCTTTACTACCTTTTAGAATATTCTGGGAGAAACAGTAAAGTGAATTTTGAGAGTCATCTTTGGAGCCCAGCACACTGAGATCAAGATTCTTAAACAAAAAGGATAATAAATGCCTCTCTCACCTTCAGAATAGATAGCACGATCCTATCTGGCAACCGTGCTGGTTTGGGAGACAGGAGGGAATCAGCTTAATAATGGAACATTTCTTAAAGATGGCAGGGAAACGCTCTTTTATTTATTCATTTAAAAATTTTATCGGGGCGTCTGGGTGGCTCAGGGGGTTAAGCCTCTGCCTTCGGCTCAGGTCGTGATCTCAGGGTCCTGGGATTGAGCCCCACGTCAGGCTCTCTGCTCAGTGGGGAGCCTGCTTCCCCTCTCTCTCTGCCTGCCTCTCTGCCTACCTGTGATCTCTGTCAAATAAATAGATAAAATCTTAAAAAAAAATTTTTTTTTTAATTTTATCTTGATTGCTTTTTTGGTTGGAAAAGTAATATATGTGCATTGAAAAACCCTCAAACATTACAGAATTATACAATGAAGAAAGTGAAAGTCTCCTATGTTTTCCTACCACCTAAAGAAAACCACTGTAATTGTGGGGTTATTGGCCTCCAGATTTTTTTTTTAAGATTTTATTTATTTATTTGACAGACAGAGATCACAAGTAGGCAGAGAGGCAGACACAGACAGAAAGAGAGGGAAGCAGGCTCCCTGCTGAGCAGAGAGCCCGATGTGGGGCTCAATTCCAGGACCCTGGGATCATGACCTGAGCCGAAGGCAGAGGCTTTAACTCACTGAGCCACCCAGGTGCCCCTGGCCTCCAGATTTTTTAAATGCAAATGTTAACATGTATTACTGTCTTCTTCAGCCAAAATGAGACCATTCCCATTTATACACGGTTTTTACTTCATTTTTCCAAGGGTATCATTCAATATCAATACAAAGGGATTGTTTTTTACATGGATGCATAGTATTCCATTATATAGGGATATCTCTATATTTTGTCTATGTTCATGTCCAGTATTTTGCTCTTATAAACAATGCTACAATAAACATTAGTGGACATGTATTTCTGCATTCTTGCCTGAGTAGTTTCAGATAAGAGAAGTGGAATTCCAGGTGTAAGGATATGAAACATTTGTGCAACATTAAAATTTTCCCTCCATATTACCAAATTGCCCTGCAAAAGGCAATACCAACTGATACTCCTGTCAAAAGATTATGTTTTTATTTATCCACACCTTTTCAACACTAAAAAAGTATTAGTGTTTTGGTGATTTTTTTTTTAATCTGAAAACTAAAAATTATTTACTTTTTTTAAAAAATTTATTTATTTGAGAGAGAAAAAGAGTGAGCAAGTGAGCTCAAACATAGGGGATGGCAGAGGGAGACGGAGACGCAGGCTCCCTGCTGAGCAGGAAGCCAAACACAGGGCTCCGATGCCAGGACCGGTATGATCATGACCTGAGCCCAAGGCAGACATAACTGACTAATCCGCCCAGGTGACTCATTTACTTGTTTTAATTTGCCTATGTTTATTGTCAATGAGACTGTGGATTCTTTCATATATTCGCCAGCCATTTATATTTGTGGGAGCAGTGATTCTTTGCTTTGTTTCTATTTTTAACCTTTTGTTGTACAGATTTACAAATATACACAAAAGAAGCCCCATGCTTCAACAGTTATTAACATTTTTACAAATCTCAGGCACCATGTCATTTCAAATAGGAGTACTTTAAAGTAAGACTGGAAGATGTCTTTTAGTGCCCTTTGACCCAGGCGCTCACCTCTAATTCCTTGGCTAACCAGAAAAAGTGTAAAGGAGTAATGAAAGCCAGCCCTAGGTATCCCTCAGCCTTGAAAACCGAGTTACTGATTCAGGCCACCAGATGGCAGACCACAGGGAAAAAGAAAAAGGAGGGGAAGAAATCCACACCTGCCAAGACCCAGCTCCAGGATGACCAAGAAGTCTTAGAGAACTTGGTTTCCTATTACTATGGGGGGGTGGAGGGGAGGTGGGCCCGAGCGCTCGCAGCAGGGAAGATTAGTCAGAGGCATTGTTTTAAACCGTAGTAATGTACTTAATTATCTGATAGTAATGTGCTTTACTATGTGATGTATTTTATTATCAGATAAAATCTTTTATGCTTTTTTTTCCCCCTATAAAGGTTATTATTATTCTTAAGGCCACCAAGACTAAAGTCTTACTTGGAATTGCACCAAACCTATAAGTTAATTTGAAAAAAAATCAAGCTCCTTCTATTTCATCTTCTCATGAGAGGACACCATGCTTTCCCCGTTTATTTAGGTCTCCATTCGTATCCCTTAATAAGGATTGCAGTTTTCCTTATAAAGATCATAAATATCACTCTAAGAATTTTACTTGAGGATGGGTTTATTTTATGTATATTCCAACCGGATTTTGATGATTTTACAGATATATATTGATATTTGTAGGTTAAATGTTTAATTTCTGTTTTTATTAAAAGTCGCTATGAGTTCTTTCTAGTTCTCTTGCTATGCAGTTATGTAATCTGAAAAATATAAAATTCTTCTATTTGCCTTTCCACTGTTTATTTCTTACTTGTATTTCATGTGTCATTATATTAGTTAAAAATGACATAAAAACATAAAAAAATTAATAGCAATGATAAATAATATAGCTTAACTATGTATAATTGAGTTATTTGGAAAAGATACTGATGTTTAAGATTATATAATAGTGTGTTTTTATTAAGAATATAAATGGGTATTGAATTTCATCCAGTGGGCTTTCAGCATCTACTGAGAGGATCATATGCTTTTTCTTATTTAATCAATTTATGTGGTTATTTTATTAATGTTTCCTTATAGTGTCAGGTTTTTGTGCCTAATATTCATAAGTAAGGTTTGTCTGTAAATTTTGGAGTGTGTGTCATATCTTTATTGGATTATAGTGTTAGAGCTACGTTTAGCTTATAAAAGAATTTGGATCTCACCCAATAATTTTCTATGTCTTATGTTCCAGAAAAAATATATAATGATTTTTATCTGTTTTATTATTATTACGTTCCTGAGGCAGTTCTGGAAAGAACGCTATTTTTAAGATTTCAAAATGAAGATAAAGAAATGCTTGTATTATTACAGTAGAGACATTTTTACAATTCAGAACCTTAAAGAGCTACAATAAAGGTTATTTTCCCCACCCCAACATGTTAAAGAAATGCCTACCAAACCCATTATAAGATTACTTCTGTCTGGGCATGCTACTGGTTACACTATTACATAAAGTGGATAAAATCCTCTATTTTTCTCAGCTGTTCTGCTCAATCATGCAAAGAGTAAAATTATGCCTAGTGATTCAGCACCTGAAATGTTATACTATGTCAAAAGTTGCTGCCCATATAGTTTTCACAAGAAGCTATTGCATTTCTCAGGTTCTGGTAGATAACAATATTCCAAGAAGTCTTTCTTGGTTGGGGGTGGGAAGCACTAAAGAATTTGACCCTTGTTTTATCTAGTTGTATGACTTGCTTCTGGAACTAAGTCATGGCTTGGATAATAAAAAAAGTAGTTATGGTAAACTTCCGGGTGAATAATATTGATGAATATTGATGAATAATATTGATGAATATTGATGAATATTGATAATATTGATGAATATTGATGATTCATTATGACCCTTCACATGATGAATTACAGTGTTGTTCAACAGAACTTTCTGGCATGATGGAAGTGTTCTATTTCTGTGTGTGCAATGCATACCTGTGTCTTCTGTGGCTCTGAGGACTTAAAATGTGGGCAGTGCCGATGAGGAACTGAATTTTTATTCTTATTTAATTTTAATTAATTTAAGTAGCCACATGTGGTTCGTGGCTACCATATTGGACAATGCAGCTTCAAAGCACGAAATTTAATCAGTATGGACCCAGAATGTTTTCAGCACAAAACATTTCCTTATTATGCATAAATAAATTTTACTTGCCAATATTTTGACAACTGAAAATCAATATCAGTCTCTGCTCTTTTCAAAATCATTTATGCTTGCACTTAAAAATTTGGTTTAATACTTTTCTTCTGTCTGAGACACCTTTTGCCATTCTGAGAAGTATCTGTTTTTCCTCTCACTGGCATTTTGCTGTTGTTGTACCTCTTTGTTCACATGCTTTCAGCTCTGCTGTTAGGTGTCTTTGTAATTTCGCATCTGAATTTTTGTTGGTTTCTTTAAATAAAGCGATTGGGTTGAAATACTGATATGAACATGGATATGACATATATAATGATGGATAATTATATTAATAAACTGGATATGGGTAAAAAAAATGATCAAGAGTTGGCAAAAAAAAATGTAATGAGAACTTAAGAATAGAATTGGCATTTTAGTATGGAAATTACAGCCATATCATTGAACTCCTTTACAAAGAGGAAGCCATTTTACTGAATCCATTACTGTAATTACACTTTAAACTTGCTAAAAATCTGTACCGGTATACACCAATTTTACACACAGCCCCCACACCCAGCTCCATTATTATGAAAATTTTAAGATTTGGTGGTTACATTATTATAGCACTACTGCATTGAGTTGCTTCTTGTATTTCTGTAGGAGCAATTTGAACACATACTGAAAAAGTTTTATGGCTTCAAATGACCTAATAGGATCAAGGATTTATTTCAGTGAGTTATCTTTTCATTAACAGATTGCAAAGTACTATTTTTAGAGAAGTTGGGACAGCCATTCATTTGAAGCTAAAGCTTCAGCATTTAATAAATTAATTCATCAATCAAATCATAATCTTCACTAGTTGAGAATAATGGTAGCTACCTAAATATAAAAAACCAAAAGCTAATTTTAAATGAATTTACCAGTGGCTAGAATTCAAATATTGAATATATTGAAATATTGGGCTGCCTGGATACTTAAAAGAAGAACCCATGTTTCTATCAAGACACTGAGACTGATGGTGGAGGCCATCTCTAGGAGGGATGAGAGAAGTGGCAAACTCTTTAGGAAGGAGCAGAAAGGAGATGATACCCCTCACTCAGATGAGTAATTGAGATTAGTCCAGCATTTTGATAAAATATAATCTTATTCCCTGGGTCCCCACCAGCTCACAAATTTAAGTTTGCATTGTTTCTTAGGAAATGTTTTGCTAACAAATAATAGTGTGAACAAAGGAAATAATAAAAAATATGAGCTGATCGAGAGGGAGACAAACCATAAGAGACTCTTAATCTCAAGAAACAAACTGAGGCTTGCTGCGGGGTGCGGGAGTAGGGAGAGGGTGGTTGAGTTATGGACATTGGGAAGGGTATGTGCTATGGTGAATGCTATGAAATGTGTAAGCCTGATGATTCACAGACCTGTACCCTGGGGGCAAATAATACCTTATATGTTAATAAAAATAATTAAATTTTTAAAAAGCCAATTCTTTTTATCTGTTTTTGCATGATTACCTCATTTTATTTTTTTTAAACATTTTATTTATTTATTTGAGAGGAGAGAGAGACAGTGAGAGAGAGCATGAGCGAGGAGAAGGTCAGAGGGAGAAGCAGACTCCCCACGGAGCTGGGAGCCTGATGCGGGACTCGATTCTGGGACTCCAGGATCATGACCTGAGCTGAAGGCAGTCGCTTAACCAACTGAGCCACCCAGGCGCCCTGATTACCTCATTTTAAAAATGAATGTAATATAAGATCATTTTTTATGATGGCTAACGATATTAGCTATTTTTGCCTGTTTGTTTTTTCAAGTAAATTTCAGAAGTATTTTGCTCAGTTCTCCCAGAAATATTTTTATTTGGATTTTGTTTAATAACTGGAAGTATATTAATTAATTGGTGGAAAATGACAGTATTAAAATACTAGTCTTCTAAAATATAATATCACTTTTGTTTATAGTTAATATCTTTCAGGAAAATCTAGTTTTCTTCGTATTAGTGATACATTTTTCCTTAAAAGTCACTTAACATATATTCACATCTGCTGCTATTGTAAATCAGGATTCCACTTTAATTATATTTTTCAAACTGAGTATTGTTGTTACTTATGAATGTTATTTCAATTTTATATATTTCCAAACATTTTACACAAACTTTTAAAGTATTGTATATTTCTCTCCCTAAAATGGAAGTTTCTTTCGTTGTCTATTTTTTTCTTAAGATTTTATTCTTTTTTTTAAGATTTTTTTTTTGAGATTTTATTTATTTATTCGACAGAGATCACAAGTAGGCAGAGAGGCAGGCAGAGAGAGAGAGGGAAGCAGGCTCCCCGCTGAGCAGAGATCCCGATGTGCAGCTTGATCCCAGGACCCTCAGATCGTGATCTGAGCCGAAAGCAGAGGCTTAACCCACTGAGCCACCCAGGCACCCCTTAAGATCGTATTCTTAAGTAATCTCTACACCCAGCATGGGACTCAAACTCACGATCTGGAGATCAAGAGTTGCATGCTCTACTGACTGAGCCAGCTGGGCACCCCTTGTTGTCTATTTTCTTAATCAAAAGTAGTACCTACTCATTTCATACATGTCATATTTATTAAAGTTTGAGACTTGCTGGGGTTGGGAGCACTGGCCTGTCGTGTATACGCAGAAGCCTCTTGGTAACAGATTTAGGATAACAAAGCCAAATCACACTCCAGAATATCTACAAATCAATTTAGAAATAGCAATTAAAAAAAGAAAAAAAGGAAGGGGAAAGAAAGAGCAATATCTGAGGTGCCTGGGTAGTTTAGTCAGTTAAGCATCCCACTCCTGATTTCAGCTTTCAGCTCAGGTCATGATCTCAGGATCCTGGGATGGAGCCCCACGTCAGACTACCCTCTCAGCAGGGATTATGCTTGTCTCCCTTTCCTTCTGCTTGCTCTGTCTCTCTCTTTCAAATAAGCCTTTAAAAATAAAGATTTAAAAAAAGAAATAGCCATTTCTGCTTAGGCATTCAAGGATGCATAGGGAAGATTTTGTTAGAGGAAAAAATTACCCTACAAGTGTTCAGAATTTGTTGCCATAAACTTCTGAAACTTTTGAGGACGTTGCTGTTATGCTGATATGTTGGCAATAAAGTAGGGATTTCATATTAATTGAATGAATATATATAGCACTTTGTATGCCCTGAGGCTATAGTGATGAGCCTGAACAGAACTTAAGGGAAGATAAGACATTAAGTAAAGGCTCACCCAGATAAATGCATCACCTGTTCCTGGAGTGGAGAATTTGAGGAGTCCAGAAATTGTGGCAGTCACAGGAACCCCTTGAATTTGGCTTTAACCATTCACAGGAAATGTAACCCTAATTAGCTCTTTTCCTTTTATTTTTTTTTTAAGATTTTTTTATTTATTCATTTGACAGATAGAGATCACAAGTAGGTAGAGAGACAGGCAGAGAGAGAGGAGGAAGCAGGCTCCCCGCTGAGCAGAGAGCCCTATGCGGGGCTCGATCCCAGGACCCTGGGATCATGACCTGAGCCGAAGGCAGAGGCTTTAACCCACTGAGCCACCCAGGCGCCCCAGCTCTTTTCCTTTTAGAGTTCCCATCCAAATCCCTGATCTGTGAAACAATGCCTGAAAATAGACTCTGAGATGGTCCTACTGGAATGAAGAACTAGGTAGGACAGCCCCTAAACCACCATTCCAACTTCAGTTAGGTAACTACACTTTCTCTTGCCTGACCAACTTTGTCCCCCACTTGCAAATGATGAAATATTCTCAGTGCATTTTCAAGGAACTCCCAGAGCCTGAGAACTTAGTCTGCGGTATCTCTGAGCTGCAGATCAACCGGGCTATTTCTGTTGCCCATTGGCTAAGGACTTTCACTTGCCCGTAGCCACTGTTCAGAGTGTCCAGACCACACACTGGGTATATCTCACTGTACCCTTGAAACGGGACTCAGTTGAACTCCATGATCCATTGCTTTTAGGTGGAGCTCCACATGCCTGGAACTAGGAAGTGCCTAAAACCTGATAGCATATATGATCAGTCCAATTAATCCAGTCAGGAAAACAGAAAACACTGTACATAGTTCAAACAGAAAGGGATTTAATTGTGGAAAAGGGTTGCTTGCAAAGGTGTTGGAAGGGCTAGAGGAAAAAGGGAGAGAGAAAGGAATGTCACCCAAAGATGAGTAAGCTGCTACTGCCACTCAGCCTAGAGCCCTCCAGCTGCATTTGCTGCCAGAAATTTACTGTGTGGCCCATGTCAAACTCCACCTTCACCAAAGGGGCACCCCGTGGCCTGTGCCAATCTGCCATTGAGACACTTCTACCACTGGGACCAGACTAGAACAGCTTATTCTTTTCTCCCACCAGTGATTCCCATTGGCCACACCTGACTGGAAGCCAGTTGGTAAAGGATTCAGGAAATAGAGTTATAGCCTTCCCTCCCCTGCAATTATAGATTACAGAAGGGAGAGTGTGGCATTGTGCCAACAGAAGAAAAAAAAAAAAACCTGGCACAATAACATCATTTAGGTAGATGCTAATCATTTTTCATCATTTATGTTTGGTGGAAAATTACTTCTGAATGGAATGGATAAGTGTAAAGGACTAATCACTTTCCAATAATTTCCTGAGAAATCTTGCTGTTGAGGTTTATTAAGGTGACAGCCCCACAAGACAGATCGGGAGCCAAGGATGGTGGAGAAAGGGAAGAATGGACAGGACAGAACAGGTCCAGGGGCAGACATCTAGATAATTAATCTGAGAGGCCAGCATGCATTTTTAAAAAGACTCTATCTTTCCAATTAGAAAACATTTTGCCTCTAAAATTGAGAATTGAGGTAGAAGAACAATAAAAACCTTTTCTATTGTCTGAGTAGCAAGAGCCAATGAGTTTCATAAGAAGAAAAAAATCTAGCTTACTAATTATATGTAAAATCTCCTTTAAAATAGAACAAAAATGAGTCACCAAAAATACAAAAGCTACATAAATTAGCATCCTTCCATGTTTTTAGATAACTAAGTAAAACAGCATAATAAAGTTAGGTCCCCAAATTAGCTTCCTTTCATATTCCACCCAGGCATATCCACTAGCATTTGTAAAAAGCTCGCATTACCATGAGTTGATACCTGATGTGGAATTTTAAAAATTTCTTTATATTTCCTCCACCCTCACTCTGATTCACAAAATGCTTCATTGGAGTTCACTGGGATTTTGTGGCTTATCTGACTCAAAAATGAGTTCATTCCTATTTTGTTAGTTGGTATAAGAAATAGTCAATGAGTAATGCTGAACAGGATGATATTCTTTTTTTTTTTTTTAAGATTTTATTTATTTATTTGACAGACGGAGATCACAAGTAGGCAGAGAGGCAGGCAGAGAGAGAGGAGGAAGCAGGCTCCCCGATGAGCAGAGAGCCGATTTCGATTTCGGGGCTCGATCCCAGGACCCTTGGTGCTGAAGGCAGAGGCTTTAACCCACTGAGCCACCCAGGCGCCCCGGAACAGGATGATATTCTATGAGTAAATATGTATAGATCAGTTCAAAGATTGTTTGAAAATTCTTCTTTTTAGTAAAGTACATTTAATTTTTAGAATCTTGGGAACTTAAAACAGCCCTTAAAATGAACTTCGTCTGGGGCACCTGGGTGGCTCAGTGGGTTAAAATGAACTTGGTCTGCTTCTTCCGGAGTGTATAAATACAAGCATAGATTCCTTAAGTTAATGACTATATCTTGTGGGGTACCAATCTGCTGTTCTAGGGACTTCTTTCAGAACTGTGAAATATTTTATTATAAAAATTGGAATGGGTTTCTGGAAATACTTTTTTTTAAGCTGCCACTTGCTGTCATCATGAAATACTATATAACCAATGAAAATTAATGTAAAAATAATAAAGTAGGGGCGCCTGGGTGGCTCAGTTGGTTAGGCGGCTGCTTTCAGCTCAGGTCATGATCCCAGGGCCTGGGATCGAGCCCCACATGGGGCTCCTTGCTCAGCGGGGACCCTGCTTCTCTCTCTGCCTGCCACTCCCTCTGCTTGTGATTTCTCTCTCTCTCTCTCTAAAAAAAAAAAATAATAATAATAATAATAATAATAAAGTAAATTTATATATATGTGCATTTAAATTTTTCACATGTGATAAAAGGAAGGATATTTCGTAAGGTACTTTTCTTCTGGTTATGCACAATGGTCTCTCAGTTCTTATTGAACTAAAGTAGTCGATTCATTTAATAATAAATCCTTCCAGGAAAATACTGGAAAGGTAGAAGCAGTGGATCAAGTTATATTGGTGTGCGTAACTTAAACTTTCCCCTCTCTACTCTTCGACAGTAGGGTAAACGTTCAAGACACACTCCTAGGGGCACCTGGGTGGCTCAGTGGGTTAAAGCCTCTGCCTTCGGCTCAGGTCATGGTCCCAGGGTCCTGGGATCGAGCCCTACATCGAGCTCTCTGCTCAGCGGGGAGCCTGCTTCCCCCCTCCCCTCTCTCTGCCTGCCTCTCTGCCTACTTGTGATCTCTGTCTGTCAAATAAATAAATAAAATCTTTTAAAAAAAAAAAAAAGACACACTCCTAGAGTGCTGCATAGACCTAAAGGGGTCCATTTCACAGACCAATGGTACTTGCATTCAGGCTAAAGTTTGCACAGGTGTGGCTATGCTGTTTGTTCAAACAATGAAAGATGTCCATAACCATTGTGGTAGGTAGAATAATGGTCCCCAAAGATGTCCACTCCCTCTGCCTCTAGAACCTGTGAAAGTGTAACCTAATGTGGCAAAAAGGACATTGCTGATGCAATTAAGAATCTTGAAATAAGATTATTCTAGATTATCCAGTGAGCTCAGTCTAATCACATGGATCTTTACAAGCCAACTTTTCCCTAGCTGGGATCAGAGAACGATGAGACTATGGCACAAGGGTTAGAGGAGATGCAATGTTGATGGCTTTAAAGACAGAGGAAGAGGGCCTCAAGTCCAGGAATGTGAGTAGCCTCTAGAGGTTGAAACAGTCAAGGAAACAATCTCCTTTAGAGCCCCTGGGAGGCTCTTTTCACACCTTGGGTTGCAGTTCGGTGACACCTGAGCCTGATTGCTGACCTACAAAACCATAACAAATTTGTGTTGTTTTAAGCCACTAGATTTGTGGCAATTTGTTATTGCAGCAATAGAAAACGATGCGTGGGACTCCTTGGTGGCTCAGTTGGTTAAGCATCTGCCTTCGACTCAGGTCATGATCCCAGAGTCCTTGGATCGAGTCCCACATCAGGCTCCTTGCTCAGCAGGGTGCCTGCTTCTGCCTCTACCTGCTGTTCTCCCTGCTTATGCTTGGTCTCTTGATCTCCCTCTCTCTCTGACAAATGAATAAATAAAATCTTAAAAAAAAAAAAAAAAAAAGAAAGAAAGAAAACTATGCATAATGCCACTGCCCTAAGCCCACTTGCTGCCTTGGCCATCCTGCCCTTTCATAGAGACTCTCAATCCAAGAACAAAAGGAGAAGGCCCTGCCGAGGCAGATTTCCCTGGAGTCCTGTTCTGACACCATATCCAGCTTTGACTGGGCTGTACCCAAGCTTTACCAGTTGGGAAATATTTTGACCATAACTTTTGATTACAGGGACCTAAATCAGTGATTTTCAGACATTTTTTAGTCCAGCCTACCTACAGTAAGATATACATTTTGATGTCACCCTAATACACACAGAATTCCCATGCACACACATTATATAACTCAAAACCAATGTTTCATGAAACAGTGCTTATCTTTACTACATGTACTGTACTCTGATATTTTCAGTTCTATTCTCTTCCGTTTTTTGTTTTTTTTGGTTTTTTTTTTTTTGTTTTTTTTTTTTTGAGAAAGAGAGTGCATGTGAGCTCAAGGGGATGGGGGGGTGCGGAGGGAGAAGCAGGGAGAAAATCTTAAGCAGGCTCCATGCTCAGCGCAGTGCCCAACGCAGGGCTCCATCCCATGACCCTAAGGTCAGGACATGAGCCAAAATCAACAGTGGGATACCTAACCGACTGAGCCACCTAGGCAACCCTATTCTCTTCCATTTTTTAATGTAAATTGCAACCCACTAAATTGATTTCATGATTCATTAGGTTGCAGCCCTCAGCTGAAAAACACTGACCTAGATCACGACAACTCTATGGTCAAGATTTAGAATTTCTGCTGGAGAATGCATTCTGTTAAAGGAAGCATAAATATTTGTTCAGAATTTAAATTGTTCCTATATGTAACCGTAATTTATTGTATTCTTATTTATTAATTTACCAAAAACATACTAGTTTTCTCAAAGTGAACATCAAACTCATGATAGTTTATAATCAAGCCTAATAATAAGAGAAAAGGACCACAACAGGAAGGGTATACATTATAGAAGCAATTTTTAAATGAATGGTCATTGGGTACATGTATTTAGTATTCTGCTTTTCTATTACCCTATTTGTTCATTTCTGCTTTTAATTTTAATATTTCCCTTTTTCTTGCTTGCTTTAGGATATTACTCATTTCCTTTTTTAGACTCTCTAGGTTAATTTGTTGCATTTCTATCTCTTTTTTTTTCTCACTGCTATTTATACCTGCAGCATTATTTCAAACACTTACAGTTTGTTTCAGTATCCCTTAATTTCAAGGTCCTGGAGGAGTTTACACATGCATTTAAAATTATATTTGTTACAATTCAGCTAGCTTTTCTAGGTGTTGGTAGTAAAAGGCTTGAAGATTGTGATACATTAGTTAGCTTTCAGTAGGTTACGAACAACCAACCACCCACCTCCTGGTGGTTAACGGCAACAAAGGTTTATTACTCAGTCACTGCACAAACTGGCTACAGCTCTGTTCCCTAGCATGTTTCTTAAATGTTAAATGTTTCTTAAAGCTTCTGCTCAGATGGGGGGCATACATCACTTCCACATACATTCCATAGACAAAGCAATAAGGTCAAACTTGATGGCTATGCATGGGCGAGCATAATCCGTTCATAGGCAGAGTGACAGAAAATAGGGAACGATAGTATAATCTACCCCATGTTCGCTCCCATAATGCTGCAGCCAGAAGGGTTTATCCTTGCCTCTCTGTCAATTCAAAACTCTATTTTATTTTTGGATTATATCTGAGACTTACCATTATAGCATTTATGCTTCCCTTTTTAATGTATCTTTAATCACACTATAATGCTGTTTGTCTCCCTTAATGCTTTTTGCTATAAAATCAGTTGTGCTGATCATGTTTTTATAGGCCACACATGGCTGTGGCTACATGGCTTACAATAACATTAGGAAAACAGTGTTTTTCTAGCTTGCCTACGCTCCCAGCAATGCAGGACCTCATTTCTCTCTCTCTCTTTCTCAAAACTCACCAGGCACTGCATGTGTTTCTGCAAGGAGTCCAGTGGTGCCCAAGGATCCTTGCTGGGACCTATGCAGCCTTCCTAGCCTGCTGAGAAGAGAGCAGTGTTCCCTGCCACCTCCAGATGTCTGAGCCTTGCACAGCTCACACCTTCAGAGGCTCCCGGGTATTCACTCTTGTCTAAATTAATAACCATCTTTCCCCAGAGCTTTGGCTCAAGTTTCTAGTTGCTGGGACACCACTGGATAGAGAATAATATGATTAATACTCAAAATTGCTCTGACAGCCAAACCTTACATTTCAATAAAGCTTCTCTCTCCCTCTCCCCACCTTCCCCCTTTTCCTCTCCCTCCCTCTCCCCTTTCCCCTCTTCTCCCAGCCCCTCTCTCCCCTGCTCTACTGGAGGCTTCTCTGCCCGGGATGCTTATATATATCCTCCAATAACTAACTATGCCCTGGAAACTGTGAAACAGAAAATTTAAACATCGGGTTTTTGTTATGCCCATACAGGGGCTATAAATTGTAGGCCATTCCCTTGCTTTATTAAAATTTTCTTATTTTAAGACATTTTTTCGCAATAATCACACAGGGGGGAAAAAACAATAATATAATAGGGCTTTTAATGAAAACCGTTGTCTACTGCCCCATCCTCTTCCACTCCTAATCTGATTTCCCAAAAGGAACCACTTTTCATTATTTCTGTTTTCAAGGCTTTTTGGTGGCTGCTTCCCTAGTTCTGAATAAGGGGCCTTTACTGCTATTTCTTGATTTATTGATAAATCACTCCATTAGGTGAGAAGATTAATTCCCCTGTAAAGCTTGGTGTTTATATTTTCTCTAGTTTGGTTCATAGGCTGCCTCTAAAAATTGAAAATTACTACTAATAATAATGTATCATAACAATGTAAATATTATAACTACATAAATATTATTGATGGAAATATTAGATACAAAGATTTCATTTTCCTCTCCACAGGGGCCTTTAGAGATCATGTAAAAGACTGTTCAAATTTAGGATGTGAGTTTTACTTTGCTGGTTTGATTTTATATTTCCATCTCTTTTCACTTAGGCTGAAAATCTTGGTTCCAATGATAATAACATAATAATCAGTACTTAGAGCTCTACGTTACTCTCTTTTCCCCAAAAGTTTATTTTCAAAAATGTCAAACCTACAGAAAAATCTGAAAAAAATTAGTACAATAAATATCTGCACATCTTTTACCTAGATTCATAAATGGTTAAAAGTTTTTGCCACATTTGCTTCATTTCTCTTTTGTTTTTGCTGAGTCATTTGGAAGCACATGGCAGACAGCATGACAGTTCACCACTTGCATTTTCTCCTACAACAGAACATTTTCTTACAAAACCACAATCCCATTATCAGACCCAAAGAATTTAATATTAACATTCTGTGACATGACCCATATCCAAATTTCCCCAGTTATCCCCCAAAATGTCCTTTATAGCTTTGTCCTATCCAGAATTCAATCAAGGCTCATTCATTACACATAACAGAAATATCTCTATAGTCTCCTTTGTTGTCCCTTGCTTTTCTTTTCTTTCTTTCCATTTTTTTACATTACCATTTTTTTGCGGGGTAGGGAGAGGGTGTTTTTCAGTACATGTGACACTTTTGCTGAGTCCAGACAATTGCTTTGTAGAAGAATGCTCTACGTTCTGGATTTATCTAAGTCCTTCATCATGATTAGATTCTTAAGATTAAACACTTTTTGTAAGAATATCATAGTAGAAGTATGCACTTCCCCTCGCATCACATCGGAGTACAGAAAATGCCAGTTCATCTCATTGGCGATGATGCTATTGATCATCTTTTTCAGATTCAAAAGTATCCTTCCCCTTTGTAAAAAAACAAATAGTCTATGGGGTGATTCTTGAAGACAATGTAAATATCCTGTTCCCCAATCACCTTTGACTTGATGATATTAGCATCCATTGATGACCCTTGCTTGAGTCAGTTGCACTGAGGATGGATGGATGGATGGATGGATGGAATTTTATTTATTTGTTTTTTTGTTTATTTATGAAGAGTTTATTTATTCATTTGAAAGAGCAAGAAAGAACACGTTGAGGGTTGAGGGGAGGGAGGGACAGTGGGAGAAGCAGACTCCTTGCTGAGATATGAGCATGAAACAGGGCTCTATTCCAGAACTCTTGAAATCATGACCTCAGCGGAAGGCAGATACTTAATGGACTGAGCCATCCAGGTGCCCCTACACTGAGATTTTTATTTTATTTATTTGTTGGGGAGAGAGAGAGCCTGCACAAGCAAGGGGGGTGGCAGACAGAGGGAGAAGTAGGCTGAGCAAGGAGCCACATGTAGGGCGCAATCCCAGGACCCTAGGATCATGACCTGAGCCAAAGGGGACACTTAAGCGACTGAGCCACCCAGGCATCCCTCCCCTACAGTGAGATTTTAAAATGATAACTTTTAAATCATTCTTTTGTAATGACTGCATAGTATACCAGCCTTTAGAACTGTATCATTATTTATTAAGTCCCCTATTGATGGATATTTAGGTTGTTTCCAGTATTTTGCTTTTACAAACAATGCTGCAAAGAATACCCTGTTATCTTTATGCAAATGTGTAACTATAATTGTTAGATGAATTCCAGGAAGAAAAATTGCTCTGCCAAAGGCATTTAACATTTTGATAGGTATTGCAATGTTACCCCACCACTACCACCATCAAGAGAAGGGATACAGATCTACATTCCCACTATCAGTGCATAAGACTATTTTCCCAAATCCCTGATTTTTTTGACTCTATATTTTCGCTTTATATGTACCACCACCTCCTATTTTTCCAGCTCACTCTCCCTATACCTTGATTCCCATAATTCTGCTTCTGAAATCTACAGGCCATTAGCACCTTTTCACCTCTCTTCTCTCTGTCCTCAGTTTAAATTCCATGCTCCATCATTGTAATTGCTCATTTGCATACTCGCTCAAATCCCTTACTCCTCTCTCCCTTCACTACCCTTCATGGCCAAACTCCCACCTCAGTTCAAGCCAACTGTCCTCCTGTGTCACACCCAGCAGCCAGATATGACTGCGGAAAAACAACCCCGCAGAAGATACTCACTGTAAATTCATGGCCTCAACTGCAAATGGTCCTTTAATGAAGTCCCGGTACCTTCTCTAGCCCATTCCTCTCTGCCTGTCCTAAGAGAGCTGTTTCATTTCTTTCCTCTCTCTTCAACCTCCAGTATCTCCTGACCCCCCCCGTTGATGATTTTCTGTCCTGCCTCACCAAGAAAAGAAGTTCCACAGCGACCACCACAGCTATTGGTCTACCAGCACCAGTGCCTGCATTTTCTGCCGCCTTCAGTTTAACTGTGAATATGATGTTGGTTCTCCCTTCTTGAGCCACCTCCTGTAGCTGTGCACTGCGTTCCACATCCTCAAGGATCTCTCTCCAGCATTTGTTCTTTCCCTCTCCTGCATCATTGATGTTTTCTGCCTACTGAAATCATTCCCATTAGTATCAAACATTCTGTAGTATCTCCCATTTGGGGAAAAAAAATCATCTATTGATTCCACATCTCCTAGCCAGTGCCCCACTTGACATGATTATATTTCCCCAGCTGCTGGGAATATCAACTGCCATTAGCCCACAACCACGTCCTTCACTAGGATCACCCGTTGGCCGCAAAGAACTGCCTCCTATAGCCCCTCCTAAGAGGGAACCCATCAAGGGACTGGCTGTGGCAGGAATACCAAGCCTGGCCCCCTTGTCTCAATTTGGGACAACTATGAAGAGTCATCCCTGCTCCAGAACTCCCCATGGGATGACTGAGGCCTCAGCTGAAGCTTCACTAGGTCAGTTTTTCCACTGTCTAGTCTTATCTTCCTCACTTCCTCAGAGGTATCTTTCCAATAAATTTCTGCATGCAACCCCCACCCCTACCCCGGAATTTGTACGTAGGGAACTTAACGTAAAATAATGTTCTACCAGGGGTGGCACTATCCTCTGGTAGTTGTGACATTTACAACATAATTATAGAATAATTTATTTGTTTAAAAAGTCAGGTCATTTGTTCTAAAGAATTTCCCATATTCTGGATTTGGCTGATTGTCTCCCTGTCTGTATTCTTATTTCTGATAATTTCTGTAAACTGGTAGTTATACTAGCGTCTAGCTAGTATGCTAGTTATACTCTGCTAGATTAATTACATTCATCTCCGCCTATTTAAACCTGTTATTCTGAACCTCTTTTTTAATTTTTCTTCCCTACACTGTGAAATTTAAATATTGATTATCTGATGCTAAGAAGAGATAAAATCAAAGCTCCCCATGATCAGGAGAGATCATTTATGATTGCATTTCCTTCTCCCAGCCTCCAAACCCCTTCCATACACACCCAAACACAGACTTGATATATACCACTGAAAGGCCTTCCAAATTCTTAATGGAAACTGGGAACAAATAACTGGAGAATGTGTTCACCTAGGTTTACAGTCTTAAATACTAAACACCTTCCTCCCAATGCAGAGTATGATTATCTTGTTCTCATCAAGGAGGGGAAGCAAAGAAGGGATTATTTGCATATAGAATTCCATGTTGTTACTAATTTTAAAAGCCATCCTGGCTTTCTTCTGTCAAATGGTTTGATTGTGGATCACATTCTTTCATCGACAGCTGGTGTATTCTAAGTCAATTAATCAACATGCATTTATCAAGCACCTGCTGTGTGATCAACGTCATTCTTGGAGAATTCATGCTGATTAAATTCTCTGTAAAACAATTAGGAAGCTGTGTCTTATTTCTGCTCTGTCCTCATCCCCACCCCCAATTCACACAAATGTATTCCAAAATCAAATAGATGCTCTTTTTGTAACAATTTACTGTTTTGAATTATCTATACCCTTCTCCATTGCGTTCGGAGTTGATAACACTCTGGACAATTATGATTTTTCCAAGGTACTGAAAGCACTTTTGCATAAATGCATACCCTTTTGTGTAACTATGTCCTCCCATGTGTCTCCTTTTAAAGAAATTTAAGAGTTTTTGCTCGTTTTATTTATTTATTTTTGTTGTTAATGTCATTACAAGTAACAGAAACAGCTAGCGCTGGCTCAAGGGAAAATAAAAACTTACTGGAAATCTATTGGGCTCTCTCATGGAATCCAAGAAGAACTGAACTACTAAACAGGCCTCTGGAAAGGCAGAAGACAGGGAAGCTCTGGGGACCCTGACAACAGCTGTTCACAAAGCTTCCCTTTGGAATTCTGCCATTAAACATGACTCAGAGCTCACCGTCTCTGATCTCTGCGTATCTCAGTTCAAAATTCAAATTCCTGGGCGAGAGAATCTGATTGACTAAGCTGTGGTCAGAAGGCTGCTCCAATCAAGGATGGCCAGGAGACAGGGTTGCTTGCTCTGCCTGTGCACTAAGGCAGAGCCACGAGCCACGAGCCACATGTAGCTATGGAACACTTGAAATGTGGCTAGGACACTGAGTAAAGGAATTTTTCATTTTATTTGTTATCGGTTTAAATTTTGAAGCTGAAGCAGTGTAAAATATATTTCCATTACCCACAACTTCACTATTTGGGTAGAACTACATTTTTATTTTTTTTTAATTTACCATCTGCATTTGGGATGTGCTGCCAGTGGAAAATACTCATCAGATTGAAGACACTGGTTTAAAAAAAAGAGAAAAAGAACATAAAATATCCCATTAATAATTGTATTTATTTTTATTACATGTTGAAATTATAATATTTTGGATATCATGGTTAAATAATATATTAAAATATTAAAATTACTTTTAATCTTTCTACTTTTTAAAAAATATTACTACTGGAAGATTTTAAACTATAAATGTGGTACACATTATATTTCTCCTGGACAGCATTCTTCTGTATAGCTTTGAAGGATCCATTTCTGAGGACCAGGGACAGTTCCAAGATACTAGACAAAAATTCTCAGCAGAATAGACACCCTCAAAGGGGTCAACTACATAGTACAAAATAACAGATTTCTGAGATGATCTAATATACTCAATCGATAGTAGAAAACATCTCTTCAGCATCATTTGACTACTTCATTGCAATATTCATTATATCATTAAGGAATATTGAAAGCTGTAATGTTTGATGCTACAAATTTCTAGTCCAATTAACATTTCTTAACAAAGCCTCCGTTCTCATGGAGCTGAAAATCTGGTAGAGGGGAGAGAGCCAATAAGCAGGTAAACAAAGACATAATGCCATGATATTGATAGATGCTGGGAATTTGGGAGGTAAGGAGACAGAGAATGACAGGGGATGCATAAAAAGCAGTCCTCCAAGCAAATGGAATTAGTTCAGCATGTTTCAGGATCCACAAGGAAGCTTCTGAGGCTGAAGAACAGGGAGAAAGGGGAACAAGGTGGAAGGTGAAATCAGAACAGGTAGACTGTAACTGGATCGTTCAAGGCCCTCAAGACAAGTGAGTGGAAGCTCTTACAGTGTTGAGAATCACATTATGTTTCCCTTGGGTCCACAAATCATACAGGTAAGACCTCAAATTTTATGACCCAATTTTTTCTGTGGACTTCTATTCTTGTGCTTTTATAAAAAATTATCGACTCTGGGATGCCTGGGTGGCTCAGTGGGTTAGGCCGCTGCCTTCGGCTCAGGTCATGACCCCAGGGTCCTGGGATCGAGTCCCGCATCGGGCTCCTTGCTCGGCGGGGAGCCTGCTTCTCTCTCTCTGCCTCTGCCTGCCTCTCTCCCTGCTTGTGTGCTGTCTCTCTCTCTCTTCCTCTCTGATAAATAAATAAAATCTTTAAAAAAAAAAATTATTGACTCTTACTTTTTTTCCTTACCACGTGTCTTAGGAAAAATTAATTTTGAAAAAACTAAAAATTTATGAAAAAAATCATTGGAAAAAAATAAATTAAATCCAGAGCTACTTAACTCCTGAATTAATAGGAATCTTGAAAAACTTCTGTGTCCTTTGCTTGAAGAAAATATTTGTACAATTGAGTTGCTGAACAAAATTATTAGCCTTAGGGAATCCATTTTATCCATGATAGAAGTCTTTGTAGTGACTAAGAATACTTTCCAAATTTCTTGAATGCAAAGCTTTAGAAAAATAACTCACTCAGCTGCCAAATGCACAAACAGACACCCATAGAACCTAAAGGCAACCATAAAGGAGACATGAATGCAGAGACACATAAATTCCTAAAACTTGCCAAGCACATGCATGAATAATCTGTATACAAGAAGTATATATATATATTATATATAACAATATAATATATATAATAACTGCTGATTACACATACTACCTACCATTTTTTAAGCACTTACTCTGCCATTCACCTGTGAGAATCTGTACTAGTTTGCTAGGCCTAGCAATGTACCACAGACTGGTTTGTTTAAACAGAAATTCATTTTCTCACATTTCAGCAGGCTGGAAGTCTAAGATCAAGATATCGGCAGGTGGCATTTCTTCGAGCCCTCTCTCCTTGCCTTGTAGATGGCAGCCTTCTTGCTGTGCCCTCATCTGGTCCTTCCTTTGTGAATGCTCAGCCCTATGTCTCTGCATGCACAAGTTTCTTTTTTTTTTTTTTAAGATTATTTATTTATTTGACAGACAGAAATCACAAGTAGGCAGAGAGGCAGACAGAGAGAGAGGAGGAAGCAGGCTCCCTGCCAAGCAGAGAGCCCGATGCGGAACTCGATCCCAGGACCCTGGGATCATGACCTGAGCCAAAGGCAGAGGCTCAACCCCCTGAGCCACCCAGGCGCCCCCTGCGTGCACAAGTTTCTTATAAAGACAGATTGGATTAGGCCCCACCCCAAAGACCTCACTTCAACTAAATAACCTCTTTAAAGACCCCATCTCCAAATACAATCATATTCTGAGTTATTGGGGGTAGGGCTTCAACAGATGAATTGGAAGAAGAGGGAAAGAAAAACTCAACCTATAACACTGCCACTTACTTATGAAGATAAAATATTGGATAAGATGCTATTCCTAGAACAGGTGACAACGTGATTAGTGCTATCATACAAGTATGTTAAGTTGGTCATATGCCTTGGGAGCACAGAAGAAAGAGGGCAGATTCTTCTTCGATGGAGGGACTGGAAGTAAGCAGAAGACTTCATGGAGGAGGTTACTTTTGAAGTGGCTTCAGAGGACTATTAGGTGTGCCAGCACCCATGGTCACTGGGTGAATTACAAATTCACCCTAAATTATAGGTTGCCCCTTAACTATTCAGTAAATTATAAGAAATGAGTAAGAAGCACTAAGGTGCTATGTAAATGTTCAGTTTTTCTTTCTTTTATAAATCAATTAGCTAAATTACTATATTTCCTATTCCTCCAGAAAACAAATTGCTAAATGAAAATCTAAATACATAATCTCTTCATTTGCCTCATTTACTTATAGACTAATGCTTGGCAAAATATTTTGTTGTTTCCCGTTGCTTTTCTCACCTATCTTTGCTTTCTTTGGGCTTTACAAAATAATTTAAATAAGTCTTGAGTCTTTTTTTCTGGGGTGGAGAGAGAGATACTATAGGAATTTTACATGTGATTGCTGTGATTGATCACAACATCTGAAAATAACTACTAAATGTAGTTATTGATGGAATATATACTTAGCAAAGTTCTATATTTCTCTTAGGTTAGAGAAGTCCTTGAATTGATCTCAAGTTGAATTCTTTATAGCTCTTTTGTTATAATACCTACAAAATTGTTCTCTTAAAATGAAAGTCACATGCAAATTAGAACAAAGTTCTTATATCAAGATAGCTTCTATAAGTCTGAAAAGATCTTGGTGTAAAATTGCAAGCCACTTTAACTTTCCTCCAAATTATTCCAGATATTACTCCTAGAGAGAGCTTTCTTTTCCTAGAGAGAACTTTGGGTTTTGTTGACAAGTGCTCTTCCCCCAGAGAAATTGGTTGGACAGGAATCGATTTCTGTGGTCTTTTGTGGTTTCTGTGGCTTGCACTATGATGAGTAGATCCGATCCGTAATGTATTCAGAAATTATATTCCCCCCTACCTTTGTAGCATGTCACTGGAATAAAATCCCAACTCTACTAATTCCGTTAGGAAGAATGAAAGTGTTTTCTACTAAGTTAGAATGTTTTGAATTTTCTTGTACTTTTCTCAACTCTTATTGCTGCAAAACTACATCCTGAAGTGAATGTACGAAACTGTATATAGCTAAAATATGCCAAACAAATAATAGAGATTCTTCCCTAGAGGAGCTCATAATCACAGAACAAGTGGCATCTTGACAACTTGTGTTGATTTTGTTGATGAATATTTTATCTTAAATATTAAAATGTCACGTTCCTCATAATTGTCATAGCTTAACTGGAAATGACTTGAAAAATAGCTTGTTTTAAAATTTAGCAGATTAAATGCAATGTGCTATACTGGATTGAATCCTGGACTAGAAAAAGAACATTAGTAGAAAACTGGTAAAATCCTTATACAGCCTGGAGTTTAGTTAATAGTAATGTAACAGTGTCAATTTCCTAGTTCTGACAAATGCATCCTGGCTAGGTAAGATGATAACATCAGATGACATTAGGAGATGAAGGACAGACATACAGGGACTCTCTCTGATATCTTTGTGACTTTTCTGTAAAACTGAAATTGCTCTGCAATAAAAAGATTATTTTTTTTAACTCAAAAAAGTTTTAGCAAAATGTTGAAGTTATATTTTCCAGTCTATCTCCATGAATAAGAGGAGCAGACCTGCAAGTCCAGGCATCTGGATTAGATTTGCGACTATGGGGAAAAACAAGACAAAGAAGCAAGATGCAAAACCAAAAAGACTAGAACCGAAAGAGCTTCAGGGTGGGAGGTTCAAAGCTGACAGATGGCTCTTGACTGGAGAGGAAATCCTCAAGGTTGTCAGTATAGGTAGTCACTAAATGCTAATATAACCTAGAAGCAAAATTTTATTTTTATTTTTTTTAAGATTTTATTTATTTATTTGACAGAAAGAGACAGCCAGAGAGGGAATATAAGCAGTGGGAGTGGGAGAGGGGGAAGCAGGCTCCCCGCTGAGCAGGGGGCCCGATGCAGACTAGATCCCAGGACCTCAGGACCCCAGCAGAAGGCAGACGCCCAACAACTGAGCCACCCAGGTGCCCAAAATGAGATTTTAATAACAGGATATTTTATAAATACAAAAGATATATGTAGATGAGAATGATGGATTGAGCTCTGATAGATGTACCTTTTTTTTTTAAGATTTTATTTATTTATTTATTTATTTATTTATTTATTTATTTGAGAGAATGAGCGAGAGAGAGCATGAGAGAGGAGAAGGTCAGAGGGAGAAGCAGACTCCCCATAGAGCTGGGAGCCCGATGTGGGACTCAATCCTAGAAGTCCGGGATCATGACCTAAGCCGAAGGCAGTTGCTCAACCAACTGAGCCACCCAGGCGCCCCATCTGATGGATGTACCTTTTAAAAGTACTTTTGAAACTTAGACTGTACCTGTCAAACATGTGGAAGCCGTTGGTTTCGGAAAGCCAAGGAAGTCACTGAATGTTTACAGAATTGACTCTTGCATTTCTGATGTTGTAAAACAGGGTGACAAAGTCTTCTGTCGTTTTCCTCGTTCTCTGGTTCTGGCTCTTTCTCATTCTGTTTAAGATCACCCTGCAATTTTTAAGCATAAGGGTGTGATCCTAAGAATCTTTTCTACTCATACATTTTCAGTATTAAATTGGCTAATTTTTGTATGAAGTGCTAACCTCTTTTAAAAATAAAGGTAAAATGGCAGCTGGGAGTTGACCTCAGCATGGATTCCCGGCGCTCCTCCCTTTCTCCCATAGGCCCTGTTCAGTTGGAGGTGGGCACATGACCCGGTCCAGTCAAACATGATGCCTGGTTTCTGTGGCCATGCAAACAAACCAGAATGATGCCAATGTAGAAGAGCGAGGAGGAACCCCGCTGGGCTAAGAGGAAGAGACAAGCTTGAATCCAAGCTCACCTGTCTGAAAGCACGAAGGTGACAGCCGACTGAGAGGCCCCTTTTGCCTCTAGCCAGCATTCCAGGACAACTGAGAGTCAAATGTAATTCTTCTTGCAGATTTGAGAAGCTGAATCCCGTGTCTCAATCTAAAATCAGTACAAAGGTGTGAGACAGAAAACACACCAGAGACTCAGTAAAAATTAGGGAACCTTGTGTCCCTTGCCCCTTTCTCATAAACAGTGGTGCTCTTCCCTGCCAAGTATAGTTAGAAGTCGTGCCCATGGCAGAACACTACCATCCACTGGGCTGCAGCCTCAGTAACCATCATGGGGCAGAGCCTATAGGGTGGGCAAAGCTGAGATCTGTTAAGAGAATCAAACTATGAGGACAGAGTAACATTTCTGGTATTGCACTTAGTTTATGAAATCTCCACATAGGATATTGGGGAAAAGCCAGCTGAGATCTGAAGAGGATTGCATTGCCAGAAAAACCCAACTTGGAAACAAAGCCTTTGACTGTTCAAAGCCTAAAGCAATACCCAGGCTCCTTAACGAGAGCAACAAGAAGTTGGTGGCTAAGGCAGTGGCATCCGAGAATATGACGGGGATGGGAGACTTGTTTCCCACATGCACGGACCTAGGGGCAGCAAAACTGAACCACTAAAGAACTTAGTTCACTGCAAGGGAAGCAATTGGAATGCTATTTGTATTGCAGGCCCAGGAGCAGCCTTGTTTCCACCTGACCAGCAGGAAAGCATATGGCCCAGAGACATAGACTTTAAGACAAGGTAGTCACTGGATGAGACCTTACGTTGTCTTGTTGAGAGATGAACGGTACGTGGGGCTGTTAGGTTAATTCATTATGGGGCATTTTTGGAATTTGCCTTTCAGAAAGGCAAGAGTGTGAATGATAACAGCGAACTGTGATAACGTACTGTGCTGCCCAGTACCTTCCTTAATTTGGCTGGCCATCGTGTTGTTTCTCTCTTGCAGTACCAGATCCTCTCTTCTGGAACAGATATGGGTACATGTTAGAAACCCACCCAGTCTTAATCCTGCATTCCCCAAACATGGTGATGAGTATAGAGGTGGGCATGTGACCCACACAGAGGCTGTGAGTCCCTCATGGGGTTGATATGTAGACATTAGGGGAGAGAGGTCTCTTCACAATGAGATTCCAAAAGCAGATGCTGTAAGCCTAGAGCTGTGGGCAACCTAATTCTCTGGCAGTCTGGAAGAGGGGAGAAAATGAGGTCACTACACAGAGGAAGCTGAGCTGAAACTTGGGGGGAGGGTAGAAGAGAGAGACTTCATAATATAATTTCCACCTGGGCCTGAAACCAGATCCTTCCATGAACTTCTCTTTCCCTCCTCCTCCCTCTCCGTTCAAATCCTTTCCCTTTTTGGCTTAAATTAATTTGAGTTGCGTTTCTGTGAATTTCAACTAAAGTAGTCTTCATGTATTTTTATTTTTCTAGATATAAAAGTAATGCATGCTCACTCTGAAAGAAAATTATTCTCTCATGCTTTGAGTATAACCAGGCTAGCATTTTAGAGATTTCACAGTATTTTAAATGCTTGTTTTACATAGTTATGATCATAATAAATTTATTTTGCATAGTTATGATCATAGTAAATATTCAAGCTTAATCTCCTGCTTTTCTACTTAATATTATAACATTTTCCCATGTTCTTAAACCACCTCATAAATAAAATTTCTAAAATTTTCTCTATTATTAGATACTTTTGAAATATTATAATTATTTTGGATTATAACCCTAGCATTTGTTTTCTAAAATACGATTACTGGGACTAAGTATTAGAACATTTTAAAGGCTCATGATATGGAAGGTTGTTATTATTGTTGTTGTTTAGGATTTTTTTATTTATTCATATGCAAGAGAAATTAAGAGCATGAGCAAGGGGGAGGGGGAGAGAGAGAGGGAGAAGCAGACTCCATGCTGAGCAGGGAGCCCAACTCAGGCCCAATCTTAGGTTGCTGAGATCATGACCTGAGCCGAAGGCGGGGAAACTCAGCCCACTGAGCTACACAGGTGCTCCAGCTCATGATATATTTTAAGTATTATTCTTTTTTTAGACAAATACAAATATACACAAATGAAAATGCATTCTTCGTGGGTAATCAGGATTAAATAAATCAAATATGTAGGATTAAGTAAGAGGAAAAATATTAGATACCATTAGACCCTCAATGAATAGTACCTTTAAGGGGCAGAAAGTATCCTGAATTAACCCAATTTGAAATTTAAGCCACATAAAATTATAGAAAATTTTTAAAAATATTTATTTATTTGACAGAGTGATAGCACAATTAGGAAGGGTGGCAGGGAGAGGGAGAGGGAGAAGCAGGCTCCCCGCTGTGCAGGGAACCCGATGTGGGGCTCAATCCCAGGACTCTGAGATCGTGACCTGAGCCACAGGCTGCAGATTAACTGACTGAGCCACCCAGATGCCCCACAATTATAGAAATTAAAAGAAATAAAAATATGGATATTCAACGATGGCATATATATATACACCCCCCCCCAGTTGACAGACTCTTTTAAAAGTATAATATAAGCATTCTCCCAGTATGGAAGTTATATATAAAACAACACATGATACTACTGACACCTTTTTTTTTAAGGGTTGATTTATTGAGAGAGAGAGTGCGGGGAGGAGGGGAAAGGGAGAGAGAATCCCAAGCAGAGGGCTCAAATTGGGGCTTCATCCCATGACTCTGAGATCAGGACACTGAGATCATGACCCAAGCCAAAACCAAGAGTTGAACACTTAACCAACCGTGCCACCCAGGCACCCGTACCACTAACAGCTTTTTAAAAATGATAATGCACATCATCACAGGTACAGTTCTGGGAAGGGCACAAATTAGTTTAACCCTTTGGGGACAGGTTGGCAACTATTTTTTCATTAATGAATAAGTAACCCGTCATTTAAATTGCTTTATAATAGTCCACTAAGGGCATATATTTACTTAACCAATATTCTATTTTTTTTTTAATTTTTTTTCAGTGTTCCAAGATTCATTGTTTATGTACCACACCCAGTGCTCCATAATACCTCCTTAATACCCACCACCAGGCTCACCCAAACCCCACCCTCATCCCCTCCAAAACCCTCAGTTTGTTTCTCAGAGTCCACAGTCTCATGGTTTGTCTCCTCCTCCAATTTCCCCCAACTCACTTCTCCTCTCCTTCTCCCCATGTCCTATTTTTAGAGATTCTGATTGCTTCCAGCATTGTACTATTGCAATCTTTTATATATTTCATTTGTATTAATTTAATACATTATATTTTATATAATTTTAATATATTATAATTTAATGTATTTAAATATATTGTGAACTACTTTTTGGGACTGATTTCCAGAAGTGAGATTATTGAGTCAAAGGTAACTGAATCAAAAATGACAAAATCAAACATTTTCTGGTTCTTGATGGAGATTGCTAAATTACTTTTTTTCCTTGTGTTTTCAAAGATTTCATTTATTCATGAGAGACAGAGAAAGAGAGAGAGAAGCAGAGGGAGAAACAGGCTCCCCGTGGAGCAAGGAGCCTGATGCAGGACTCAATCCCAGGACCTTGGGATCAAGGCCTGAGCTGACAGCTGATGCTTAACCAACTGAGCCACCCAGGTGCCCTATTAAATCACTTTTCAAAAAGAGCTTATCAGTGTACCATGCCAACAGCATCTTGCCCTTAATCTAATCAGATTAATCTATTACATTATTTTAATAATAATGTCTCTAATCTACTATTTTAATGTTTTGCTCATTTAAGAGGTAGACATTGATATCTGGTTTTAAATTTTTAAATTACTAGCAAGGATCAGTTCTTCCTGAATATTTATGTAAGGTTATGTTCATCTTCACTTACATAACTTTTTTTTTAAGATTTTATTTTATTGATTTGAGAGAGTGAGGGAGAGAGCATGTAGCACAATCGAGTGGGGAGGGGGGAGGCAAAGGGAGAAGGAGAAGCAAGCTCCCCACTGAGCAGGAACAAGGGGCTGGGCCCCAGGACCCTGGGATCATGACTGGAGCTGAAGGCAGGTGCTTAATCTGCCACTGAGCCACCCAAGTGCCCCCATAATCTTTTCACCAGTGAGAAGGCACTCTTTTCAAGACTGCTTCTATCACATTGGGAAGATACATGTTAGCCTCTTCTGTCTTTTGCCACTCTGGTTAATCAGTGCCCACAGAATCTTACTAAGGTCCCCAAATGCCTATCCAAAAAATTGTGTCAGGAACACTTAAGAAATAATACCTGTGAAATCTATTAAAAATGCAGATTCTTAAATTCCACGGTCAGAGTATCTGAATCTGCAGGCCTGCAGTATTTTTTAACAGTCCTACAGGTGAGGCTGAGACGTCAGATTTGGACACAATACTCTAAAGCAGAGGTTCGTAGAGTGTGGACCAAAAACAGCAACATCACCTGGGAGCTTGTTAACAACACAAGTTCTTGGGACCCCACCCCAGACATATTGAATTGGAAACTCTCAGTGTGGGGCTCAGTAATCTTTGGGTTTGTGTTTGTTGTTGTTTGTTTTTTTTAAAGATTTTATTTATTTATTTGAGAGGCAGAGAGCAGGAACAGTCGCGGGGTGAGGGACAAAGGAAGAGGGAGTAGCAGGCTCCCCACTGAACAGGGAGCCCAGTGCGGGGTTCCATCCAGAGCCTGGGATCATGACCTGACCCGAAGGCAGACACTTAATCCAGTGAACCGACCAGGCATCTCCAAACCGTGACAATTTTAAGAGTGAAAAGTGATATAAATACTAATTATACCAAGACGGGGTATGTGAACTGGAATGGTGACAAGCAAACAGCAAAGTATGGTGACTTTTTTTTTTTTAAAGATTTATTTATTTATTTGAGAGAGAGAGAGTGGGGGGGGTGAGGGGCAGAGGGAGAGGGAGAAATTACCTCTTCTCCCTTGTGTCTCACTGACAGACAGTAAACCCAAGTGCTCACCTGGTACATAAACCAGAGGAGCCTCCTAGGTTCCCCCTAAATTTCCCTTTCACCTCCCTGTGTAGTCAAGGGGTGAGCATGAGACATAAACTAGACCAACTATAATTTTTGTTCTAAAACTCTTATTTTTAAATTTAATAAAAATTCTTAACTGTAGAGAATTTAAACGTGCACAAAAGTAAAGGAACAACATGTTAATCTCCATAAACTCAAACTCATTCTCAACAATGATTAATAGATGGCTATTCTGACTTATCTATACACTTCTCCATTTCCTCCAGGCTCCATGGTTTTTTGAATCCAATCTTACAGATGTTCGCAGGAGGAAAGAAGAAATGTCAAGTTCTGGTCACCTGTCTTTTTCTAACTGTCTCTTTCTCTTACTCCCAAAGTCAAACACAGTTGCATCAATTTTACTTAACTTGATCAGATTTATTTAAGTCCATATATATCATGTATCATTTAACCCCTAAAAAGATTAAAAACTATATTTCATTGCTGTAAAATTACTTTACTGAAATTTTCAGTATTCAGCTATTGTTAAGTTATTGTTAATTTTTGTTTATTGTGGTTATGTATATATAACATAAAATTTGTCATTTTAACCATTTTTTACATTTTTTAATGATTTGTTTATTTATTTTAGAGAGAGAGAGAGAGCATGGGAGTAGGGGGAGGGGCAGAGGGAGAGAAAGAGCCCCGGATACAGGACTTGACCTCACAACCCTGAGATTACCGCCTGAGCCGAAACCAGGAGTTGGACATTCAACTGACCACACCACTCAGGAGCCCTACCATTTTAACTTTTATTAGGTGCACAATCAGCGACATCAAGTACTTTCACAATGTTGTGCAATCAGGGACTTGGCATTTTGAGCAGTATAACACAAGGGGAAAGTACCCAAACAAGACCAACTAGGGATCCCTACTGCTGAAACCTTCAGGATTAGAGGAAACGAACTGTATAACCAATATTCTGAAAGTTGCCTTCTGAAGTAGTTTGGACTAGTTTGGATTTTCCCTTGAAAGACAATAGGGGCGCCTGGATGGCTGAGTTGTTAAGTGTCTGCTTTCAGCTTAAGTCATGATTCTAGGGTCCTAGGATCGAGCCCCACATCAGGTTCCATGCTTAGCAGGAAGCTTGCTTCTCCCTCTGCCACTCCCCACCCTTGTTTTCCCTCTCTTGCTCTCTCTCTCTCTTTCTCTCTCTCTGTCAAATAAATAAATAAATAAAATCTTAAAAAAAAAAAAAAAGACATAGTTGCTTCTTCCTTTTTATTGCTATGGAACTTTAGTTAGAAATGTCTGAAGATTCTTACAACATCACAGCCTTTATTCATCTCATGTGGCTTGAGCTTCAGCAGCTTGAGAGTGCAAATATTGTCACATGAACTTTACAAAACACAATGTTCCTGTTTGTGTTTCCACTTGAATATGTATGAGCCATCTCCCCTTGCATAACCCTCTGTCTGGACATGTCCAGAGACGAGGAGCCCATATACTCACAAACAACTGTGGAACTCCAGTCACCTTATGGCGTCCAGCGTGTCCTCCCATGCACTTTTGCATCTCTTACCTGATAATCTGTTTGCCTGAAAGGTTTTTTTTTTAATTGAGATAAGATTCATCTAACAAAATTAATAACCATTTTTAAACGTATTTATTATTTTAATTCCACTATAGTTAACATACACAGTGTTATATTAGTTTCAAGTGTATAATACAGTGGCTCAACAATTCCCGGTGCCCAACCGTCCCAGTCCCGGGATCCTGGGATCAAGCCCTGTGGCTCCCTACGGGAGCCAATAAGGGACTCGGCCTCAAGTCGCCGGGATCATGACCTGAGCTGAAGGCAGATGTGTAATCTGCCACTGAGCCACCCAGGTACCCCCATAATCTTTTCACCAGTAGATCTTTTCACCAATCCAATCTTTTTCCAGGCCTGTTTCTGTCACATTGGGACTCTCGCTATCTCTTTCTCAACTAAAAATCTTTAAAAAAAAAAATCCGTTCATGTCTTCTACCCCATTTTTTAATTGGAAGATTAGGTTTTTCCCCCAGCACCATTTGTTGAGGAGACTTTCTCCCATTGCATATTTTTGCTTACTTTGTGGAAGATTAACTGACCACATAATCATGAGTTTATTTCTAGGCCCTCTATTCTGTTCCATGGATCTATGTGTATATTTTTTGTACGAGTACCATGCTGTTTTGATTACTACAGCTTTGTAGTAAATCTTGAAATCTGGCATGGAGATACCTCCTGTTTTATTTTTCTTTTTCAAGATTGCTTTGGCTATTTGGGGTCTTCTCTGGTTCCATACAGATTTTAAAATTATTTGTTTCAGATCTACAAAAAATGTTGTTGTTATTTTGATAGGTATTACATTAAATCTGTGGATTGCTTTGGGGAATATGGACATCTTTAACAATATTGGTTCTTCCAATCCTTGAGCATAGAATGTATCTTTCATTTGTTCATGTCATCTTCAATTTCTTTCATCAATGTTTTATAGTTTCCAAAGTACAGGTCTTTCACCCCTTTGGTTAAGTTTATTCTTAGATATTTTATTATTTTAGGTGCATTTTTAAATGGGATTATTTTTCTTAATTTCTCTTTCTACTGCTTCATTATTAGTTTACAAAAATGCAATGGATTTCTGTATATTGATTCTGTATCCTGTGACCTTACTGAATTCATATATCAGCTCTAGTAGTTTTTTGGTGGAGTCTTTAGGGTTTTCTATATATAGTATCATGTCATCTGCAAATAATGAAGATTTTAGTTGTTCCTTAACAATTTAGATGTCTTTATTTCTTTCTCTTGTCTGATTGCTGTAGCTAGGACTTCTGATACACTGTTGAGTAAAACTGGTGAGAGTGGACATTCTTATCTTTCCTGATCTTAAGGGAAAAGCTCCGTTTTTCACCATTAAGTATAATTATTAACCATTTTAATTGTGCAATTCAGTGATATTTAGTATATTCACAATGTTCACAATATTCACAATATTCACAATGTTGTGTCCATCACCTCTATTTAGTTCCAAGACATTTTCATTATCCAGCCCACCAAAAAAACCCCTATGTCTATTAGTGCCCACTCCCTATATTCTACTCCACCCAGCCCTGACAACCAGGAGTCTGTGTCTATGGATTTACCCATTCTGAATGTTTCATATAAATGGAATTATACAATATGTGGCCTTTTGTGTATGGCTTCATTCACTTAGTGTAATATTTTTGAGGCTCATCCACATTGTCATATGTATCAGTACTTCTTTCTTTTTTATGGCTGAATTATATTCCGCTGTATGGATATACTACATGCAGTCATCATTCAGTGGACAGTTAAGTCCTTTGGCCATTATAAATAGTGCTACTATGAAAATTTATGTACAAGTATTTGTTTGAATACCTGTTTTCAATTCGTTTGGATATATACCTAGAAGCAGAATTTCTGAGTCTTATGGTAATTTTATGTATAACTTTTTGAGGAATTGCAAAACTGTCTTCCACAGTGGCTATACCGTTTTACATTTCTACCGGGAATGTACAAGAGTTCTAATTTTCCATATCCTTGTCAACATTTATTTTCCTTTTTTAAAAAAGATTTTGTAGGATTGTTTATTTATTTGAGAGAAAGAAAGAGTGTGGGAACAGGGGTGGGAGGGGCAGAGGGAGACTCAAGCAGATTCCCTGATGAGCATGGAGCCCAACACAGAACTTGATCTCACAACCATGAGATCATGACCTGAGCTAAAATCAAGAGTTGGTTGCTTAACTGACTGAGCCACCCAGGTGCCTCAACTCTCTTTTCCTATTAAAAAAAAAAAAAAATACAGGGCACTAGGTGGTTCAGTTGGTTAAGCGTCTGCCCTCATCTCAGGTTATGACCCCAGGGTCCTGGGACTGAGCCCTGCATAGAGCTCCCTGCTCAATGGCGAGCCTGCTTCTCCCTCTCCCTCTGCTGCTCCCCCTGCTTGTGTTTTCTCTTGCTCTCTGTCAAATAAATAAATAAAATATTTTAAAGATAAAAATTTTTTTAAATGGCAACCTTAGTATGGAGTGGTATTTCATTGAGGTTTCAATTTGTCTTTCCTTAATGACTAATGATGTTGAACATCTTTTCATATGCTTGTTGTCTATTTGTGTATATTCTCTGGAGAAAAGTTCATTCAAGTTCTTTGCTCATGTTTAAAATGAGTACTAAATACTTAATCTGCCCACACCTTGATCTTGGACTTCCCAGTCTCCACAGCCATGAGAAATGAGTGTGTGCTGTGTATGAGCCATCCAGTTTATGGTATTCTGTGATAGCAGCCTGAATTAACTAAGAAAAAGGTGTGAAGATTTCTCTTATGTTTTCTTCTGAGAGGTTTTTTTTTTTAGAGATTTCTTAATTTATTTTAGAGAGAGAGAGAGAGCATGAGCAGGAGGGACAGAGGGAGAGGGAGAAAGAATCTCAAGCCAACTCCACGTTGAACACAGAGCCCAACACAGGGCTCAGTCTCACAACGGTAGGATCACCACCTGAGCTGAAACCAAGTGTCAGATGCTTAACTGACTGCACTACCCAGGCACCCCTGTTTTGAGAGTTTTATTGTTTGTAGCTTTATAGTTCTTATATTTAGGTCCTTCAACCATACATTTTTATATATTTTTGTGTATAAGTGTACTTCATTTTTTTCGCACATTGTTGTCCATCCAGTTCTCCCAGATCCATTTGTTGAAGAGACTGTTCTCTCCCTCATCAAAAGGTTTTGGTGCCTTTGTGAAAAATCAATTGGCTGTAGATATGTGTGTTTATTTCTGGACTATCAGTTCTCTTTCATTGATTTAAATGCCTCCTTATGCAAAAACCACAGTATTTTGATTACTGTGGTATTGTAGTAAGTTTTGAAATTGGAAAGTCCCCCAGATTTATTCTTCTTTTTCAAGATTGTTTTGGCTCTTTGGAGTTCCTTGAGACCAAATATGAATTTGAGGATTGGCTTTGCTATTTCTTCCAAAAAGTCCAAAAAGTCTTGGAGGAATTGCATTGAATCACTTTGAGAAGTATTGTCATCCTCATAATAGTAAGTCTTTTAATCCATACACATGAGATACCTTTCCATTTATTTAAGTCTTCCATAACTTCTTTCAGCAGTGTTTTATAATTTTCAGTCAGTAATTTTTGCTTCTTCTTGGTTAAATTTATTGCTAAGTAATAAATTAGCACCAACCTCAAAATTTCTGATTCAGTCCAACTAAGGTGGGGTCCAATAATTTGCGTTTTTAGCAAGTTCCTAGGTAATGCTAATATGCTGGTGTGGGGGCCACATTTAGGAACTAATGATTTGGGCTAAGACTCAAGTAATAGATTTTTGGGGAAAAATTTCTCCAGACAATTTTCAGTGTGCAGCCAGGATAGAAAAATTACTTCTCTAGCACTATTTCCTCTCTAATTATAGAGAGAGAGTACAGAAAGCCTAACCCTCCTAAATCAGGACACTTCGATTGAATGAAAAAATAGGAAAGGAAGAAGGAAGGAATGTCAGATAGAGTTCCAGGGTGAATTAGAGACTTTCTGATAGGTTTGACCTCCATGGTGGGAAAAGAATGTTTGGATTCAGTTCCTAAATTTTACTTCTGCTCAGTTTCAAAATTTTACTTCTGTTCAGCCTTTAATCTCTACTTTTCTATGGTTATATAACTAAGGGAAAAAACTGTTTCCTGAAATCCAATTTGACACCTTTATATCTGGATAGAAATGCTCTCCAGAAACCTTACTGAGTATCTAATACCATAGGAACTTAGATAACTCCTGGGATGAATCTTGCTTTTATTCTGGCTCTGCCCTTCCATCTGATAATGTATTTCTTTTTTTTTTTTTTTTTTTTTTTAAAGATTTTATTTATTTATTTGACAGAGAGATCACAAGTAGGCAGAGAGGCAGGCAGAGAGAGAGGAGGAAGCAGGCTCCCCTAGAGAGCAGAGAGCCCGATGCGGGGCTCGATCCCAGGACTCTGAGATCATGACCCGAGCCGAAGGCAGCGGCTTAACCCACTGAGCCACCCAGGCGCCCTGATAATGTATTTCTTGAATTCAGGTAGCAACTGTTTAAAATTATATGGTTGGTAGGAGATGCAGCTAAAGAACATCATTGCCCCTAGCACTAAACCATTATAGGATCATATGAACAAATGCTTCTCAACAAAGTGGCACACATAGAAATGATAATATGATAATATAGTATTCATATGGCATACTGGAACAAGAAGAAGAGACTCCTTACAGCTGAAGATAAGCAGCCAGGGGTTCTGACCAGCTGCTCCAAGGACTTAGGGCAGTCAATATCTCCATTAGCTAGAACCAAACCTGCTGCATAGAAATTTCTGATGTAGCCCAAGTATCAATCTACTTCATGTAGTTGCAACCTTCCATAATACATAGTATTTAAAGAAGATATCCTCAAAAAGCCATTGTTGGGGGAAAAAAAAGAAGTCATTGTTGGCATAAATATCTTATAAATGATTTTATCTAGATCTGTTTAATTGTGCATTTACTCATGATATGTGTGAATTTGTTCCATGATACAGTTGTACAATAAATATTGCCACAATCCTGGGGTAATACTGGAAACTAAAGGGGCAGAATTAGAAAGTCTAAGATATTTAAGGAAGGTTAGTGTGGTTCCACTTCAGGTGTTCCATAATCAGGAACAGTCTCTTGAGAGCAGGTGGCTCGCCTTCCTCCATGTGGAACTTGGGTGTAGGCAGATCTCCCAAGCCATGGCATCTAATATCCAACATCCTTCTGGAACTCCATACAGACATCCCTCCATCTGCACATTGTATATCTGTGGGACACAGGTCTCTGCCAAAATCAAACCCTCCTCCCCATCTCCATGGGGGCAGCTCTAGTTTAACTGCTTGTTGGGTCCATGCGTATTTTTCTTCAGGCCAATACAAAGATGTTGGAAATGCTCTCTAATAGATGAGAAGAGTCCAAAGGTAGTTTTCCTGATGGAAGTGGAGTAACCTTTCTATTCTTTTCAGTCTCTTCAAGGGAGTAGCTACAAATGGGCAGAAGATGCTGCTATATGAACAAATTGGCCTGCAGCCAAAGAAAAAGGTCTCTGCATCAGGAACACATATTTACAGCTGAAGCTCAAGAAATTACATGGTGAAATAGTATTTAAGATTGAAGACATTTGGGGGGGGGTACCTGGATGGCTCAGTCAGTTAAACATCCCACTCTTGATTTTGGCTCAGATCATGATCTCAGGGTCATGAGATGGAACCCTGAGTCAGGCTCTGAGCTCAGCAGAGAGTCTGCTTGAGATTCTCTCTCTCTCCCTCCCCTCTGCCCCTCTCCATCCCACTTATGCTCGATCTCTCTCTCTCTCTCTCTCTAAAATAAATAAATCTTAAAAAAAAGATTGAAGAATTTTTTTAGTTGTATAAATTCTGCTTTCAGGTAAAAATGCAGGATACTCTAATTATGGACAGATTATTGTTAGTGATATGTACAGTGATAGAGGTTTTCCGCATTCAAAATAGAAATAAAGTCTTTCTGTGTTAGATGAAACAGGTTTGGGGCTAGAAGGGGGAATGGGGTGGATCAGCACAGCATTTGAACGTGTGAGTTAGTCTAAGTGCAAAACCAGAGGTGGACGGCAAGCAAACATAAAAACTAATACCCAGAAACTAAACTGGATTAGAGCAGCAAAAAGAGATCACAGAAGCGTGAAACTAGAAGCAGATATTAAGAAACCAAACTGGATAAAATCCCAGACGGTTTGAGACTCTAAGTCATCAGAGAGAATGGAGCAACTTCTCTCACCAGTGAGATCTGATCTAAGCCAATTTGTACGTTCAGGAATTGTCAGCTTCTTCTGGAAAAAATAACAGTAGATTCCAGATACCGAAGGTAGATAAGGACCCTCCTTAGGATAATGCTTCCTGTCCTACAACATCATTACTATGTTCTCTTATGACATAACCTAGTCTCAGACCTAAATTTTCCAGATACCAACATGTATTAGCCAACAGGCTGAAGAGGGTGGTCGCACACACAGTCCCTCTAAACTCAATGAAGTCCGTACTTCTTGTTCTTGGCAATCCAACAAGATAGCTTGCCTGGAAGATTCACTTGGAAGCCAACACACTGTAGGCTGACAGGATGAGCCAACCTTCCAATCAGCTCAAGGAGAAGAATTCCGTGTTAAGAAGGGTGACATGGAAGGAAACAAGTTAGCACTAGAGGCTCCAGGTGCTCAACAGCTGTTGGCCATCTGAACTGCCAGGTGCTTACCCTCCATTTATGCGAAGTGGACGTGTACCTGGATAGCATAGTTATGCCCGCTAGTACGGTCATGCTTGTAGTTGAACTTCATACTAAAAAAAAAATACCTGCTATCTCTTGGTGCATGTTGGGATAGCAATATGTAAAGTACTGCGCCTGCCTCCTTTGAGGGACGGGCTAGTGATTAAGGTCCCTGGACCTGCTAACTGATCCCCTCTGCCTGGGGCTTGGATTCCTGTCCAGACTGTGACAAATGTTCAATCATTGCCTCTGGGATGTAGCACGAACACCTATACATCAAACTAGTGTATTTTTAGGCAAATTCCAGACAAAATATCAGACACATTTAACTAATAATGTTTAAATCTAATTTTATTTCTCACAGTATTTTTTTTTCCTCCTGGGGCGGAAGTGAGATTGGTTTTAAAAATAGTTACCATGACTCAGAAATGGAGAAAATGCAACATGCCTTACTATTATAACTCAAGGGACAGAAATCCTACTCAAATTAATTTAAGCAGAAGAGACTTTAGCTGATTGTGGTCTTGGTGAGAATAGGGAAGGATCCAACCAGAGGCACTCTGGACCCAGGGACTCAAAGGATATTGAAATCTCTTCTCATTCTCTTTATCTCTCTCTCCCTCTGCATTGTGTTTCTTCCTCACAGGTCTATTTCTCTATGTTTTGGCCTCATTCTCTTCTATTACTGATATGACTTTTTACAAGGCATGCCAGCCCCTTTAGCTTCACTTCCTTCTAGCTCCATAACTCCAGAGTCAGGGGGGCCCTCTATTTTAATTTTTTTAAGATTTATTTATTTATGTGAGAGAGAGAGAGCACACACCTGCGAGAGTTAGGGGGTGAGGGGCAGAAGGAAGGAATCTCAGGCAGACTCCCTGGTGAGGAAGGAACGAACTCTGGGCTTGATCTTGAGTATCTGATGAGGAAAGATATGGATTATCTCATTTTGTGTCACCTGCTCTGAATCATAACCCATGAATAATCCCTCTGGCAGGAGGTTGAGGTACTTTAGGTCACTTGCCCTTGGCTTCCTGGGTGAGAGAGGACTGTTATCAAAAGAAGGGGTGGAGCCTAACTGGGTAAACCTCTCCCTGCTGCAACCTCCCCCACCTTCCCTCTTCTTTCCCCACTTTCCCTGGCTTGTGTGTGTTAAATTGGATATTAGGAAGAACAAGAAGAATCAAAGCTTTTATGTCTTGAGATTTTGTAGCACATAAACTTTGATCCTGTTTTTCGCTAGCAGAGACCATGCGGAACAGCTGGCCTAGAACTTTCTGGAATTTCCTCCCCTGCACCCCCCACGATACCATTACAATGGAAGTCTGAAGGTAATTATAAGCAGAGTGGGCTAACATTGATCTGGAGGGAAAAAATACCAATATACTATAGCAGCAAACATCATAACCAAAATACATGTCCTTGAAACATTGAAATTCATTGAATTGGGGACTGGTTAAGACGGCCTCTTAGCACATGTAATCATCATCTATAGATTCAAAGCTCCTGGGTTTTCCTGGTGAATTATGCTCCTGATAAATAGCTCTCTGTTTTGTGGACAATAAAATGATTCAACAAATGCCATATGTAGTATTTAGCTCTCAAGGAGACCTACGGCCTAGTTGGAACACATCCTGTTTGCTGTGCCTACTGGAGGGTAGAATGAACAGATTGCTGGTAATAGCTCACTCCACTTCGTGTCTGTCGGGTATCATGTGCCAGGTCAAAAACTGACCTCATGCAATGTGGACACCATTATTTTTCCACTTCTCTCCATTCCTGGGAAGCTTCAAAGAAGAACAAAGAAAATAAATTGCAAGAACACTATTCAAACAACAAATTGTGATGAGACATCTGACCTTTATATTATGATGACTAATTAATAGCAGTATTGATTAAAATTTGACCAAATTTGGCCGTTTTAAGTGTTAACAGAAACACTTTGATGTCATTCTTCACAATTTTTCTGGCATGAAATCCTATTAGAAAGTAGATTCTGGGGGCACCTGGGTGGCTCAGTGGGTTACGCCGCTGCCTTCGGCTCAGGTCATGATCTCAGGGTTCTGGGATCGAGTCCCGCATTGGGCTCTCTGCTCAGCGGGGAGACTGCTTCCCTTCCTCTCTCTCTGCCTGCCTCTCTGCCTGCTTGTACTCTCTGTCTGTTAAATAAATAAATAAAATCTTAAAAAAAAAAAAAAAGAAAGAAAGTAGATTCTGAAGAGCAGTACCACTGCAGCAAAAAAGCATTCCTATTTGTATACGAAAGACAGTGACCTCATGTAGGTGGATATGACCAAAATACTAACCAAGTGACAAGTGATAATGTCTAACTTCTGCTACTTAGGAGCTAGTTGGTTGCTGAGAATTGCATTTAGGATACTGAAAATGCACACTGTTCTGCATGCATGAATTCTACAGCACCTGGATACTCCAAGTGTAGTACGGAGTCCTGCAGCAGCACCCAAGAGCTTGTTTAAAATGCAAATGATTTGGCCCTACTCTAGACCCACTGAATCAAAAATTCTGGGAGCCGGGCCAGCAATCTGTGTTTTACAAGGCTTCTGCATGCTTCTGGTGCACCCTAATGCTGGGGGAGCACCATTCTGATTAGTGACAACCACTCTCCTGGTGGCCTGTGCTTCTGTCCAAGTACTAGAACTTGATGATGTAGAAACATGTGATGTGTGGCTCTCCCTTGTCTCCTGTTGCTACTCGTAGCGTAGACCAACCCAGTAGTCCTCCCGTGTTGCAATGACTTCTTTCTCCTAAACCGCCCCCCACACACACACATTAGATGGAATGAAATGTCTCATTTTCATCCTCCCTTTTTGTAAGTCATCTGCAAGAACTTCTCAGGTTGCTTTTACTTCTGGAGTTCAAAGCTCCGTGATCTTTAACCAATGCCATATAGAGACAATGCCGTCTCTAAAAGTTAATGCTCCTCAAGCATCTATTCTCTGTAACATATATTCTTTAAAAATCCATTTTTATTTTTAACTCTTTTTTCACAAGACTGGAAGATTTGAATTTCCTATGTCAGAACCAGGGCAAAATCATTCAGCATGTATTGTAGCCAACCCTAGCCCATTCACTCCTTACTATTCATATATTAATTAAAAATTAAATTGTGGAAAGATCCTGTGAACCAGGATCAATCAGTATCAAAAAATGCTTAAGTGTATGTTACAACCAATACTCTGTTCTAGGAGCAGCAGAACATATATAAAGGGCCTAAGACATGATCAGCATTTAACAAAATGGTCAAAGAGAACAAAGGAACTTGAAAAACTTAATGACAGTATCAGAGGGGAGCAGAAGAGCTATCTCTGGGCATTATATGATTAATTATAAAATAAATGGAAAAGTCAGTGGAGAGGAAGAGATCACTGGATTGAATAGATCTGGGCAGGTTTCATTCAAGTTTCCTTCCCTGAGCACATGTTTACAAAATACCTACTCCAAGAAGGGCCTTGCGCAGGTGCTGCAGAGAATGTGGGACTTGAGCCAGGCATCTGGGAAAGGCAATTCAAATGGGAGGAACAACATGAGCACAGGTGTGATTTGAGGAGTTAATACACTAGGTCTGTCAACCTTCTCCTCACCTAGACCCATAACCGACCATCACCAACCCCTGGGTGTATGGTCTTTGGAAGCTGATGTTGAATTTTTGTTATTTTGTCATATACACCTGGAACAGTGGCCCGTGATTTACCAGCTTGTCAGAACTGCTTTGCACAAATGCCAAGATTGCTGGTGTGCACTGATTTTATTGATAGGGTCCTGAGTTTCTGTATGGCCATGTACCAGAATGCGCCTCTGTGACCAGACCTTCATTAAAAACCTCAGACCCTGATGCTTGAACTGACTCCCCTGAATGAAGACATTTTGCACATGTCCTCTACTAGAGAGAAAGCACATCCTATGTGGCCCTAAACAGGGAAGGATTTGAAAGCCTGTATCTGATCTCTCCAGCTTCTGCCGAATACATTATCTCTTTCCTGTTACTTGTGCTTTGTACCTTTTGCTGTGGTAAACCTTAGCCAAGGGTGTAACCTGATATTGAGTCTTATAAGTCCTTCTAATGAATCGCCAAACATGGAATGATCGGTCAATGGACCCCTGAAACCTATGGCATGCAACAAAATTCAAAAGGCACATGATTTTGGGGGCGAGGTAGAAACAATAAATATTTAGACCTGATGGGAAAATTCAATTCTTTAATTTTTTATATTTAATTTCTTTTTTTATTAGTATGTTCAATTAGCCAGCATATAGTAACAGCATTAGTTTTCAACATAGTGTTCAATGATTCATTAGTTGCATATAACACCCAGTGCTCATCACGACACGTGCCCTCCTTAATACCCATCACCCGGTTACTCCATCCCCCCACTCCCTGGAAAATTCAATTCTTGATCACTGAATATAAGTAAAAGGTATGTGGGTGTTCATTGTACTGTCAAGTTTCCTGTAGGTTTGAAATTTTTCAAAATCCAAATTTGTTTAAAAAAATGGGTAGTATTAGGAAAAGACTAAGTACAGAGAAATGTTAGCAACTTAAAAATCAATTATTGCAAATGTGTATAGACTTATTTGTATATAGAATCATAGAATTTTAAGTTGTCTTGAAGACTAGAAGTCTTACACGCCACTGTTTAGTCAAATCTATTCATCTTTTCTTGTTTGTTTGCATGTGTATTTTGGCAAGAACTCCTGCCTTGGACAGATGGGGGGCTGAGGGGTATCATAGAGCCCTGACTTCCTGGGTTGGAAGCGGGCATGCGGCTGTGATAAATGGAGCCAAGAGGGTAATTACCAGGTCAGTTTCCTATGGAGTTACTGGGTCAGTAGTGCCAAGACCAATAGTCTAGGGTCAGGATGCCAAAATCAGAACAAGCAGAAGAGGAATCTCAGGTTCAAAGCTGATCTGTCTGACAAAGCAGGCAAATGCAAAGAGAGTTCAAACAGGGAGGGAGGCAGACGAGCCAAGAATGATCTTGACAAAAAGTACATACAGTTACATTTCTTTTTTAGCTTGGTTACTGCTGAAAGAGTTTGTACATCCTGAAGAAACTGATGCAGCTAGGGAGTGGACATTTATAAGGTCCCAGAGTTCTCTCTCATCCTGAGATTGAATAAGTGTTTGCTTATATTTTCTTCTAGTGTTAGTACTTGAAATTTTATATGTAATTGTTTAATCCCTCTGGTTAAACTATCATATCTCTATGCATGGGTGAGATTGGTTTATACTGTGCTCGCTTCTTCAGGTTTTATTAATAGGCTATGCATAGTGATCAAGCACATGAATTCTGGAGTCAGACTCCATGGGTCCCAATCTTGGCTTTACCAATAAGTGGCAGTATTACTTAACCTCTTGATATCTCACTCTCTTCTCTATACAATGCAGCTAAAAATATTACCTACCATAGGGTTATCACAGCAATAAGGGAGATCTGGATGTAAAGCTCTTGGCACAGTTCTGATAGAAAGTAGGTCCTGAATAAGTTTTAATTCTTTTATTAGTATTTGCAGCATCAGAAGGAATTACAAATAAGAAAAGAAGGAAGGCTGGAATGACCCCTATTATGTTGGGTGGGAATAAAAAGTATCAGGAGCAAGACAGTGAAATAGGAGTTTTCTGCTTTTGTCCCACCACAGAATCAGTTTTGACAATCATTCACAGATGAGAATACCTTTGTGGGTGTCTGGCAGTCCACTGGAGGAATTCTGGCACATCACTGGAACAAAAAACCTGAGAATAGACACAATGAAGAGGGCAAGAAGAACAGTTTTACTTTATTTGCGTAAGTTCTGGGGATCTAACATACAACATGGTGGCTATAATTAATATTTGCCAAGTCTATAGATCTTAAGCATTCTCACCACATAGACAAAAAAAGATACTTATGTGAAATAATGTATGTTTTATTGACTTAATTATGATAATCATTTGACAATCTATACATATATCAAATTATGTTGTACACTTAAATATATATAATTTTGCCAATTATACCTCAAAACTGGTTTAAAAATAGTTTTGGATAAATAGAGGTGTGTGCCTATAGATAGATAGATACAGATATTAATATATGTGTGTATACATATATTTCCTAGCTCTGTCTGCTGAGAGGGCCTAGAAGCAGTGATACTTCAGTACCAACAAACGTACTTGGTGCCCAGATTTTTTTCGATAAATACACTTTTCCAAAAAATAAAGAGAAACCAAAGCTCCTTAGAGAAATGGCTGGTTCCAGGGCTGAAACAGAAAGAGAACAAAAGGAGCCTGGAACAATCTTGTAATGCCAAAAAATAGGTGGTCAAAAATGATGAGGGCATGTTGAAAGAACATAGGAACCAATATGGAGGGAGTCCCAATGGCTAAATCTGGGACAATTCATGCAAAAAAAAATAATGATAACATATTATAACCCATGGAATAAAAATGATGTCCATAAGTTCATCTTATAAAAAAATTGAATAAAAACAATCGGTGGAGTAGAGAAATCTCTTCATTAAAATAGAATCTCAAGAAATGTTGAAGAAGTGATAGAAATAAGAAATCACCATTTGCCAGACACATAGTAAACATCGTTTCCGCCAAGAATCATTAATGGATGCCAAGAGTAGTGGGCTAGAGTGTAGAGAAATGGGATTTTTACATAATGTCAAAGTATCTCCCCAGAAAATACTTCCTGATGGCAAAGAGAACAAGTGTCAAGGTCACGACAGACAAATGAAAGTTGAGAAACTATCCCAGATCAAAGAGACTGAGGAGACATGGAAACCGAATGTATTGTGTGATCCTGAGTTGTTGCCTCCTGGTCCAAGTAAAGGAAGACATTAGTGGACAGTTGACAAAAGCTGAATATGGTCTATAGATTAATTAGTGGCATTTAATTGTGTTATTTTCTCAGTTTTGATCATTAGAATGTGATTATGCAACATTTAGCATTTGGGGAAGTTGAGTTAAGGGTAGACAGAAATTCCTTGTACTGTTTCTGCAACTCTTGTAAGGCTGAAGTAGTTTCATAATGAAAAGTTTAAAAACAGACAAAAAATTTTTTCCTGTTCACCAAAACCTTTCCAGATCTTCTAAGATACGTATTAGTAACAGACATTTTATATAAAGTTAGCTTGGTTCTATTTTACAGAACCAGGATTGTATTATACATGGCTCTATTTTGTTTCCACTCAACAAATGTATTCAATTCTTTTTGGAGGTTGGCTCGACTCACAATGACCTAGTTTAACTTCCTTATCCTTGAAGATGGGCCCCACACAACCATATCTCTACTTGTATGACTTCATTCCCTGACCACAGATGATCACATCATGCATAGAAATCAGACCCAAAACTGCTCCATCCGATGTTTCTACCAGGAATTTGAACTTGGGGCCATAACATTCTTTTTCGGACTGATCCACTGTCTTGAGTGAAGTAAAGTTTATAACTTCAAAGCTGGAGTATAGTGGTAACCTGATGGGCGAATTGAGCAGCAGAGACAGTTGCTAGGCAGAGAAATGACAATTCAACAGAGAAGCCAAGACAGGAAATGAGAAGGCATATCCTGGGTTCCTGGTTGCTAACCATGTTAATACCCCATGATCCTTCTGAGGTATTTCTGCCCTCAGATTCTGGAAGACACATTAAATCCTTAGATTACATTCTCCTTCTTGGCTCCAAGAAGCTGCCAAGAGGCTGACACCTCACTAGCTGTGTTTACAGAAATTATTTTTTATAAAAAAGTGTTAACTAAGTATTGATGAAATGAAAAGATAAAAAGGAAACAAGGCATCACAGAGGTAGCCACTGCAGGAAGCAGATACCACCATTAGGGTTGGAGGAAACAGAGGAACATGGTTGGGACTGTTAAAACTTGAAAACTTGGAGGAGGAACCAGGAAGAAATGAAGATCCCAGCCCCAACAGCACAAAGCACACTAAGGAGGGGTGGGCGGGAAGCAGAGAGATAGTCAGAGGATAACTGGCCCGGCAGCTCAGATCATTTTCTGTCCCTTGCAAACAAAGCATTCTAATAAAAACTGCAATATTTTATGCAAATTTTGCATGGCAATATTGATATTCTACAAGAGGATTTCAAATGGTTGCACAGTACTTAATTATATACCTGTATCCCAATGATTCACGGTCCTCTTCTTTTAAATCTTTTGGTTGTTTTTAGATCTTCACTATTATGTACAACATAGCTGTGAACATCCTTCCAGGGGCACCTGGGTGGCTCAGTTATTAAGCATCTGCCTTTGGCTCAGGTCATGATCCTAGGGTCCTGGGATTGAGCCCCACATCAGGCTTCCCACTGAGCAGGAAGCCTGCTTCTCCCTCTCCCACTAGCCCTGCTTATATTCCCTCCCCCTCTCTCTCTTTGTCAAATAAATAAATAAAATCTTTAAAAAAAAATACTTCCATGTTCTTCATTGTACGTTTATCTTCGTATGGATCTTTAGTTCTCTGAAAAAATTGCTAAACTTGCAGGTCAAGTAGATGCATTTATTTTATTATTTTTTTACTAAAGATTTTATTCACTTATTTGACACAGCACGGGGAGAGAGAGGGAGAGAGTACAAGCGCAGGGAGTCCCCTCTCTGCTGAACAAGGAGCCTGATGAGGGACTTCATCCCAGGAACCTGGGATCATGACCTGAGCTGAAGGCAGACGTTAACCGACTGAGCCACCCAGGCCCCCAAGTAGATACACTTTAAAAAACAAAGCTTTGTGTATCGAAAATTGTCAAATCGACAGAAAAATTACATGAGTAGTATAAATGAAGCCTAGGTTCAACAATTATTACCTTCTCCACATTAATTTTCTCTTTCTTTCTCAAATCATGTAAGAGTAATTTGCATTTAATAAAAAGTTGTACACTTACAGTCATTTAAAATATTTAATTCCAGTGGAGTTAACATGCAGTATTAGTTTCAGGTGTACAATATAGTGATTCAACAATTCTATGTGTTACTCAGTGCTCATTATGATAAATGTACTCTTAATCCCCTTCACCTATTCTACCCATCCCCCCATCAACCACGCCTCTGGCAACTCTTAAGTTTGTTCTCTATAGTTAAGAGTCTGTTTGTCTCTTTTTCTTTGTTCACTTGTTATTTTTTTTTTTCTTAAATTCCACACATGAGTGAAATCATACAGTTTTTGTTTTTCTCTGACCAACTTATTTCACTTAGCATAAAAGGGTATACATTTTAAAGGCTTTTAATTCATATGGCCAAAATGCATTTCAGAATTGTACTGATTTACACCTATTAACAGCATATGAAATCGTTTCTTCCCTAACCCCTATCCTTCCATTTCTGGCCAAATACAGTCTTAATTACTGTAGCTTTAAAATATAATACATTTTAAGATACATGAATGGCTTAGTTAGGCATCAGACTCTTGATTTTGGCTCAGGTCATGATCTCAAGGTTGTGAGTTTGAGTCCCACCTGGGCCTGCACAGGGTATGGAACCTGCTTAGAATTCTGTATCTCTGTCTCCCTCTGCCCTTCCCCAACTTCTTAAAAAAACCCAAAAAGACAAAAAAAATTTTTCATTATCTGGGGGGTCAAGTTCCCCCATATTTTTTTCCTTTTAAAAATTTTATTGATTAGGGCACCTGGGTGGGTCAGTGGGTTAAAGCCTCTGCCTTCAGCTCAGGTCATGATCCTAGGAATCTGGATCAAGGCCCGCATCCGGCTCTCTGCTCCGCAGGGAGCATGCTTCCTCCTCTCCCTCTGCCTACTTGTAATCTCTGTCTGTCCAAAAAAAAAAAAAAAAAAGTTTAAAAAAATTTTTATTAATTAATCATTCAGATACATTTAAACATCATTTTTAAAGATTTGAAAAGTTCCCATGAAAAAGGTCCTTATAAGTTAGAGCTGCATACTGGAAGTATTTGAAAGGATGCATCTAAGATTTGCTCTTTTTTTTTTTTTTAGACTATTCTTATTTTATGTACAAGGAGTTGCCATTAAGATAGATATCTTGGATATCTGCAGTTAAGGTAGAAATCTTGGATGACCCATTGAAAGAAGTCCACTTAATCCAACTTAATGAGGCCAATATCTTTACAGTACTGACGGGAACCCTGGCGACGCATACTGAGGCAGTATTTCCGGATCAGACCAGGGTGGTTTGAGCAGACCCGGCAGGAACAAGAACTCCTGCTAAATGTCCTCAATCGCTCCAATAGAGATGCTGGTGGCCCATCCTGTTCTCTTGGAGGCAGCAGGGCAAAAAGTAAGATTTGCTTTAAAATACACGAGCCAAAAGAGGAAAAAACGGGGGCAGGAGGTAAATAGATAATACAAGATCAAAAAGAGAATGATAACTATTGAACTGCATCATGGGTTTATTACACTAATTACTCTATGTTTGAAATTTTCTGTGGTAAAAGGTAAGAGAAAAATAAATTCTCTTAAAACTTCTATTAAAATAATAGATTAAGGACACCTGGGTAGCTCAGTCGGTTAAGTGTCTGCCTTTAGCTCAGGTCAGGATCCTGGAGTCCCAGAATTGAGCCTGCCTCTCACTGTGACCCTCCCTCCTCTTGTGGTCGCTCTCTCACTCTCTCAAAATAAATAAATAAATAAATAAATAAACAAATAAATAAATAAAATCATAGCTTAAATCAGAATCACTTGACGTCATTACTATATAAAATCTTGCTGTCAGTATTCACAATATATTTACTTATTGGCTTTATCCCATGATAGACATAAAGTAGTTTCAGAATTTCTAACCCATTCCCTTCTGAAGAACAAAATTATTAACTATAGTACAATATTCATGCGTAGCTCTATTTTCTTTTTAGCCCTAGTGCAGGGGTGTGCAAACTTTTTCTCTAAAGGGCCATATAGGAAGTATTTTCAGTTTTGGGTATCCTACCATCTCTGTTGCAGCTACTTAACCCTACCATTGTACTGCAAAAGCAGCTATATGCAACATATAAATGAATAAGCGTAGATGAGTCTAATAAAATTTAATTTGCAAAAGTAGCCAGTGGACTGGATGTAGTCTGTAGGCCTTAATTTGTCAAACACCTCCTTAGAATATGTAGTCAAAATATTGATGTCCAAAGTTACCTGGATGAGTTTTTGTCTGTCCTTCAGTGCGATTAGCTTACTCTTTTGTAATATAGTTGGGCTCATTTGCTACTATCTGTATTCCAGTTTGGTGCCTCTCACATCCTGGTTGAATTAGATAACTTATTTTTTGCAAATGTGAAACATTAACATGTTTCTAAAAGTCAGCACTATCCAAGGAAGTTTACCTACAAAATTCTCAGTACCCTCTCAGTCCTTTTACCCTGTTCCTACTCTTCTTACTTCTTTTCCACTTTGCTCTCATCCACTCCCTGTAGGCAACCAACCTCACTGGTTTCTGGTTTATTCTTCCTCCCCTCTCCCTTCCCTTCACTTCCATTCCCCCTCCTTTCTTTTTCTTTTCTGTCCCTCCTCCTCCTCCTCCTCCTCTTTCTCCTTCTTCCACAAATAAGCAGATAGAGATGTATTTTCTTTTCCTGTTTTTCTTACATGAAGGTAAATACCCTTCTGTATTTTGCTTTTTGCACTAAAATTTTTTTTAAGATTTTATTTATTTATTTGACAGACAGAGATCACAAGTAGGCAGAGAGGCAGGCAGAGAGGGGAGGAAGCAGGCTCCCCGCTGAGCAGAGAGCCCCATGTGGGCTCGATCCCAGGACCTTGGGATCATGACCTGAGCCGAGGGCAGAGGCTTTAACCCACTGAACCACCCAGGTGCCCCTGCACTTAAAATTTTTATCCTGAAATCAGTCTATACCAGTTCATAGAGATCTTCCTCATTCTCTTTTATAGCTGTGTAATATGCTTTTGGGCTGCTGTACAATAGTTTATTCAATTATTCTAAGAGGAGTTACTTTTAAATTATATACAGTTTTTAAAATACAAGGGTAACCTGTAACCAGGTCAAGAAATGAAACACTATTAGTGCCTCAAAAGCCTGCCTTGTGCTTCCTTCCTGTTACTGCCCCACTATCTATGTTAACTAACCACTATCTACTTCTAAGACTAAAGATTACTTTTATCTACTTTTGTTCTTAGTATCAATGGAATTTTACAATATGCACTCATTTGTGTCTCACTTCTTTCATTCAACATTAGATTGTGAGAATCATCTATATTATTCTCATCATTCATTCTCGTTGCTGTATAGTGTGCTATTTCCCTGTTTGTTTTTTTAAGATTTATTTATTTTAGAAAGAGAGAGTGGGGGAGTGGGAAGAGACACAGAATCTTCAAGCAGATTCCCTACTGAGTACAGAGCCCGACAGCGGGCTCAATCTCAAGATCCATGAGATCATAACTGAGCTGAAATCATAGTCAGACGCTGACTGAGCTACCCAGGTGCCTCTAATTTATCCATTTAACTGTTGATGGGTATTTGGGTAGTTCCAAGTTAGAAGCTATTACAAATAGTGCTGTCATGAACATTCCAGCACATGCCTTTGGGACGCATAGTCACACATATCTGATGGATATGTACTTGGGAATGGAATTACTGTATTACAGAATATGCACATTTGGCTTTAGTCTATGAAGCTAAAAGTTTTCTGAAATATCAGTTTACACTCCCACCAGCAATATGAGAGCTCTGTTTGCTCCACATCCTGACCAATCCTTGGTAAGTTCATTTGAGCTTTTCAGGTGGGTGTGGGTAGTGGTATACCACAGTGATTTCAGTGCACACTTCCCTGATGATTAACAAAGTGGGGTACCTTTGCATATGTTTATTGACTATCTGGATATGCTCTTTTATGTACTATCTGTTCAAGTCTTTTGCCCTTTTCCTTTTTTTTTAAAGGACTTTTAAAAAATATTTGAGGTACAAGTTGTGTCTTGACACCTTGGGTCGGGTTCCCCAGAAGGAAATCCTGAGATGAGGATTCTAGTGCAGATGATTTAATTAAGAAAGTCCTCCCTGGATCAAAGATTACGGGAATATGAGAAGTAGGATAAGGAAGGGGAAAAAGCCACGCAAAGGTATGACTTCAGGCAAAGTCCCACTGAGGGTAGTTTCAGCCTATTACACAGGGGAACTCTGGGATGTTAGTTACACCTTAGAGTTTTTCCCAGATTGAGACAAGAGAGCTGGGCTTTCATACCCCTGATATGTAATTCTGGTACATGCTACAACATGAATAAATCTTGAAGGCATTATGTTAAGTGAAATACACCAGAACAAAAGGACAGATACTGTATGATTCTATTTATATGAGGTACATAGATTACTCAACGACATAGAGACAGAAAGTAGAATGGTTACCCATAGCTGGGGATCAGGGGAAGAGAATGGAGAGTTATTATATAATGGGTACAAAGTTTCAGTTTGGAATGATGAAAAAGTCCAGATATGAGTAGTAGTGATGTTTGCACAACAATGTGAACGTGCTTAATGCCCCTGATCTATACAATTTAAAATGGTTAACTTTTATGTTATTCACATTTTACCACAATAACAATTTTTTTAAAAAATTAGAAGGATCATAGACCATGATAAAGTGGGATTTCTCACTGGGATGCAAGGATGGTTTAACATAGGCAAACCAATAAATGTGAGTCACCACACTAATAGAATGAAAGATCTAAAAAAATATGATCTTGGGGCACCAAGGTTTGTCGTTCAGTGTAGCATGAAACTTTTGATCTTGGGGTTGTGGGTTCAAGCCCTATGTTGGGTGTAGAGATTACCTAAAAAAATAAAATCTTTAAAAAACTGTGTAGCAAATGCATTTCCTAAAATCCAACATCTTTTCATGAAAAAAAAAAAAAAAACTCTCAACAAATTTAGAAAGAACACACCTGAACATAATAAAAGCCATATATGAAGCCAGAGCTAACTTTATACTCAATGGTGAAAGGTTAAAAGCTCTAAGATCAGGAGCAAGACAAGGCTCCCCCATCACTTTTATTCATCACAGTACTGAATGTCTTAGCCAGAGCAATTAGATAAGAAAAAGAGATAAAAGGCATTCAAAACAGAAAGGAAAAGGTAAAACTGTCTCTATTTGGAGATGACATAATCTTTTATACAGGAAATCCTAAATACTCCATCAAAACCATCTTAGAACTAATAAGCAAATTCAGTGAAGTTGCATTATACTAAATCAACATACAAAAATTGTTACATTTTTACAAACTAACAAAGATGATCTGAAACAGAAGTTAAGAAAACAATACCATTTACAATGCCATCAAGACAATAAAATATTTAGGGGTAAATTTAACCAAGAGGTGAAAGATCAGGGGAAAGATCCAAACTATAAGATATTAATGAAAGAAATTGAAGAAAACAAATAAATGGAAATACATCTGATGTTCATGGATTAGAAGAATTACTGTTGGGGCACCTGGCTCACTCAGTTGGTAGAACATGGGACCCTTTATCTCAGGGTTGTGGATTTGAGCCCCACGTTGAGTGTGGAGATTATTTAAAAATAACATCTTAAAAAAAAAGAACTACTCTTGTTAGAATGTCTATACCACCCAAAGTGATCTATAGATTCAGTGTAATCCCTATAATAATTCCACTGGCATTTTTCACAGAAATAGAAAAAATAATCTTAAAATTCGTATCAAACCACGGAAGACTCCAAATAGCCAAAGCAACCTTAAGAAAAAAGAACAAAGCTGGAGAATCACAGTATCTAATTTCAAAGTTTATCACAAAGCTACAGTAATCAAACCAGCATGGTAACTGGCATAAGAACAGACACATAAACCAAGGGAACACAGGGCAGAGCCCAGAAATAAATACACACATATGTGCTCAACTATTATTTAACAAAGGAACCAAGAAAGCTCAACGGGGAAAGATTCTTTCTTCAATAAATGACTTTAGGAAAACTGGATATTCACATGAAAGAAATGAAATTGGACCTCTCTCTTATACCACTCACAAAAATTAACTTGAAGTAGCTTAAAGACTTAAATGTAACACCTGAAACTATAAAACTAGAGAAAGAAAACATAAGGGAAAAGTTCCTTGACTTTAGCAATGGCTTTTAGGATATGACACCAAAAGTGCAAGCAACAAAAGCAAAAATAAAGTGGAACTTACACAGACTAAAAAGTTTCTGAATAGCAAAAGAAACTCTCAGCAAAATGCAAAGACAACTTACAGAATGGGGGGAAATATTTGCAAACCATATATCTGAAAAGGAGTTAATATCTGAAATATAAAAGAAACTCATACAACTTAGTAGCAAAAAAAAAAATCTGATTAAAATATTGGCAGAGGACCAAACAGAAATTTTCCAAAGAAGACATACAAATGTCCAACAGGTAAATGAACAGGTGTTCAACATCACTAATCACCAGGGATATACAAGTCACTACCACAATGATGTGATATCTAACACCTAACAGGTGATACATCATATATGTTATAACCTGTTAGGCTATTATCAAAAAGACAAGAGGTAACAGATGTTGGCAAGGCAGTGGAGGAATTGGAACACTTATGTACTAATGGTAGGAATGTAAACTGGTACAGGCACTATAGAAAACAGTGTGGAGTTTCCTCAAAAAATTGAAAATAAGGGGCGCCTGGGTGGCACCAGTCAGTTGGGACACAGGCTCTTGACTTTGGCTCAGGTCATGATCCCAGGGTCCTGGAATCAAGCCCCACATCGGGCTTTCTGCTCAGCAGGGAGCCTGCTTCCCTCTCTTTCTGTCTGTGCCTGCCTTTCTGCCTACTTGTGATCTCTGTCTGTCAAATAAATAAATAAAATCTTTTAAAAAATAAGTCAGGGGGCGCCTGGGTGGCTCAGTGGGTTAAGCCGCTGCCTTCGGCTCGGGTCATGATCTCAGGGTCCTGGGATCGAGTCCCGCATCGGGCTCTCTGCTCAGCAGGGAGCCTGCTTCCCTCTCTCTCTCTCTCTCTCTGCCTGCCTCTCCGTCTACTTGTGATCTCTCTCTCTGTCAAATAAATAAATAAAATCTTTAAAAAAAAAATAAGTCAGGCAAAGACAAATACTATATGTTCTTACTTACATGTGAAATCTAAAAATCTCTTGGAAATAGAGAATAGAATGGTGGTTGCCAATGACTGGGGAGTGGGGGAAATGGAGCAATGTTGGTCAAAGGGTACCAGTTTACAGCTATAAGATGCATAAGCTCTGGAGATCTAATATACAGAACAATGACTGTAATTAACAACATTTTATTATATACTTGTAAGATTTAAGAAAGTAAACTTTTAAAAAGATTTTATTTATTTGAAAGAGATAGAATAAGAGGATAGAGGGTCAGAGGGAGAAGCAGACTCCCTGCTGAGCAGGGAGCCCCATATGGGACTCCAGGATCATGACCTGGGCCGAAGGCAGTTGCCTAACCAACTGAGCCACCAGGTACCCAAGAAAGTAGATCTTAAATGTTATCGCCACACAGAAAAGAATGGTAATTATGTGGGGGATGGAGGTATATCAATTGTACTGTGGTACGTGTATCAAATCATTACATCTTTGTACACCTTACATTTACATATGTTATATGTCAATGATATTTGAAGAAAGCTGGAAAAAATTTTAATTGGTTTCAATCTTATCTAAATTACATTCTAAAAGCTTTTTTATTAACCTGTAAATATAGCCCTGGTATCTTATTAAGTGGGAAAAAATATATATTATCTCTGGTATGATCTCGTGCGTGTGCTTGTGCATATGTGTGTCTGTGTGACAATTTGGAAGCATCTATGTAGTTGAGATTGTGAGTGGATTTTTTTCCCAATATTTTTCCTTTCTTTCTCCTATCTTATTATCTGCAGTGTCTGATTTTCCTGCAGTGAAGACATATTCTCACAAGTTAACTTACATAAATATGTTATAGTTTTTGTTAACTTGTTTATTATTGAATATGTTAAGACATATAACAAGATGTTAAGACATATAACAAGATTAAATATGTTAAAACATATAACAATAATTTAATTTTATTTTTATTCTTACATTATGAATTTCCTGAGATTCTTTTTTTTTTTTAATCTTCTACTCTCAGCACAGTTACTGGCACATAGTTGCAATAGAAACTGAAGTACTGTCAGCTAATAAAATATGAAATAATGCCCTCGACTGTAACTTCCTTTCCTTTCTGCCAATAGAGGGCAATATGAACAAGTTGGTGGATTGGCGGTCGAGTTAATGATCTCCTGTCTGTCACCAAAGTTCAAGAAAGTCAATATTAAATTTGCAACAAACAAAAGCAACATAAATTGAATCTATAAAACTTTAGTAGGAAGAACTCCTTTCTGGCTTCTCTATCTGCAGTCTCACCTCTTTCCAACACCCCCACTACAGTGCTGCTACAATTTCCCTCTTAAAGGAGAAGTCTGATATCATTTCCTTGTTTGTTTCTTTTTTTTTTCTTAAGCGGCAGATGAACCCTTTTACCTATAGGATAAAGGCCAATTCTTTAGTGTGATATTTTGCTTTCTTACAATGACTTCAACTGTCATTTCCCACAATTCTTCACCCCTGGGAAAGTATGTTTTTTAGCCACATGAAGCTATTCATGACTCCCCAGACACGCTGTGCTCCTCTGTAGTTAAATGCATTGCTTCTGTCGTTCTCCCACCTAAAATTCCCTGATTCTCCTCTCCCCATTAAACGTCTACTTTTCATTCAAGGCCTGGCTGAAAATCATCTCTCCGTGAAAGCCCTTCTTGACTTTCCATTAAAACCGAACCTTGGGGGCGCCTGGGTGGCTCAGTGGGTGGGTTAAAGCCTCTGCCTTTGGCTCAGGTCATGATCCCAAGGTTCTGGGATCGAGCCCCGCGTCGGGCTCTCTGCTCAGCAGGGAGCCTGCTTCCTTCTCTCTCTGCCTGCCTCTCTGCCTACTTGTGATCTCTGTCTGTCAAATAAATAAATAAAATCTTAAAAAAAAAAAAAGAACCCTGTTTCTCCTTCGAATGGCACATACCACGCATAGCACTGTTCTAGAGTAGCTGACTATAAAGTCTCAGAAGGTTCATGTGTTATAAGGAAACATCTTATTCATCTTTGTATCCCTAGTGCCTGGGGCGTAATAAATACTCAAAATGCATATTCACTGATAAAATGGACAAAAGAAAAGGAACTAAGCAGGAAGTTCTCATATGGGACAAATCACACTGGATAAAATTTTAGCCTGGCATTGCGGCATGTGGCTGGTGCTTCTCACATGTTCAGGAAGCATCAGGCCTTACTCAAGGGTTATTTTTGAAATATACAGGAACTTTTTGGTGAATTTTAATTTCTTCACCTTTTCTTAGTGCTCAGATTTTTTTTTCTTTTTTATAGTACTTGACAGGAGGGAGTCCTTTTGCACAAAAGTACAGGAGTGTTATGTACAGTATGGAGAAATCCTGGTAGCACCAGGTCACTTGATTTCTAGGCCAGGTGGAATTCCACTTTCCGGCTTCTCTGGAGACAAGGATGATGTACAGTCTGTGTGTACTCGGCACACTCAGTAACTGATTCCAGTCTCATTTACGCCTTTATGCTGAGATCAGCATTCAAGAGTGCAGTGAGGGGAGAGGAAGCATTCCTTTCATGATTCCACCTCAGACTTGAGCACCACACTATGTTTAAAAACACATGATATATATACCGGTAAGTAGACACAGATGATGTTTTGTGGAGGTAATCATTACTATACCATCTGTCAGGTTCTGCAGTTGGTTAAAGAAAAGGAAAGAAAAGAAATTAGTTTGGCAGGATTTGCTCCACACAAAATCTTGTTGCTTTTTGCCAATTCCATGTAATTCGATATGCCCTTGCAAAACGAGTAAAAGAAAAGTGCTTTCACATTGTGCTACAGGAAAAATATGGCCATTGTTCTTATGACCCTTGTTAAAAACAATTAAAGTATGAGTTAGAGAGGACCACAGTAAAAAAAAAAAAGAAAGAGAGAGAAAATAAAGGAGACGGAGATAGCTGGGTAAATGACTCAGAATTACCAAAACTCAAAAATCGTTTGTAGCTATAATATAATTGATACACTATTGCCATACCTTAAACTAAAAAGAAGAGAGGTGAGATCTAAAAGCCTTCTGAGATCAAAATATGTCCATTGCAGGACGTGGAAACCTTTTGTTAGACTTATGCTAGTAAATTTCCACAGAATTTATGCATGCAATTATGAAAGGTGGCATTAACACGCAAACAATCTCTTCCTAATTTAGACTCAAAGTTTTCACATGATTCATGTCTTGTGAGATATAGAAGATGGAGCTGATATTACCCACTAACATTATTGCATCCAGTACCATGACTGTCTACTGTGTTGATTTCACAGTGATTTTGGAAGAGGCTAATTGAATTTTATCAAATATAAGTAAAGAACCTAATTCTGATTTGTTGTCCATTTTACTTTTATGAAACAAAATGATGACTAAGGATTTCAAATAGGAATACATTCTAAACAAAGGTTGATGAATGGGTTTTAGTGAAGGTTGGTTTGTATGTAGCGCTTCCAGTTTTTGCTGTGAGTAGAGGACGGAGAGAAGAGAATCACAAGTACCCCATAGTCATGTTAACCTAATTTTGTTATTTTCTTTTAAAATAATATTTTTTAATAAATTAAATTTCCTGCTATGTACAAATCAAGTCATTTAAATGAAAGTTAGGAAAAATTGGTTATTTTCACAAATTTATTCATTTGACTGCTATAGAGCACATACTATGGACAAGACACTGCAGGGCACTGATACTATAGATCTGTCAGTAAAAAAAAAAAAAAAAAAAAAAAAGATTTGGTTTATACCTTGTAATAACAGGTCATGTATGTGGGAGTATAAGCCCCAAATTTTATGGCATTTTATTTTTTTTTAAAGATTTTATTTACTTATTTGACAGACAGAGATCACAAGTAGGCAGAGAAACAGGCAGAGAGAGAGGAGGAAGCAGGCTCCCTGCTGAGCAGACAGCCCAATGTGGGGCTCGATCCCAGGACCCTGAGATCATGACCTGAGCCAAATGCACAGGGTTAACCCACTGAGCCACCCAGGCACCCTGGCATTTTATTTTTAACATGCTTATCAGCTCCCTCTGTTTCATCACAGCATTCCACCAAATAGTTAAGCTTCTGTTAATCTGAAAAGAATTGCCCTCTTGTATGGCTATCAGAGAATCTATATAAATGGTTCTAGGTGTTATCCACACTTTTCACATGCAGCTCTATGCTAGATAACTCCATTTTGGGGCCTTGAGTTCCAGTCTCTCTGTCTTTCTCTGTGCCAGGAGGCTGACCTCTGTGGACTGCATCATCTGGGTTCTCTTGCTCTCTGCTTCTTATGGCATTCAGCAGTGGGGAGTGCTGGCTGGTAATATATGTGAGAGGAATATAGAGATTGGGATATTCTTTCCCAATTTTTTCTTCTGCCCCATGATGATGGCCGTGACCCCATTCTCTATGGACCTAGCTCCCATCCAGTGGCTCCTCTAACAAAACTATGGTCTTCCAGAACTCTGGTGACAGTTTCCTCCCCTTGCCCCTTCTGGCAGAGGACTGAAGGGGATCCTCACTATTGCTATTCCCTGCGGGCTTTACCACCCTCCGTTGGTTCACTTAACTCCCCTCATCTAAATTGTCCCTTCACAACATTCTGTTTAGTTAAGCGCTTCCAAAATGCCCCCTATTTCCTGCTGGGACTCAAGAGAATCCCCTCAAAATAACTTTATATCTGGGGAAAGGTTTTCCGTGGTAACACGAGAGATTGAAAGCAATTTGAACTATATCTGATACACCAGAATGGTGGAATTCCGTTTCCAAGCAACTTGAAGACCAACTCTTCTGCACTCCCAGAACATAATCATACAATACAGTTGGATGGTTAATTTAATTATTTATAAAGTTAATTAACTGACTGGAAAAGAATTCAGTCCTGATTTTTGTTTTGCTTAGCATCCAGTGTAAATATAATAAATACTAGTTGAGAGGTAGGCAAGCAATGGCTCAGGGGCCAAAGCTGACCCATTATCTCTTTTTGCAAATAAAGCTTTTCCACAACACAGCAACACCTATTTCTTTATGCATAGCCTGTGGCCACTTTATGCCAGCATGGCAGACATGATCAGTTACAACAGAGACCCTCTGGGGGCAGTTGCATCAGAGACCCAAAACCTAAAATATTTACTACCTGACCTTTTACAGAAAAAGTTTGCCCTCTCTGAACTAATTGATTGAATGATGCGTTTGCCATTTTATTTCATTTGGCCTCATTTAGTTATGATATTCTCTGTGTCTTGTGTGTTCAATATGCTATCTTGCACATATGGTAGGTCAATAAATATTGATTAATAAATAAGGTGAGAATGCACTGACAAATATAGAGCTCTTAACCTTAGTTTTATTTAAACTCAGAGAATACATTTTTATTCTTTTGTAAGATGTAGGAGCCAAGTTTAGACATGGTCGTGGGAATTTGAGGTTTGATGTTTGAAAAATTGGTAAACTGGAAGTTCTACACATCTAACATATAATGAATCCTGTTATTGAAAATCCATTTGGGGAGCACCTGGCTGGCTCAGTTGGTAGAACATGTGACTCTTAATCTCAAGGTCATGAGTTCAAGTCTCATATTGCGCATAGAGTTTTCCTAAAAATAAAATAAAATTTAAATAAAAAATTATGTCCATTTAAGGTGTGCCTGGGTGGCTCAGTGGGTTAATCCTCTACCTTCGACTCAGGTCATGGTCTTAGGGTCCAGGAATTGAGCCCCACATTGGGCTCTCTGCTCAGCAGGGAACCTGCTTCCTCTCTCTCTGCCTGCTTCTCTGCCTACTTGTAATCTGTCAAACAAATAAATAAAATATTTTTTAAAAATTATGTCCATTTAAAAAAGTAAATATAAAAATGCATTTGGATTTCATTTACTGATTATATTAAGTTAAGAGGCATATTCAAATTTTGATCACTGTTATGTATTTCTAATGGTGTTGTGAGAGTGGTACAGTTTTAGAAAATAATGTGAAATAAATGCATCGATATATTAATCTGTGCGTGGTACAATTACAGTTTGATATTTTTTTATGTTGTTGATCTTTCCAGATATGGCAATGAAATTTATTATTTTCATAATGAGAAAGTAAGGTAATTTTAAAAATATGAGATGTTTAGCTCCATGTAACTGAATATTTTATATTGCTGTTTTAGTTTAAGAACCTAAAGATATTTAAATTACAAATTTCACAAAATAAAATTGAATCTGAGAACTCTTTTCAAGCTAATATCTGGAAACATTCGACTGACACATATTAATTAAAAATTAGGAAATAAAAACCTTTACATTAAGCCATTTTTTAAGTTTCATGTGAATTTTAACTTTCAATAGAAGAGCAGCAAATACAAATCTCATATATCAGTAAATGCATTTTTATATATCTTCTTACTGTCATTCAATAAAATGGAATAAAACATCTTCGTATTTCCTTATTTGTAATAGTTACCATTTTTATTTTGTATTTTTTGGTATGAAAGCAGATCTACATTTTTTCTAGGATTAGAATAACTTGTTTTAACTCACATATATTTTCAGTAGCTTAAAAGCACCAGTGCTTTATGTAGAAATCTACTTGATGGTTTCTGTCTATGTTATTAATGATTTATCATTTATTCTGACATAGGCTAGGTTCTGCTTTAACCAGGTATTGCTGATGCTTGTCTCTAGGATGTAAAGGAGTGGAAAGTAGAGGTTGGGTGTAGGCTTGCAGTCAGAATAAGAGAGTGTTTTTTCTCACCTTTTAAAGGTCCATTTTATAATATTTTTCCTTTTCTATACTTGTTATTTTCTCCTCTATCAGGTTTCCGTTTGCTTAGTAGCTTTCCATCAGTAACATTGGAAGTGGGAATGAGTCACCTCCTATTGCATGGGATTAGGGAATTAAAGGAGGAACCATGCAAACACAAGGAACTGATCACATGATAAGACAGTCATCCCCTGGAAATACCTGGTAAGTGACCATTAACTTAAAAGATTATTTCATGTCCTATCACAGCAAACTAGTTAAAGAAATAGGATAGCATCACCTCACCGAAGACCAAAAAACTGAAAGAAAGAAAGAAAGAAGAAACATTATACCAAGAGACACTTTTAGGCATACCACAATGTCATGGACTTTACTCATAAGAGAGCCCACAGGTTCTCACTCAAAAATTATTAATGCTTTTAGACTGTTTTAAAAATCGGTGAATTCCCTACATATAGAAAACGAGAAGCAGCAAATTAAAACGGGGACTATCGATAAAGATACTGTCAACAACAAAAACCAGGAGCTATTCAATGTAAAATTAAAAACTCAAAACACAGTTGTCTTGGGCCTGTGGATGTAGGTCAAACATTCATGCACTTCTTAAGGGCCTGTGAATGCATAATTATGTTAAAAGCACACCACAGTCATTTAGGTTGATTGTGAGGATATATTTCTTTAATAAAAGGTCAATTTCTGTTCAGAATATGCTGTCCAATAAGGCTTAGACAATGACACCTTTCTAGAAGATTTGCATCAAAATGATAACAATTGAAACACAGTTTGGGTCCTGAAAAGGATAAATTCCATTATACGCTGCTGAGAAATAAAAGAATACATGAGGCTTATGTATTCTCCTGACCTTTTCTCAGAAAAAAAATTATATAGACTTGGGAAAAACCTATCCTGAAAGCCATTTATTTTATGATCTCAATGTCTTTTTAGTTCTTCAAATTCACTGGCAAGCAGTAATCGCCTGCTTATGCCTCCTCTAGGTCATTAAGTTAATTAGAATAGTCTTTCTCGGAAGTTGCTCTGCTGTGAGCTCTTGCCAATTGTTAGGAATTTAAACCGGTCACCATGGTTGAAAGAACACTCTTTGACATATTGACTGAAAGTGCCCATAATAGCAAGGCGCTGTCCTAAATGCCAGGGGCACAAGGATGAATTTAAAAATGTCAGTCTCCAAGAGTTCCCCATTTACTCAGAAGAGCATGTCAGCAAATACATGCCCTTCAGAGCAAGTTACAGCAATAAAGGGAGGTTAGATACTATGCAAGTCACAAAAGAGGAAGTGGTCAGCACAACCCAAGGGAGAGGAATGCTTCATGGAGAGGGGCACTTGAATCCTGAAGGACGAATGGGAGTTGACCCCGTAAGGAAGCAGAAAAGAACATTTCAGATAGGTGTGGTAGCATGGAATTTAATGGTGAACTAGTAGTGGTTCACTTGATCGCCATACAGCAGTAGGGCATTTGAGAAGAACCACTTAAAATGGGCTGAGAGGAGGACCCCTCTCTTGGTCCGGTCATCTCTTTCCAAGTTTCCTTCCCTCTGTGCAGCTTTCATGTGGGACAGAGCAAGTATACCATCTAAGCAGATGCCCAGTAAGAAAAAAAACCAGTATGCTCATTTTACAGTTAAGGAAACTAATGCTCAGCTGATGCTCAAAGAAGTTAAACCAGACTCAATTCTCTCCCTTTCAATAGATGACATTTCTCTTAAAACTATGTTAGATAATTAAGACATTTGCCTTCTATGATCTTAGGTGAGTTTAAAATCTTATTCATTGGCTCAAGAGGACTTAGAGACCCTGTTAAAAAGTATATGAGAGATTGGATTTCTTGATGGCATTTCTTCCTAAATATTCATGAACTAATGGTGCCAACAAAAAATAAGCACAAACAGCTTTTTTGAGAATTCACAATTCAGCCATGTAAGGTATCCAGTTAAATGATTTTTAGTATATTCACAGAACTGTGCATCTATCACAACTTTAGAATATTTTCATTTTCTCAAAAAGAAACCATGCCTCCCGAAGCCACTAACCTCATTTTCTCCTAACTGCTCCAGATCTAGGCAACCACTAATCTACTTTCTGTCTATACAGATTGGTCTCTTCTGGACATTTCATATTAATGGAATCATACAGTATGTGGTAACTTGTGACCGGTTTCTTTAAAGTTAGCATAATATCTTCAGGATTCATCGGTGTTGCAGCATGTATCACACTTTATTCTTTTTTATTGCCCAAATATTCTATTGTATCAGTACAATACATTTCTTTTATTCATTTATCAGTTGATGGACATAGAGGTTGTTTCCATTTTTTGGCTATTATAAACAATGGTGCTATTTGGCTGTTATATTTGTGTTATTTTATTATACTAGCTTATGGATGTGATTGGCTTTGTAAATATGTGTCACCCAATGTGTGTTTGGGGGTGAGTCTATCACTTACTATAGTAGATCAAGATGGAGGTAAACATGGGTGCTTTTGGTATACAGGTATTATTACGTATGTGTAACCTGCAGGGGAGTCCTCAGTTATAATACACAGGAGAGGATCTTTCTCTAGTGACTTCTAAATGGGATCATGGTCCATTCCAAACATTTAACTTCTGACCAGAAGAGAGCAGAACAAATAACTTGGAACCTAGTCAGATAGGTATGATTTTTCCAAAGTCCTTTCCTGTTGGATTTATTATTCGAAGAAAAGATGAATTCAGAGTAAATAAATGACTACCAAGTTAAAAAAAAAACAAACACCTGGAAGAAACCTTGAGCAAACTCTTCCTAAATGAAAGGAAGATAGAGGAAACTTTTGGATTTAATCTTATAGGATGTTGCAATTTGAAGACCATTAAATTGTGTATAATGTACAATCCGTTTTTTGCTAGACAAGGAAGTTTCCTGATTATACTCTTGAGATATTATAAAGCATTTCTAAGGCTGCTATTAAACTAGGGAATTGTGAATTGGTAGGTTTTCAAATAAGTTACTCCAGACCTCGGTCTGGTCTAAAGGTTCCTGTTTTTACAATTAACTCCTCATGTTTCTTTGTTGAGTGTGTGTGTGTGTGTGTGTGTGTGTGTGTGTGTGTGTAAAAGCTAAAGATAGACCAGGAAGCATCTGGGGCCATTTGGCTGTAGAGGGGAATACGGATTTGTGAGGGCTAGCTACTACATGTAAACTGAATACATCTATCTTAATGTGCTAACTCTTTGGTCATCACTGTCCAAAATGTCCCTAGCTTATGGTACCTAGTATTAATACTTTATGAGTTTTTCATCTATGGATGAAGCAGATGGGTCTATCTGAAGATAAACCCCAGTATATGCATGAACACTTCCATGTTGTTTGGCTGAGCTTCCTAGGGATTACAAAGAAAAGTGGGCATGTCAGGCATAGGCTGCTCTGAAAGCCATGCTTTCTTCTTGGGTGTCAGCTCTCTCTTGGTCTGCATTTCTGAATAAGGGATTGTGATTAAGAAAGACTCATCAAGAGTAGAGGGAAAAGATTGCTTGCCACAGGACGACCCAAAGCTATATACTGACCCAGGCAATGCAAGGTTCTACTCTCTACACACCTTGCAAAATGCCACATGAATGCATCCTAATTTTAATTAAGATGATTTTGGAAGGGCATTTCTCTGGTCTCTACAGCAAGATCCTTTCTCCTCTAACTAAAGTAGGAGAAGGTACATTTCAAGATTTTTCCTAAAGATTCTTCATTTGGGGGGAATAATGATGAAAACAACATTAAGAACGTTTATGGAGCACTTACTATAGGTTGCCATCTAATTTAACCCTATTATTAGCCCTGTTTTATACACGGACAGAGAGGTTCACTAGCTTGCCTAGGCCCCCACAGCTGTAAGTATCAGAGCCAGGATCTGAATGAAGCAGGCAGGAAGGCTCTAGAGCCCAGGCTCTCAATTACCTAATTAAGAAATTTTGCTGTTTCTTAATTTAGTGTTATAAAACGTTTTTACTGCTACTTTAAAATATATAAATGTTCAAAGTAGAGGTTTATGTAAATGTAAAAAGCACACACTGCAAAACTGTAATACTCTATTTATTTTCTAAAAATAAAAATTGTTTTACATGCCCATTTTGTTCCTGGGAAAAGGTTTTTATGTTTCTTCAAAACGAGGAGTAACATTTAATTTTGCTGGGGGAACTAAGTTCCCCCAACTTAAAATTACTTTGATGATTCCAGTTGTGCATAGCATAGCGATTTATGACAAATATGTAATCTGTTTGTCACCCATCTTGGATGACTTCCAAATGTTTCCTTTTAGTAGCTCTTGATTTTGTTTGGATTTTTTTTTTTTTTCAATAGCCAAATAATCAAACAACAATGTCTGAATCACGTTTGCTCTAGTCAGGGAATACCAACATGTTGAAAGACAGCTTGGGTTATTTAAAATCCTACTACATTCACTTGCAACTTTGAGGAGCATTCATGCTTTAGTGACCTGGATTTTTTAAAGGAGAAGAGGAAAAAAGAAAAAAACAAACAAACAAACAAAACCAAGTTTGCAGCTCAAGTCCCTCTTTTGCTATCTGCTGCATTGAGTTTGCCTACTCCGTTTTGCGGGCGAAAGCACACTTAAGAGATCAAATCAAACTGTCCGAAAAAGGCTGTCTGCATCCCTCATGTTTAAAAGAGAAGGATTTCGTTCCCTCTCCTTCACACATCAAAGAAGGCACTCGGGGAGGAAATAAACCATAATTAGGCATGAGCGACGGAGCAGACAGACCCCTTCCTCTGCCTTCCCCATCCCCGCCCCCCACGCCCTGGCAACAGTCCTGGGCTCGAGCGAGGCGCGGGTCACCGCAGCAGCTGCAGCGAGCGCGCTTCCGCGCCCGCGCCCGCCGCCAAAATCTGGGCGGCGGCGGGGCCGGCCCTCGGGGCGCGCGCGCTCGGGAGCGCGCTCATGCAGCGGTTTTCTTCTCCCACAATCCAGAGGCTGCGGCGCGGGAGGGGCGGAGAGTCGGCGGAAGGATATCGGCGCGGAAGGAGAAGCGCGCTCCCTTTGACAGAGGGCTCGTGGCTCTGGTTGGGCGACGAAGAGCGGGGTGTGATGCGGCACTGCGGTTCTGAGGCCGTTACTCCGGCTCCTCCAGAGAGGGCGGAGGAGGAGGCTGGAGCGCGGTGGTGATTTTGTGCCAGGGCTTTCCAGAGGCGCGCTGAAAAGGCTGCAGGGCTCAGGAAACTGGGGGGTTAGGGACACACATTCAAGCCCCCACCCCCCGGGAGGGGAAGGGGGCTGGAGGCGAGGCTTGAGGGCGACGGAGGGATGGTGTCTGCTCGGGGGGAAGGGGCGAGCCCTGCCTGTCGTTGGTGAGGGGCTGCAGGCAGGGGAGGCTCCGCGGGTCGAAGCGGCTCCATGCCCACTGGTGGGTGGAACGTGTTGAGCGGAACGCGGAGGTCGAGCCTGGCTGCCGCTCGGCACCCCTAACGTGGTATCTAACGTGGTATTTCATTTAGCCCACGTTGGGATTAATTCATTGCGGGCAGCTCCGCTGGTCTGGCTCCTCCAGGAGCTGGGCAACCTTGACGGGCTTTTTGTCTTGCTGCTCCAGCCCCCTTTCCCTTCCTCCTCCTCCAGATGCCTTTTCTCTGCCCCTCCTCGCCCGGTACAGACATTTCCAGCGCAAGCTGCCGCTCGTGGCTGCTGTCGAAGCCGCTTCTCGGGTTTTCGGCTCATTCCCCTCTGGGGTGTTTTTTGAGGAGGGAGACTTTTTCTCCCCTCCACGATGGGATTTTCTTCCTGTGCCAAAATGGACTTTCATTGATTTCTACTCACTTCTTCAACGTTTAGTGATCCATTCCCTAGGCGTATTTTTGTGGTAGTTCCCTTTTTCAAATACATTATCTGTAAAATGGAGAACGAGATTTTTACTCCCCTTCTGGAGCAGTTCATGACCAGCCCCTTAGTCACTTGGGTAAGTAGGGTGTTATTTATTGTGTATTTTGCTGCATTATTTGTGGCTGCAGAGATGGAGATGGGCGTTCGTGTCCTTATGATCGTTCTGTTCTAGGTTAAAACGTTTGGACCTCTGGCTGCAGGAAATGGGACCAACCTGGATGAATATGTGGCTTTGGTGGATGGGGTATTCTTGAACCAGGTCATGCTCCAAATGTAAGTTTTTTTTTTTTTTCTTCTTTTCTAGGTAACTTCTTTTCTTTAAAAAAGGACATACTGAAAACTTAGAGACTTTATGTTTGAAGCTCCTCATTTGGCCAAAACAATTCAGGTGGTTTAAGAATTAGACTTTGAAAGGGGTGATAGTCTTACGTCCCCACCAGCCTATTTGTCATAACCTAATAATTATAGCTGTTAAAATTGTGAAACTTTAATTTTTATTCTGCAAACCGTATATTGTTACTTATTGTCTTCAGTGCTGAAATCGAAGCCACATTGTCCTCTGATAATTTGGTGAAAAGAGAGAGAATATGAGAATAGTTTCCTAAGGGGGAATAAAGGCTCTACTGTGAGGTTATGTGTATTTGATGCAGAAGTGTTTCTTATTAACCTCTGTGTCTAAAAATAAGTGGCTCAAATTTTGAAACTGGTGAAGTAATAACATTTCAGAAGAGAGAATTTCGAATAACTCTCCTGATTGGTGAGAACTGTTGCTGTTGCAAGTAATTTAAGTGGGTACAGTAACTCAAATCCGATGAGATTATTACATGAATTAATATGAATATTTGGGAGATCATTTTAAGGTATTTTTAGGGCATTTGTGAAATGCTAGTAACTGACATCTCGATGACAACTAAATAATGATTTAGTAGGAAAATCTTTGTCTTTTATGTTTGTGATACTGGGTTTGTATTAAGTAGAAAAGTGCTTTTAGGGTGGGAATTGATATCAAAATCATTGGTAGCTATATCAGTGGAATATTTTTATCATTATAGGTAATGTAGCATACATGCATTCTAAGTACATCAGGGTAGGTTTTCTAAGTACAAACTCTGAATGTTGTAGTTGTGCTCAAAATAATGTGTATTTATTTAGCCTTCTGTCTTTTGAATAGAATCTGATTATGAGAGTAGTTTGGAACTTTGAATTTTAAGGCAGTCTTACTTTTTTATATATGTGGGAATTTAGTGCATTATTAATAAATAATTGTTACTAAGGAATAAGTCTGTGAATAGATGCATAACATAAAGTATCATTTTTGTATTTTGTAGGAAATTATGTTTCTTATTAGATTTTTTTATTTAAAAGAGGTCGAAGTCAAATTCATAAATGTTCCAGTGATAACTTTTCAGTCTGTGTGCTCAGAGGTATTTGTAGTCTGTGTGCTGATTTGCATGTATGTGTTGATTCCATAGGGAAGTATTACACTACTATATGCTTTCTTAAGGTGTTTTATTTATATAGGCACCCAAAGAAATATATATATTATTTAAATGTGTGTAAATATTTTTTTCTTTAAGAAAGGAAAAAGGAGTGTAGACATTAATTATCTCCAGGGATAGTAAATATATTTTTGGCAGCTCTCACCCAAAACTATGTTTTTATCTTTGCAATATCTCCCTATTCCCTAAGCAAAATGGTAGAATAATTAAATTTACTTCTATTTTAGGGAACACACATGACAGGAAGGGTAGCCATTACAGTAGATACTCAGAATTTATTCCCTTCTCTTGTTCTTAGACAGAAAATTTTGAAATTGTATTCTGAGCTCTTAAAAAAAGGTGTTTTTACAAAATAGGAAAATACATTACTTTAATTTTCCACTTTATTTTATTTATTTTAAAGTGGGTTTCATGCCCAAGGTGTGAGGCTTGAACTCATGACCCTGAGATTGAGAGTCTCCTGCTGTACTGGCTGAGCCAGCCAGGCACCCCTTGTTTTCCACTTTAATGTTTTTTATTTGAATGATTTTTTTTCCAAAAAATACTTAGATTTTTTTGAGTCCTGAATAGTTAGCGGAGGTGCTAAAAACAGACACTTTAGCTTGTTTCCACTTTGAGTGCAGTTTTATGTTTAAAAATACATATGTATATTTTGAAAGTAATGGTGTTTCAAAATAGTGGTTGCCAGATTTTTTTTCTTTCTTTCATTCTTTTTTTTTTTTTTGGAGGACTAGCTTCATTCCAAACCTCAACTCTGCTTCTGTTTTCAGTTCCACCTCTCAGCTTCTTTAAAAGTTTTTTCAGTGTCCTAATTCTGTTCTGAATGACCTATATAAATTAAAGGGAAAGAAAATTAAGAAAAAAGGAAGAAGTAGGCATTAGTTTTTTAAAAAATAATTTGCTAAAATAAGATAAATTTATTTTAGTGAATTATTTTCCTAAGAGAACAACAAAATATACATTGTTTTTAAAGCTGTATTTTGCTAACTTTAAAATCATAAAATGCATCTGTTAAGTATTTTGCTCAAGTTAATATTTAATGTACTCTATTAAATTGTCAGTTGAAACTGTACACAGTTAAACTAAAATTTAGACTTAGTCTAAGTCATTTCTGACTTTGTTTTGATTTGTTTACAGAATATGTGAGTGAGAACCCTTTCTAAATGAAATTATATATGTTTCTTCATGTTTGTTTTGCTTGGAGTTTGTTGAGCTTCTTATGTCTGTGGGTTTATAGTTTCTAACAAATTCAGAAAAAATTTGGGCATTATTTTAGAAAATACATATCTATAAAGAATATTTAAGTGTGTGTGTGTGTATTTTTCGTGTCCCCACTTCCCTTTTTGGAAGTCCAGTTACATGTACATCAGGCTGCTAGATGTTTACTGGTGTTCTTTTCAGTTTTTTTCAGTCTTCTAATTTTAGATTATCTTTGTGTCTCCAACTTCATTAATTTTTTTAATAATGTTTAATTTGTTCTTAATTGTGTCCAGCATATTTTTCATTTCAGACATTACAGTTTTATTCTAGAAATTGTTTTTTTTTTAATATCTCCCATTTCTATAGCTTTCATGCTTTGTCTTTTCTGTAGCTTCTTGAGTATATGGGATATAGTTATAAATAGATTAATGTTTATTTCTACTAATTCTATCTGTATCATTTCTAGATTGGTTTTGATTGATTTTTCTCCTCATAAAGGATTGTGTTTTCTTGCTTTTTTATGCCTGGTGATTTTTGATTGGATGTTAGACATTTGAAATTTTACCGTGTGTGGTACTGGGTATTTTTATATTTCATTAGGTATTCTTGAGTTTTGTTCTGGAATAGTTAAGTTACTTGGAAACAGTTTGATCTTTTCAGATGCTGCTTTAAAGTTGTAGCATCTGTTGTCCACTACTGTCACTCTATTGACAAAACCCTCTGAGTAACACTGTGTGGTGAAAACAGGGGCTGTTCCTGGACCTGTGTGAACCCTGAGTGGTGTTCCCTCTAATCCTTTTTGGTATTTTTTTTCCCACTGTTCTTGGGTAATTTCCTCATGTGTATATACTAAAAAGTACTCAACGGAAGACTTAAGGGATATCCTCTGCAGATCTCTGGATTTTCCTGTGAGCCTCTCTACTCTTAGGTACTCTACTTTGTATATGACCGTCACTTTGTTGTTTCTAGATTAAGTTCCATCTCACCTCAGCAAGGTCATTGCTCTACCTGGGTTCCCCAGCTCTGTTCTATGGCTTAGGAACTCTTTCAAGGTAGTAAGTTGGGGCAATTGAGGATTCATTTTGTATGTTTCCCACCTATCAAGGGTCTACTGTTCTTTGTTGCCTGATATCCATTGCCTTGAAAAACAATATATTTTGTCCTTTTTTTCCAGTTGTTTCAGGCTAGAGGGTAAATTTGGTTCCTGATATTCCATCTTGGCCAAAGTGGAAATCTATTTATGTACTTACAAATACACGTTTGGCCTGCCATTCTTGTATTCCTGCTTTCAGTTGTGACAGAATTCAGTTACAGAAGACTTATGGTAGAATATTTTTTTCATCTACAGTGTTTACTAAAAGTAAGAATATTGATTATTGATTTTGATTTTGCCATTTTGGACCTTGTTTGCATTGACTTCTTCATGCCAGTTTACCAACTTGGCCTTACAATTTTGAAATCTTTTCACTGACTTGGGATTCACTGCATTTAGAGATGAATACTGGATTTCATTGAGTAGCTCTTTGAATCAAAGAATCTCTGTAAGAGCTTGTGACATGACATCAGTCCTTTTAATGGGAAGGGGAAGCTTTTTAGAGATTGGGAATGATGGGCCAGCTCTTCTGCATGCTGTAGGACATTTTCATACTTCAACCAAATGAAATCTTTCTTTCTTAGTGCTAGTTATCAGACATAGGGCTTGGTGGCAGTAGAAATCATCATTTCTTTGTTTCAGATGTCATGCGATTCTGTAACCCTATTTGAATTTTACTTGCTATGAAATTTTAAGAAATTTATAACATTATCATGAATTTCATAATCCTAAAGTTTAAAAAGTGTGTATTTATATTACCTAAGCAGTTGAAAATATGGATATATTAGGGTTTTAAGTATTGAGAAAATTATTAATAGTATCAGAACAATGATATGACTTAACCCCATTACATAACTAGAGAGATCTATACTGACCGTTATGATATACTTATTATGGTTTTTCTTCTTCTAGAATCTTGAGTTGGAAGGAACTTTAGAAGTCCTCAGAACAATGATATGATTCAATCCCTTTAGATAACTATAGAGATTTATACTGACTGTTAAGATATACTAGTTCTAGCTTTTCTTCTTTTAGAATCTTGAGTTGGAAGGAACTTTGGAAGTCCTCTATTATGAAAATATGTTTTAATTAAAAAATTAATAATGACAAAAATTAAATGATGCATGGTCATGTAGATTCTCCTCAAGTATTTCCTGAGAGGCAGCTTCATAAAGTATACCTAAAAGAAGCCATTTGTGTAATAGAGGAAGTTAACTGAGAAATGTTCCTTAGTTCTATGAATGTTTAAGATTCAAAAGTAAGAGGAGGTGGATGGGGGAGGGATGAAATAGATAAAGGGGATCAAGGGTATACTTATCTTGATGAGCACTGAGTTATGTATATGATTGTTGAATCATTATATTGTATACCTGAAACTAATATAATACTGTATTGTTAATTATACCTCAATTTAAAAAAAAAAGATTTAAAAGTAGATTGTGCTAACTTTATGACTGTAATGACCTTAAAATGACTTATAAAATATATGGGTTTTGGGACGCCTGGGTGGCTCAGTTGGTTGGACAACTGCCTTCGGCTCAGGTCATGATCCTGGAGTCCCGGGATCGAGTCCCGCATTGGACTCCCAGCTCCACAGGGAGTCTGCTTCTCTCTCTGACCTTCTCCTCGCTCATGTGCTCTCTCTCAAATAAATAAATAAAATCTTTAAAATATATGGGTTTCTTACCCAAGTATGGCATTGACTCTGAATTTTGGTTTGGGCATTTCAGGTTTTCTCATTGGACTCATATTTTTTGTTTAGTTTAGATTTTGTTTTTTGCTTCTTTAAAAAACACACTTTTGATATAGTCATAGCTGTTGTCTTATTATCCAGTTTTGTGATTTATCTTCCAGATATGCCTGATATATCCCTGTGTGTGTGTATATACATATACACACACACCAGATATATCCCTGACTTTTGAATTAATGTGCTAGCCCTGATTGGTCTTACTTTTGGGCTTGCCCGTCTTAAAGTTTTTTCTCATCTGTGATCATATGTGCTTCTATAAGACTGTAAATGTGTTTTGGGGATAACATTTATCTCACTGGATTGCAGCTCTCGGTATGTCTGAGTCCACTGATTATCCTGTGAATTTCTTGAAGCCATGGACTGTTCTTTTCATCTTTATTCTTAGTGTAGTGCTTGACATACAGTAGGTACTTGATATACTTCTGTTGAATGAATGAATGAATAATAGAGAGGTAATGTGGTAAAGTAGAATGATTTGGTCTTTGAGTCAGACGCCTTTAAGTCAGACAGGGTTTAATTCTCACTATGCTACTTATTCGTGTAGGACCTAAGTAAACAATTTACTTAGCATTTCCAAATCTCATTTTTTACATTTATTGGATGAATGATAATGTTTCCTTCCTGGAGTAGACTTAATCTCTGATAAGACACAGATAGGTATCTATTTTCTGTTTTGTTTACTACTGTATCCCCAGTGTTGGTTGCTGTCATTAGTATTATCATGTGCTAGGTCATTCCTACCTGTTTCTGTTTCTTCAAACAAATCATGATCACTTACAGCTTAGTTTTGCACGATTTTCTCTTGGCATCACCTCTGTAGTTATATGTTTATTGTTTAGCAAGTTACTTCTCAATATCTTCATTTATAAACAGAATAAAAAGACTCACAGGGTTATGAGAATCAGGATAATTTGTGTACAGTGCTTAGAATATAGCAAGATTAAATCATTGTTAGCTATTTGTTTTTATTAGTCTTTTGTTAGCTATTTGTTAGTCTTTGTTTTATTTCTATGATTGTCATAATCATTTTTCTGTACACTGCCCTGCCCCCCCCTTTTTTTTTAAAGATTTTGTTTATTTATTTGACAGACAGAGATCACAAGTAGGCAGAGAGGCAGGCAGAGAGGGAGAAGCAGGCTCCCTGCTGAGGAGAGAGCCCGATGCGGGGCTTGATCCCAGGATCCTAGGATCATGACCTGAGTCGAAGGCAGAGGCCTCAACCCACTGAGCCACCCAGGTGCCCCTGCCCTTTCCCTTTTTTTTTGGCTAGCAAGGTTTTACTCATTCTTAACACCCTCTGAAGTCTCTTGGCATAGTTAGTTGCTCTCTCCCCTATCATCCCATATCTGTCTTTACCAAATTGTGTTAAAGTGCTGCAGCTACTAGATAGTTAACATTTAGAGGCTAGAGATTTTTGTTACGTATCACCAACACCTAGCATAGATTTGATATGTCACAAGTTTTTTATTAAATGTCAAAGGAGTACGGCGCCTGGGTGGCTCAGTGGGTTAAGCCGCTGCCTTCGGCTCAGGTCATGATCTCAGGGTCCTGGGATCGAGTCCCACATTGGGCTCTCTGCTCAGCAAGAAGCCTGCTTCCTCCTCTCTCTCTCTCTTTCTGCCTGCCTCTCCATCTACTTGTGATCTCTCTCTGTCAAATAAATAAATAAAATCTTTAAAAAAAAAAAAAGAAATAAATGTCAAAGGAGTGAATGAAACATTTTGTAATTTTATTAGCTTTTACATTTTTGAGAATTCTAGCTTTAGTATTATAGAATTTAGTTTATTTTACCCTTTTTTTTAAGAGGGAGAGCAAGAGAGAGCATGAGCAAGCATGGGTAAGCATGAGTGTGGTGGGGAAGGACAGAGGGAATGGGAAAAAAATCTTCAGCAGACCCTCCCTGAGCAAGGAGCCCAGTATGGCCTCAGTCCCCAATCCCACAATCCTGAGATCATGAGCGGATCTGAAACCAAGAGTCGGACACTGAATGAACTGAGCCACCCAGATTCCCTTAGTTTGTCTTTTATTTCTCTTCTTTTTCTTTTCTATTCCTCTGTCTCATTATTTAATTACCTTTAATTACCCACCTATGTTATGTCTAGCTTGAGTTGAGGTTGTTAGAACAAGTCATAGTCCATGCTTTTGTATGGTATTAGAATATACAGTGACTGGAGTGCCTGGGTGGCTCAGTCCGTTAAGCGTCTGCCTTTGGCTCAGGTCATGATCCCAGGACCCGGGATTGAGCACCACATCAGGCTCCTTGCTTGGTGGGGAGTCTGCTTCTCTGTCTACCTTCCCCCACTTGTGCTCATTCTCTCTCTCTCTCTCTCAAATAAATAAATAAAATCTTAAAAAAAAGAGAATATACAGTGACTTCAGTTTGGTTTCCAATAATGTTACTGGTGATGTCCAACATATTGAGATTTTTGTCCACAGCCTTATAGTGGACTGATGTCTTTAAGAGCAGTCCATTGTGATTGTCTGATTCATATCTAGTTAAACTATAAAAAATGGTAAGAACCTAGAGAACAGGAAGTAGTTACTACATATGGGAGTATTTTTTAATTTTTTATCTGAAAATTTTCTCTATGATATGTATTAATATGGGAAACTCATAGAGGAACAATAATACTTTTTTATTTTTATTCATTTTTATTTTTTATTTTATTTACTTTAAGTAACCTCTCCACCCAGTGTGGGGCCTGAACTCACAACCCCAAGACTGAGTGACACACTCTACCAACTGAGCCAACCAGGTGCCCCAGGGAACATTAGTTCTTAACTATAGTCTTTTAAGAATACCAGTTGACCTTCTTTTAGGATTTATGAAACAGATTGGTCCCAGTCTAAGTATAATGTTTCAATATTTAAAAATGATATCTGAGATTTTAATTGATATTAAGAGATGTTTGTCTAATATTTAATTTAGTCATTACCAAGCTAGCTACTTTTAGGGAGTTGGTGGTGTGGTATAGAGGAAAAAACTACCTTGAAAGTTGTAAATTTAATTCCTGGACCAGGATGGATTGTGGAGTAGTCAAAATACACACATTTGTTGATTAGTTTACTGTATTACCTGGGTGTAGTTTGTGGCAGCCCCAAAACATTTACAATAGCAAGATCAAAGGTCACTGATCACAGATCATCATAATGTAATAATCATAATGTAATAATGAAAAGTTTGAAATATTGCAAGAATTACCAAAATGTGACATCGAGACAAAAAGTGAGCAAATGTTGTTGGAGAAAGGGTGCCGAGAGACTTTACAGAAGATCGTCATAAACCTTCCATTTGTAAAAAACATAATTATCTACAAGGTGCAGTAAAGAGAAGTGCAATAAAAAGAGGTATGTCTGTATCCTCTTTCTTCCTGATTTTATTCCTGTGCTATCTTTGCTCTATTTTGTTAGTTCAATATTTAATAAAACTAGGTTGATGAAACTCATCAACTTTATTCTGACATTTGTGAGACTCAGGGCAAGCATCCATTTACCACAATAGGCCTAAATATTTAAAGATTATGAATCAGGCTAATAAATTATTTACTATGTTCTGATCTTTTATCTGATCTTTTATCTTGAAAAATATACCTTCATAGTGACTTAAAAGGAAAGATTCAAATTTTAGAATTTATAGAATTGAGAATTCAGATATTCAGTTTCACGTCAGAATGTAGTGGAGCCCAACCTCCTCCCTCATCCCTAGCTCACAGAGAGGTCTCATGTGCTGCAAGCCTGTGGACATGCTGCACACATGTCCAAGATCCATGCTTTTCCATACAGCAATCCTTGGCAAAGGGGTATGTACGTCTCCAGCATAGTCCATCCTCAGGATAGACCTAGGACAGATTCCTGTGCAAGCCATATAATTGGGTTAGAGATATTTGGGCAAGAAATTCCAGAGTTCCAAGTGACTGCAGTGTCATCTAGAAGGGGAGGTATATGGGTATATCCTCTTATTTCCATGGATTCCTTGCCCAGTGGTGAGGGGCATGGCCTGAGGAGGGCCAGAGTGGGTCTCAAAGCTGAGATCTATTTTGTCATACTCAGTGAGAAGGCTGAAGGGATGGTTCCATCCAAGATCAATTTAGTCAATGAGTAATTTCTGAGGGCTCACTGTATCACAAGCTATCTACTAGGTGCTGGGGATATGATGCTGAATAAGATATGATCTTTGCTCACTAGTAAGGGGACAACATGCAAATTGCAGTGTGATACATGTGCTATATAGTAGAATTATGTTCTTGAAATAATAGTGGCACAAAGAGGAAGAGGAAAAATTTGAACTAGGTCATGAAAGTTGAATAGGATGAATTTGGTAAGTTAGAAACAGTGGGAGTAGGAGGAAATGGCATAAAAAGAGGCATGAATATGTGACTAAAATAGTAGAATCAAATAACTATAGGTTATTTTGTATAGCCAAAGCAGAGATTACATGCTTCTTGCACATAGGAGATGAGTTTGAAGAGGTGGGGATTGGGAGACTGTCCTTAGATACCATGTTAAGAAGATTGGATTTTTTTTCTGTAGAGACATGTATTACTTCAGATTCTCTCTGGAGAAACAGAACTACCAAGGGGTGTGTGTATTTGCGTGTGTGTATACAGAGAGAGAGAGACAGAAAGAGAGAGAGAGAGAGATTGATTTATTTTAAGGAACTGAGTCATGAGATTTTGGAGGATTCTCTGGTTTAAAAACTAATGGGGCATTCTAGCAGGCTGCCAGGCTGGAGACTCAGGGAAGAATTGCATTGAGTTCAAATTGGGGAGGGTATGTGCTATGGTGAGTGCTGTGAATTGTGTAAGACTGATGATTCACAGACCTGTACCCCTGAAGCAAATAATACATTATATGTTAATAAGAAATAAAAATTTAAAAAATTTTAAAAAAAGTATCAAAGACAGCTCGCTAGAGGGAGGTCAGCCTTTGTTCCAGTAACACCATCAAATGATTGGATGAAGCCCGCTCACATTATGGAGAGTAATCTGACTCACTCAGAGTCCTTTGGTTTATGTGTTAATCATATCCAAAGAAACACCTTCATAGAACATCCAGAATAATATTTGACCAAATGTCTATGCACTGAGGTCCATCAAAATTGACACACAAAATTAAACATCATAACTAGTGTTTCTTAATCTAGGTCCACAGATATTTTGGGGGGTCTGTGATAACTTAGGAATTTTAATTTTGTGTTTTCATTTTAGTAATTTAAATTTTTTTTCAGGAGGTGGTAATAAAAATCTTTTGCAATAATAATTCACAACTGAGGGATTTTTAAATTTATTTATAGACTGAGGCTAGTTTCTTAAGATTTGTTTTGTTTTGTTTTTTAAAGATTTTATTTATTTTTTTGACAGATAGAGATCACAAGTAGGCAGAGAGGCAGGCAAAGAGAGAAGAGGAAGCAGGATCCCTGCTGAGCAGAGAGCCCGCTGTGGGGCTCGATCCCAGGACTCTGGGATCATGACCTGAGCTGAAGGCAGAGGCTTTAACCCACTGAGCCACCCAGGCGCCCCTAAGGCTAGTTTCTTAAGTCACTTTCTCATACTGGGTCTTTGGACTCTTAGGATATCTGTAGACTAATCCTCAGATACTCTTTTTTATTTTTTAAGATTTTATTTATTAGAGAGAGAGAGAGCACAAGCAGGGGGAGTGGCACGCAGAGGGAAAAGCAGGCTTCCCACTGAGCAGGGAGCCCAATGGGACTTGATCCCTGGATCCTGGGACCATGACCTGAGCCGAAGGTAGATGCTTAACTGACTGAGCCACCCAGGTGTGTGAAATTACCAGATTGGTAATTTCAGTTTTTTAAAACATTGTCACTACCTTATTCCAGCTTGAAAAACAGTAATATAGGCTATCCAAATCATAAAAGGAATTGAAACAGATAGCATTTGCATTTTAGAAGGATTGAATTTGGGGCCAGAATAGAGATAGAAACAGCATTGATGTTGAAGTGATATGGAAGACAGATAGCACGGAAATAATGGGACTTGATTACCAACTTGATAGGAAGAATGAGAAAGGGATTACTGGGATGACTACTTTTTACTTGGGTAAGGAGCAGATGGTAGTGCCCTTAGTAAGAAGACATTACAGGAAGATAAAAATTTAAGGGGAGGGGAAGTATAGAAAATAAGTTCTGAGTTAATTTTGGAGTGTCTGGTGAAGGTGAGAAATATCTTGAGGGCAGGTGGATATTCATAAGTTTGGTGCTCAGGGGAAATGTCTAAAGTAGAGAGGGAATTTGCTTTTAGGTTTATAATAGAAACTAAAGACATGGTTGTCAGAAAAAAATACAGAAGGGGGCCATTGATAGATCCTAGGAAACAGCAACACAACAACATTAAAAGGCTGGAAATTTGAGAAAAGTAGGAAAATTCATAAGGCTGCTGGGAGGAAATCACTAAGGGAGTCAAAGATGAATGCAAGTATTATCATGTAAGGTTGATGGTTTATTTGAGATTTGGAAAGCACCTATTCGTAGTGGAGCCAATCAGCATAGTTGGATAATTTACCCAGTGATGCTTTGCTGCTCAGAAACTGACAAAAAGATCTGTAGAGTTTACTCAAAATTGGCAATAGATAGTGTAGGCCTACATAGGGCAGGATATCCAGGTGAACAGTTGAAATGAACAGAGTATGAGCATTAAAATGAGGAGGAAAGCAAGTGTCATCAGGAGAAGGCTGATACACTGGAGGTTGCAGTAGGATGAAGGAACAGTAGGATTAGAAGGTGAAAAAGGGTGGAATAGGAGGTTGAAGTCAGAGGGCACTTTCAGAATTTTGAAATTTTGAAGGTTGCAATTCTGAATGATGATTTAGGGCCAAGGTTAGACCCTGCTAATGGGTGGGTAAAATGGAATAGAGTGAAAATAACTAAAGTTGAGAAAGAATTTATTTCCTTATTCTTTGTAAGGTTAATGATCTCTTGATTAAGACTAGAGGTAGAAATGAGTATTTTGAAAGCTGGAAAATAAGTAGCTAATTTTAAGGATGTTATAATTAAAGAAAAATTTAATAGGAAGGAAGAAGACTGGCAATTTTAATTTTTCATATTAGTATACTGCTTATTTTAACATCAGACTTGGTGAAATATCTCAGTAGTCTTTCAGGAAATTTTAGACAATGGTGTATTCTTAATGTAATTTACTTTCCTAGTGAAGGCTAGAAAAAAAAATGGTGAACTTCATGTTATTATTAACATCATGACTATTTCCTTTCCTTGGGTGGTAAAGGACCAAGGAAGATAGTTCAGTTTTAGGTGTTGGGTCCTACTCATTGTTTAAGACTTAGACTGCTACAGAGTTGTGGAGGATAAGAAAAAATTGTGGAGAAAAACCAATGGAGGCAATACTCCAATTTATTTTTGCCAAGACTGGTTAAAAAAAGGTAAACCACAGTAAATTCTCTGTTAACCTGAATGTTGAAGGAAAATGGAATGTTGAGTTTTCTCATAATTGAAAGTTATTTTATTTCTTCCAACTCTGTGGTTTAAATCTTTGCAAATGAATTAAATTATATTTCCACGTTTGTAAATAGAATATACATGTCATTTGTTTTAAACTTGTCTTTGTGTTAAGTATTGAATATGTATAACCAAGATGAATCTATAATGAATGGTGAATGATCCCAAGTATGTATTTGAAAGCAAATCTCTTATTATTAGCTAGGGTTTTTTTTTTTCTTTTTCAATTTTTATGAATTTTATTTATTTATTTATTTATTTTTAGTGAGTGAGAGAATGTGTATGTTAGTGTGGGTAGATTAGGGAGCCCTACTGCTTAGAAGTTAGTTAGAAGTTAGTTTTGGGGGTGCCTGGGTGGCTCATTTGGTTAAGTGTCTGCCTTTGGCTCAGGTCATGATCCCAGGGTCCTGGGACTGAGCCCCACATCAGGCTCCCTGCTTAATGGGGAGCCTGCTTCTCCCTCTGCCCAAGCCCCTACTCATGCACTAGAGAGTGCTCTTTCGCTCTCTCAAATAAAAAATCTTCATTTAAAAAAAAAAGAAGTTAGTTTTGGCCTCTAGAGGTATAGATAGGAAGGGAAATCAAGGGGAGGAAGTTAGATTTTTTTCTTTTAAGATTTTATTTATTTGTTCGAGAGAGAGTGAACAGGTACGTGCACAGGAAGGAAAGGTGGGAGGAGGTAGAGGGATAAGCAGACTCTACACTGAGCGTGGTGCCCAATGTGGGTCTAATGCAGGGTTCAACCACATGACCCTGAGATCATGACCTGAGCTGGAACCAAGAGTCAGATGCTTAACCCACTGAGCCACCAGGCACCACAGGAAGTTCAAATTCAAACCTTGAAGAATGATTAGACTTGGGCAGCCATAGTTGAGGAGAGGAGGGTATTTTAAGCTAGGGAATCAACATGAGGAAAAAGCATATTATATATATGACTTGGGAGGTGGTGAAGAGACTAGCCTTGCTACAGGGTCCATCCCAAGTTGGGAAATAGAATATAAATGTGCATAGATGGAGTAGACCAGATTATGGGAAACTTGAAAAATAACCAGTATAATTTAGGCTGCACATGGCAGGCATTGTAGAGCCATTTAAAATTACTTATTAGGGAATTAAAAGTATTAGGAAAATCACTTTGCCATTAGTTTGTAGAGTAGATTGATTATTGACTTTATTTGTTCATCCTATATTTATTAAGCATACACTATGTATCCTATTGCAATACTGAAACTACAGAAATCAGTGAAACTTATAATTGTATTAGTGCTTGGACCAAAGATGAGGAATAGGGAGGAACAAGTAAGTGCTAGTAGAAGATAGATGGGTAGTGATGGGTAGCATTCTGTCCTTATGATCGTGAGGTTCAAGTCGGCGTAGGATGTATGAGTGGAGAAGAAGGAGCAAACTCAAGAACTTAGAGAGAAATTGATGACATTCTAGATATAGTGTGTGAAAGGGAAGAATGAGAGATGATATGCCAAGGTTAAAGTTGAGCAGACAGACTGAAAATTATGTATTTCTAGGAAAGAGGATGTTAAGTTTGGATATTTAATTTTGTGTGAGGAAAATAAGGACATTTATTTTATTTAACTTGCAACTGAAAACATTTAAATGTGTAATACAGCAATATATTTTGACAATGATGCCTAATTTATATGAGAAACGTTCCAATACCTATGCATTTGTACTCTTGTTTACATTTTCATTACTGTTAGTACATATTTCATTTTTTAATTTAGTGATATGGTTTTGAGAATGTGTTATTAAAATTCTTTCAGACTGTCAGAATGCTTTAAAGTGTGCATTTGTAGGATCTAACTTATCCGGGAGATTTAACAATTCCCAAAATATTAAGTTGCACTTTTTTTTTTTTTTTAAGATTTTATTTATTTATTTGACAGAGATCACAAGTAGGCAGAGAGGCAGGCAGAGAGAGAGAGGAGGAAGCAAGTTCCCTGCAAAGCAGAGAGCCCGATGTGGGGCTCGATCCCAGGACCCTGGGATCATGACCTGAGCTGAAGGCAGAGGCTTTAACCCACTGAGCCACCCAGGCACCCCTAAGTTGCACTTTTACCTCTCAGTTGTTAGAAGTTAGCCATCTTTGTGTTATACTTTTTATTTATTTATTTTTTTAAGATTTACTTATTTATTTGACAGAGAGAGACACAGCCAGAGAGGGAGCACAAGCAGGGGGAGTGGGAGAGGGAGAAGCAGGCTTCCCGCTGAACAGGGAGCCCAGTGTGGGGCTCGATCCCAGCACCCTAGGATCATGACCTTAGCCGAAAGCATGCGCTTAACTGACTGAGCCCCCCAGCTGCCCCTTGTGTTATACTTCTATTAACTATAATGATTCAAAGTTTTTGTCTGTGCTTACAGAAAGAGCTCAGGCCATGTGTTTTTGAGCAGTGCTGTTCTCAATAAATTTTTCTGTTATCTGAGAGTATTCATATAATTATTCTGTTTTTATTCCGAAAAATAGTCTGTTACTGAGTTATTTATTCTAGAGGAGAATTTTGGTCTTTGTATAGTTCCCCAGGAGTTTTGTTTTTATTTTTGTTTTAATTCTGCAATGCATAAATTAAGTCTAGTATTTATTGAGTGTTGCACATTTTTCTTTTGACTTTCTTATTATCCGGGGCGCCTGGGTGGCTCAGTCGTTAAGTGTGTCTGCCTTCAGCTAAGGTCTTGATCCTTGGGTCCTGGGATGGGCCTGGATCTGGCTCCCTGCTCGCATCAGGCTCCCTGCTCTGCGGCAAGCCTGCTTCTCCCTTTCTCACTCCCAGTGCTTGTGTTCCTTCTCTTTCTCTCTCTCTCTCTATCAAATAAATAAATAAAATCTTAAAAAAAAAAGAATACCCGTTATCCATCAATTTTGTGTTCCCAGCTGCTTTCAAAATATTCTAAAATCTTATGTCATTTATTCTTCTGTTTTCTAAAAATCAGGGACCCATTTTATTAAATTGGAGGTCCCTAAAACAGTACATTTCTCTAGAACCATTTGTAGACCATGCTGCAAAGTCTTTAACTTGTCTATTAATAATTCCTTACTTCCCTACTTGTGTACCTCTCTTCTACCTTGGTTTGCAGTTCATATCTTTTCCAATACAATACTTGGTTTGTATGTGGGGTTTTTCTTTCTGTTTTACTATTAGTTTTTATTGTATTCTTTCACTTCTGTTTTTAGCAGTCCTTTTTTATTGGATTATCTTTTTTCCCCCCTTTAATTGGTGGACTTATAATGGAGTTAGTTTGTGTAGTGGAGTACTTTTGTGGAGTACTTTTATGGTACACTGAAATGGGCAAATTAAACCAATATTGTGGTAATTTCATTCTGCTCCTAGTAGAATTCTTATTCTTAGAGTAATTCTTTATAGAAACTTTTTTTTTAATATTAGATGATACAAAAAGATTTTCTTGGGATGCTTGGGTGGCTCATTCAATTAAGCGTCTGCCTTCAGCTCAGGTCATGATCCCAGTGTCATGGAATCTAGTCCCACATCCTGCTCCTTGCTTAGTGGGGAGCCTGCTTCTCCCTCTGCCTGCCACTCCCCCTGCTTGTTGTGCTCTCTCTCCATGACAAATAAGTAAGTCTTTAAAAAAATATATTTTATTACTGAATTTTAAAACTTCTTATTTAAGGTAAGTTTCTATGATTGTGTTTTAGTTTGTTGATTAGAAGAGATTATACTTCTGAAAATACTTTTAAAAGTTTTGTTGTTGTTCTTTTTTTTTTTTTAAATTTTAGAGGGCTTTCTTGCTTCTCAGAAATGACTCCTATGCCTGTCACTGGTGATTAATCAAGTGAACTATTGAAATTATCCTAGGAGGTTTTATGGACTTCAGATTAAGAATCCTTTCTCAATTAAATTGGTAGTATGTGAGTGAAAGCTGTACTAGTCAAATCTATCACTGATCAAGTAAAATACCCAATTATGTATCAGCTCAGTTTGAGATTTCTTGAATCTCTAGAACTAATTGGATTTGGAGCAAATACTACCCCAAAATACTGACTAAAACAAATTTAAACATACTATAATAAGATTGAAGGACAATGGGTGAAAGTTCTATCACAGATCATTGATGCTCGTTAATTCTATAAACTTTATTTTATTTTATTTTATTTTTAAGATTTTATTTATTTATTTGACAGAGATCACAAGTAGGTTGAGAGATAGGCAGAGAGAGAGGAGGAAGCAGGCTCCCCGCTGAGCAGAGAGCCTGATGCGGGGCTCAATCCCAGGACCCCGGGATCATGACCCGAGCTGAAGGCAAAGGCTTTAACCCACTGAGCCACCCAGGCGCCCCTATAAACTTTATTTTAGTTACTGGGCATGTGGTTGACCACCATGTAAAAGAAGGTTCTCCTACTTTATGAAGATGATGATTAGCCATAATACCAAGTCCTCAGGTCTCCATACCTAGAACAGGAATTGATTTGCCTGATACAGTGGATCTTAAAGTGAGACCTAATGGACCCCTGCTAGTCTGTGAGGTCAGAATTATTTTTATATAATATTAAGATGTCATCTGCCTTTTTTGCCTGTTCTGAAAAAAGAAAATGATGGTGCAAAAGCAAAGACAGGTAAAACCGCCGACACCTTAGCATGAATCAAGGAGTGGTACCAAGTTGTACTGATAGTCATTTATTCTTCACACTGTGCACTTAGAGCTAAAAAGAAATCAAGTTTCACTTTAAAATTGTTCTTGGTGAAACAGTAGAAGTTATTGTATTGAGTCCTGATCCTTGTGTATATTTGTTTGTAATATTCTGTAGGACAAAATGGGAAGTATGTATAAAACACTTCTGTTGCATAATAAAATGTGATGATTATCTCAAGGAAGAGTACTTATAATTTTTTTCTTGAGTTGCAAGCTGAACAAGTCTCTATTTTGTTTTTATTTGAAAAAATGAGTTACAAACTTATTATTCAGGCTTGATTATTGGGCAGACATTTTTTTCAAAAATGAACAAAGTGAGCCTGCTAGCCATTTTAAGGATAACAACTGATTGTGTTGTCTGTGATAAAATTTGATTTACAGAAAACATGAGCTTGGTAACTTCTCAACATTTTAAAGACACTTCTGCTGAGATTGGAGGTGATGTTAATCAAGGTGATTTTTTATATTGAATAATAAAATGTTCAGTGTTTGGAAAATCTATATAACTCAGTGAACAAATATTTTCAAAATGGCCATTCATAATAAGAAATCACACACATGTAAAACATGTATTCAACATGCCAGATAGATCAATGGATTTTAATGTTTAACAACAAGAATTCACTGATAGCATTTCAGATTCTGTATTGCAACCAGCCTTTAATAAAGTACTACTCTACTGAAGTGTGGTAGTACCAAAGAAGAATATCAGTAATTATCTGAAAGGGCTTAGCTGTTAAAATATTCTGTGTATTTGTGAGAGGTCAATTTTCTTCAAAGATTTTGAACAAAATAATATGTCACAACACATTGAATGCAGAACCAGATTTAAGAATCCACATGTTTTCTACTAAGCTAAACATTAAAGAGGTTTACAAAGTTGTAAAAGAATTTTTTTCTGTTTTTGGAAAAGATAATTATCATAAATATGCTCTTTGTGTTAACATACAATGAGTTTGTTATTTTTGCTGGGTTCTTAATTTTAATTTCTAACATAGTAAATATATAGATACAACTTATCTAAACAAAAGCTCTTTAGACTCCTCAATAATGTTTAAGAGTGGATAAAAAGGGGTTCTCAAACTGAAAAGTTGGAAAACTGCTAGCTTAATGTTTGAAGGGCCCATGTGGCTCAATATAAGAAGTAATTGTAGATAGATACTCAGTCATTTTATCCAACTCAGATAAAGTCAAAGTTAAATACATGTATAGTATTGGATTTTTGTTCTTTTTGTGTCCATTTGCAATTTTTAAATTAAAACATTAGTTCTCTTTGTTAAATCAGTGAGTATAATGCTGTCCTGCTAGCTCAGTCAGGGGCAAACCAGAAAATGTCATAGATATTTTTCAACTTTTGAAGAGGTAACTTAACATATCTAAAATTATGAGAAAGCACATGAAGGAAGACAGTGTGTAGATCTCTGTCTGGTAATTATGTGTTACATACCTCTCCAAAAATGACTGCTCAGTCTTTGTAAAGATCAAATTAGTTAATATATTTGAAAATATCCTATAGATATATACAAGATTGTATTAATACTAGGTTTCATTTTTTATTTGAGGAGGGAAAGAAATTAAAATGAAGGGATACTTTTTTAAAAACCTCTTATTTCCCTGATATACTCAAGGCTGAGACAGCTTATTATTTGGATGACCCTATATGGTAATGATGCTTACCCAGTTAATTATTTTTCATAAAGCAGTCATTATGGTATATGCACTTTTGAAGTTAGATATGCAAATACTTATTTCAGATGTTTCATAGTGACATGCAAATGTTGTGTAGTTATATGTTACCATATAAAATGTCTTAAAAATTTTTAAAAAATCTGTTACAACTAGTTTTATATTAGAATGACATGATCAAAAACATGAACACATGTAGTTGTTAAGGAGCAACACTAAACAGATGGTCCAGGAGGACACATAATAGGCTTGCAGTCTGGGTAGAAGAGCATAAAGCCATTAAAACTATCAGATTTCTGTTTCTCATAGATATTAGTCAATGAATAAGTAAAGACATAGTCCTTGGTTATACAAGGACCAAATCTTTGAATGTTAGTGTTAACTAACTTTCTCTTCATCTTTTACCCTAATTTAAAAATTATTGTATACAGTGGTAGATAATACTATTGCCTGCTTATTGAAATTAATGCATCTTGTCATATGTAGGTCATTTTATAAATGTGAAATTGCTTGAGGCCCTCTTTTACTGCCATGTTGCATTTAACTTCTGGCTGGACAGATTTGAACTATATTGCTAGGCTATTTGCCTCTAAAGCATTTCTCAGTTTTCATCTTATAAAAGGAGATGGTTGATCTGGGATTATGTTGGCTTGGAAATAGCTATGTATGAATAGAAAGTTACTTGCTCCCATTTCATATGAGTATCATTCAATAGCTCGACTTTTATTTTAGGAAAAGGTCTTTCCAAAGATAAATTCTAAAAAAAAATGCTTTCAAAAAGAGTTTAATCAAAACTGTATTAATCATGACTCTATATTCTGAATTAATCTTTGTTTAGCATTTTAAGTAGTAGACATGAAGGAAAGACAATATTTATAATATTTAATAGACTATAATTTCTTTTTAGAGAATTCTGGATTCATACTATACCCCGTTTGTTTAAATTACTGTACTGTGACTTTTATTGTAAGAATTTTAAAAAGCACCTTAAAATACAGGCAGGAATGTAGTGCTTTCTGTCTTTACAGGGAATGCATACCTTTTACAGACGAAATTTTTTATATTGTTTTATTTTCTTAAGTTTATTCATAGTCTAATATTTTATGACTCTGAATCTCTTGCACTGAATCCTACATGTATAGTCTCATTAAATGTGCTTCAGCTAAGTAACAGATTCAATTACTTATCTTTTTTCCTAGAAGTAAATAAAATGGACAGTCTTCATGAAACTGTTTTTTTCTATGGGTGTCTTTACTCTCTTTAAAAATGTTTTACAGGGCGCCTGGGTGGCTCAGTGGGTTAAAGCCTCTGCCTTCAGCTCAGGTCATGATCCCAGGATTCTAGGATCAAGCCCCGCATCGGGCTCTCTGCTCAGTGGGGAGCCTGCTTCCTCCTCTCTCTCTGCCTGCCTCTCTGCCTACTTGTGATCTGTCTGTCAAATAAATAAATAAAATCTTAAAAAAAAAATTTAAAAATGTTTTACATAGTTAAAAGATTAGCTAGTATTAAAAGGTTCATAGTGGGGGTCCCTGGGTGGCTGTGTGAATTAAGCATCTGCCTTGACTCAGGTCCTCATCTCAGGGTCTTGGAATGGAGCCCCTAGTTCTCTGGCTCCCTTCTCAGCAGGGAGTGTTCCTCCCTATCGCTTTGCCCTCTCCCCACCCAACTAATACCTGCCTTGCTCACTTGCTCTCTCAAGTAAATAAAATCTCTAAAAAAAATAAATAAATAAAAGGTTAATAGTGAAATGGTAATCCCTGCCCTAACTTACCTCTCAGTTCTGTTTCTTCGAGTAAAAACTTAACTTTTAAAAAGCAATTTCTAATGTCATTTAGTCCCATTTATAGTGATAATGTGCCCATCCTTGTATTTCTTAATTTATCCCTTTTAGAGATACTGTCTCTTGACTTCTGGATAATGGTAGATGAGATTTTAGCGCTTTTTTTTTGGCCATTTCTGTATCTTCTTATCCTGTCCTTCTAATATATTTATTACAAGTTTAGTTAAATCAACAATTGGGATTCACATTAATATAACTGTATAATGTTTTCTGCAGAACCTAAACTTTTCTTTTAAAAAAAAAAAAACTTTTTTCTGAAGTTACTAATTTTCTTGGTGTACTTAATTTTCAGTAAGTCTATCCTTAAGGAATTAGCTATCTTTCATCGGAGTGGAGATTAGGACTTTTCAGGCAGTTTCATCTGAGGGTAGTCCATAACTCTGACATAAAGAGATTGCATTCTTGGGGTGAAAGGGCCTGTTTTCCCTGATCCTAACATATGTCATTATGACCCTAACTCAAATTAGTCATGAATCAAATGAGAAACCCAAGCCTTGTAATTGAAAGTTTATTGCTCTCTAGGTCCATGCTTAAGGTGCTTAGCAGTAATCCTGGTCTCCCAAGTCTGAAAAGTTTATGGATAGGCTGTGATGGATTATTCAGATTGTAAACAAGTAGGAACTATCCAGGTCTGTTTGTATACTAAAATAACTCTCGGTAGGTACAGTGTGGATTAGAAACTAAAACTGAGACTTTGAATACCAAGTATCAGTCTGTTCTACCAAAGAACTACACTTTTCTATTGGATTTCCAAATGAGTCTACTAGATCATAAAAATCTCCTCAAATCCCATGTACTCAAAGCAAAGATTTGTAAACACAAAGCACCACAGTTTTATAAACAGATGCAGGAAACTTTCATTCCCCTATCTTTAATAATCCCGGTTGAATGTGAGGTTAATTTCAGTGTTAAAGTACTTTTCTGCAAATTTTTCAAAATACTGTCTCTTGCTTTTCTAAGTTGCATTTTTTAATTCTTCCCAGATTGCTAAAATAATTTCTTCTGATATCCCTAGTATATAAAAACTAAACTATTCTCTTTTTATATTCAAGATTGTCTTATTTCAAGGACTCTGAAAGGCTAAAAATATTAAACTTATAAACAAAATTTTCTTTACAAAAAGTTCTTAAAAGATTTTGAGCAAACCAAAATTCTAAATTCTTAAAACTTGCTAATTCTTAGAAGAGCTTTATACAAAGGAGGCCAAAGGCTTTTCTGGCAACTGAACATATTTTGAAATACCATGTGAGGAATGTTGGGCATAAAATTTTTTAAAAGAACCTTTAAAACTTTAATAAATATATCAACTTAAAGAATGCAGAGAAATGTAGTAACAACTGTCAGGGACAAAGGTAATATTTACATTATAAAATTTGTTAAAGTGGAAGTGAAATCACTTGTGTTTATTAGAATATCATGCATCCATTTCAAAGTATAATTTAGATTATATATTGTCATGTAATAATGGGTTCGCATTATAAATTTGTACAGTATGTGTGTGTGTGTGTGTGTGTGTGTGTGTGTGTGTATTTATTTATTTAAAGATTTTACTTATTCATTTGAGAGACAGAGAACGCTAGCAGGGGAGAGGCAGAGGGAGTGGGAGAAGATGACTCCCCTCATGCAGGGCTCAATCCCAGGACCTGGAGATCATGACCTGAGCTGAAGGCAGGTGCTTAAACATCTGAGCCACCTAGCACCCCATATATACCTTTAGTAGTAATATTGAAATCTTCCTTTTTTCTTTTTTAAAAGATTTTATTTATTTATTTGTCACAGAGAGAGCACAAGAAGAGGAGGTGGCAGGCAGAGCAGGCAGAGCAGGCAGAAGGAGAAGCAGGCTAGCGGGCTCCCTGCCAACCAAGGAGCCTGATGCAGGACTGGATCCTAAGACCCTGGGATCATGACCTGAGCCGAAGACAGATGCTTAACTGACTTAGCCACCCAGGCATCCCAATATTGAAATCTTTCTTAAATACTTGTTGTCAGAATTAAAAGTCTGGGTTTATTAAAATATAAAAGACTTTTTAGGTCTATTATCAGTGTATGACTAGGAGGCAGTCACAGGTGAGAGGTAGGTAAGAGGATTCAAATACAGAGCAAGGAAAATAAAAATAAAAAGAAGAAGGCTAGAGAGATATTTACTGATTCTCTATGATTACAAGTGAAATTTACGTAATTGTAGGTTTACCTAACATTTTTGTTACTATAGTTCTTCTTACTCTCCTCTCCCAATTACAATTATCTGTATACTTTTCTCCACAATGGTAGGTTGACTAAACTATGCTTTTATACATTAAGTAATATGGCCACAGTAGGTACTCAGTGAGTCTTTAACTTACTAAATGTATCAGAGTTGATTATAAAAAACAGGATTTTCCCTTCAGCATTCTGTGTTTTTAACCATGACTTCCTGCCCATGCTGCTGTTTGTCACTGTTTGCCATCACACATAATCTAACTTCTGCAATACAGTCTCCTTTTTTTTAAAGTAACTGGTTCTGGTTGGTGCTTTTACCTTGGAGGCCCACTTCTCCAGTTATACTCATTTGCCTTGGGCTACTCCTTAATTCCCTTGCACTAAGCATAAATCAGTCACAGGTCAGATTGGGCTTGTCTTTCTTACTACTATTATTCCTTGTTCTGTATATCTCAAATTGTAGGTTAGGACTCTGTTATTCAGCTGATCTTTGGGACACGAACCTTCATGGGGGGTCTCTATTCTGGGCTGCCAAATGAGTTGTTAGCTTGGAGAATGTCATCTCATAACTCTTATTAGGAAGCAGCCATTTTTGAAACACTATGCTTAGTCGATTACTTATTTTTATTTATTCAAACAACGTTGTTATGATATATACTAATTTTTAGAGATTAAAAATGTGAATAAGGGGGTGCCTGGGTGGTTCAAAGGGTTAAGCCTCTGCCTTCGGCCTGGATCAATGATCTCAGGGCCCTGGAATCGAGCCCCACATTGGGCTCTCTTCTCAGCAGGGAGCCTGCTTCTCCCTCTCTCGCCTACTTGTGATCTCTGTCAAATAAATAAATAAAATCTAAAAAAAAAATGTGAATAAGACATGATTTCTGCTGTCATGGTATTTATAGTCAGGTGAGAAAGTGAGAGGCATGAAGATAATTTAATATCAGAAGGTCTATGTACCAAAAAGAGGGAATGGTTTTTATACTATTTAATCAGTCTGTACAATTAATGTGAGGATGACTCAGTGTTAGATGATGTAACAATGTAACTGACTACATTAACATATTAAAGAAGAAGAATCACATGGGAATAGATGTAGGAAAAATTGGGTAAAATTCAGCACCCATTCAGATATTGAATAAAGAATAGGAGGGAACTTAACCTGAAAGAAGGTATATATCAAAAAATTACAGCAAACATTATACATAAAGGGTGAAACATTAAAAGCCGTTTTTTTAAATTTGAGAACAAGATAAGGACAGCCCTTATCTTCATTATTTGTTGATGCAGTAAGTAAAGAAATAGAAATGAGGTGTCAGATTGGAGAAGAGGAGATAATTGTTATTTGCTGTTGATAAAAGCATTCTTTATACTGGAAAACCAAGAAAATGAACTAAATAAATAAATTTGGAAGGTGATTAATCACAAGTGAAATCTACAATAGCTACAGTTTTCCTGTTATACACTGTATTGTGACAAAATACACAATATAATAGAAAAACTCATTTCTCCAACAAAAACCCAGATAAGAAAAAAAATTATTTAGAAGTATGAGATCTTTGTGGGGAAATTAAAAAATTTTACCAATGCAAATATCAGTCTTTTCAAATAATTATTATTAATAAGATCCTAATAATTCTCAACCAGGTTTTTCCTAGAACCTTATAAAGAGCCTAAATTCAGAGAAAAGAGCAGTAATCAGGACAATTTAAAAACAAAAGAGAGGGGCTTGCTCTAGTTGAATTATGATAATAATAAACCTATAGTAATATTAAAAAGTTCTTAAAGACAGGAATAGAAAATTGGGCCAATGGAATACAACAGACTCCAAAAGTAGGCCCACACTTCATGGGGATCTAATATATCATAGAGATCAGTGAGAAATAAGGTCTTTAGTAATTGGTGTTAGGAAAATTGATTATCAGTTTGGAAAAACTACAAATTATATTCAAGACAACCTCCATAATCACCAACAGACAACCTATGAGAATAAGAAAGTTTAGCAAGGTTTCCAAAGATGATAGGAACACACAAAAATTGATAGCACTCATATATTAGTAATAACTTATTAGTAAAAATATTTTTAAAATATTACATTCATTCTAATGGCAAAAACTAGGAGGCATTTAATAAGCATATATGTAATAATTCTTGCCAGAGAAAACTATAAATTAGTTTTGAAGAGCTTCATGATGGATGTGATTCCAAAAGCCCAGGCAACAAAAGCAAAATTAGACAAATGGATTGCATCAAAGTAAAAATTTATGCACAGTAAAAGAAACAACAAAATGAAAAGATAATCTACAACTTTTTATCAAAGTAATTATAGTAATAGACTATGATCCATTGAATATTATAGGGAATCATGAGTGTGTATTGTTATAAATAAATAAATTGATCAGATTATTGACATAGTTACTGAGTATGTCTTCACAAAATACTTGATAATGACAAAAGAAAAATAACTATCATGGAGGAAACTGGCAGTTACCAGTTTAATCAAGTGATAAAAGGGAGTGTCCTCAGTAATGAGACAAAATGAAATCATGCACCATCTCTTAGGATGTACTGAGAAGAGCACAACATCTCTTCTGTGTTTTTGCTGTTAAAGATATATAACCTGAACTTCGTTATGAGTCAGACACAGTCTAATTAGTTAAACCCAAGTGAAGGACATTCTATGAATAACTGGTTTAACCTTTTAAAATGCCTAGGTCATGAAATTCAAGGAAAGACAGAAGCTATTCCAAACTGAAAGAAAGTAAAGATGAAAATTCAGACTACTGAATGACAAGTGTGATTCTGAATTAGATCCTTTTCTTATAAAGGATATCCATTCATTATCTGGGAATAATAGACTTGAATGGGTTCTAAAGATTGGATGATAGGAAAATATTATTGTTAATTTACTGATTTTAATAATTATATGTGTAGAACATAAGCACTAAAATTTGGGGGGGGGGTATTGGATATCAGGACAGCAACTTACTCTCAAGAGGTTTGGAAAAAAGTCTACTTGTCCATGCAACTTTTCTGTAAGTTTGATATTGCCCCATAAATCACTTAAACTCTGTACTTTTCAGCTGGTTTATTTTTTTTCCCCTCTGTTTTAGATTTTTTTATTGTGTCTTCAAGTTCACTAATCTTTTGTTAACAGTTTCCTATCTACTGTTAAGCCCATGCAGTGAATTTATCATTTCAGATATGTAATTTTTAGCTTTCGAAGTTCCATTTGGTTTTTTTTTTTTAACAGTTTCCTTTTCTCCTCACATAATGCTCATGTTTTCTTTTAAGTCCTTTACTGTATAGTTGAATATATAGGTTTGAATAACAGGTTTGAACTGCATGGATCCACTTAAACACAGATATTTGTAATAAATACAGTACAGTACTATAAATATATTTTTCTCTTTTAATTTTCTTAATTTTTTCTCTCTAGTTTACTTTGTTATAAGAATACAGTATATATACATATAAAAATATGTATCAGTAGACTTTATGTTATTGGTAAGGCTCTGAGCAACAGTAAGCTATTAGTAAAGTTTTGGGAAAATCAAAACTTCTTTGTAGATTTTTGGCTGTGCAAGTGGTCAGCACTTCTAATCCCATGTCATTCAAGGGGTCACTATATTTATAATGGCTTTTTATAAGTTCTTGTCTGCTCTTCCCATGATCTCTTTCATTTCTGGGTCTGTTTCTTTTGACTTTGCATTTTTCTTTCCTGGTCACAAATCACTTTTTTTTTTTCACCCCCCTTCTTTACATGTCTAGTAATTTTTGATTGTATAGTGGACATTTTGGTTATTACATTGTGATGTGTCTGGATCTTATCCTTTCAGGAGTGATGAATTTTGTTTTGGCATGTTGTCAAGTTGCTTGTAATTAACTTGATCCTTTGAAAGCTTATTTTTAAAGCTTCTTGGGGGAGGTTCTGGAATATTTTTTACTCAACTGCTAGATTATTCCTACTTCTAAGATAATTTTCCGAGGTTTCTCTACTAAATGCTCTGGGTGTTTGTAAAGGTCTCTTTTACACTCTGGCTGGTCAGAACTTGAATATCTTTCTGTACTTTGTGAGCTTCGGTGGTTATTTAGCTTATAGCATTCCTGTGGTTGTCCTCTCCTCAGCCTTGTAGAATTTAGGGGTACATATGCCCAACTTAGTATTTAGCCAAAATCTTCACTGCATATAGTTGGAGCTCTCTTACATATTAGGATAGTTTCCTATCTCTAGTATTCTTTTCTGAAAATTTTAGTTACTTCAGTTTCCTTGAACTCTAAGTTTTGGGTACTTAAGTTCAGTGAAGCTTGGGCTACCCCTCCCAATACCTCATTCTGGAAAATGCCTCATTGCTTCACTAAAGAGAACCTTTTGAGGGATTATAACATTATAACATTATAACCTGCTGTCCAAAGTCTGAAACTGTTACTTCATGTTTGTACAGTTTTCTAGCTCTTTATGGCAAGAGGGCAAATTTGATGCTAGCTATTCCTACTTGATATTTTAACTTACTTTGGTTGTATTATTTTCTCATTCAGTGTTGTGAGCAATCTCACTGAATATGGCTGAACTGATGCAGTGTTGGGGATTGACTGTGAGAGTTCGGTCACATGACAAAGGATCAATATGTTGGGAATTCTGGCAAAAGAATAGTTGAAGTAAAGCAATAATTCTCAGAGTATGGTTTGAGGATCCTCGCAGGGGTTCCATAGGGTCTTTCTACTTCTAAGTACATATCCTGGTAAGGCTAAATTTTCTTCATGTACATGAACCAAAATACCGCAAACAATAGATGAATGCAGAAACAAAGATGAGCAAGCCTGTTTTTCAAGTTTAAACTAGGTATTAAAGCGATGTGTAAAAATAGTAAAACAATGCTACTCTTCTCACTAATCTTTTTACTTTGATATTTTTAAACATGTAATTTATTATTTTGAAAAATGAGTTAATAAGTAAACAGCTGTGAAATCTTCTCAGTTTTAAATTCTGTTACAATAAATACAGCCACAAAAATAAAAGTTTGGGGCCTAAAAGTTTGAGAATTATTAAAATAAAGCACCATACAGTCTGATCTGTCTGGGAAAGGAACTGAAGGCATTAGGGGTATAAAGTATAAAGGAGTATAAAAGCATTAGGTAAAAAAGGGAAGGATTAAGGAATGAGAGGTTCTATTGAGTTCCTCTTCTCTATTGTATAGGTATCAATTTCTTTATTTCTCTGCATTCTTGTGTGGAGGTGTGGCAGTTAAAGTCATAATCAGGAGACAGTACTGTGTCGCAACAACTGCTGAGATTTTTGCTTTATGATACTATATGTTCAGCCCTTGCATAAGGAATCCTGATTTAACGTCTGCCATTTCACTTGGCCATGTCCTTCTCCAGCCTGGCCACTTTCCCCTAATGCGGAACTAGCTTGTACGTGCTTATGTTCTGGCATCAACATCCCTTCTGTTCTAGTGCCACCACTTGTACTTGGATTTCCTGTTCTTCTTAAAAAAGAACATAAATGAGTATTTGTCTCTGGTTTATTATCAAATGTTTTCAACGTCTATTTGTATGTTGAAAATGGCAGGATCTCCTTTGTCATGGCTGAATAATAACGCTAATACATGTATATAAATATATATGGTATGTATCTCACATCTTTTTTGTGCATTTATCTGTTGATAGGTTGTTTCTCTGTGTTCGCTATTGTAAATAATACTGCAGTGAATTGCAGGTATCTTTTCGAGATCCTGGTTTCACTTCCTTTGGCTTATATATTGCGAAATTGGGTTGCTGGATCATATGGTAGCTCTGTTTTTAATTTTTTGATGAATCTCTACAGTGGTTACAACAAATTACATTCCTAATAATAGTGCAGAAGAGTTCCTTTTCTCCACATCCTTGCCAACATTTGTTATCTCTTATGTTTTTGATGTTTGGATGTAGCTCTTTTAACAGATGTGAGGGTGATGAATTTGATTTGCGTTTTTTTGATTAATGATGTTTAAGTACCTTTTTATGTACCTATTGGCCATTTGTAGGTCATTTTTTAGAAAAATGTTTAGCTCCTCTGCCCATTTTAAAATTAGTTTGGTTTTTTCCTGTCAAGTTGTATGAGTTTTTTATATATTTTGGATATTAACCCTTTATCAGATATATGATTTGAAAATATTTTCTCCCATTCCATAGGTTGCCTTTTCATTTTGTTGATGGTTTTCTTGGCTGTGCAGAAGCTTTTTAGTTCTATGTAGTTACACTTATTTTTTTCTTTTTGTTTATATTGCCTTTGTTTTTGGTGTCATTGAATTTCACATTCTTAACCATGGTCTATTTTTCCTCAGTTTCTGCTATCTCAGAATCATTCATTTGCTTTCATTGAATGTGTAAAGTTTACCCAAGATTAAAGTATTAACCCATGTTATAACTGCATTCTTTAATTCCTGTGTGACAGTGCCTGCTCAAATATAGTCCTCATTATTCAGTGAGAAGATAGAGCATTTCTTGGTTATTAGCTCATATTTTACATTCTTGATTTAAATAGATTTATTTTGGGTGATGGAAATAAATATATTCAAAGGAAGTAGGAGGTTATTTATCCCAGGAAGGTAGAGAAACAAAATGAGAATGAAGGGCAATATCTGACTTATGTTTCAAATTTACTTTGCCATTGTCCTAAAAATATCAAATGCATTTGTATTAATTAGAAGCATAGAACACATGTCAAAAAAATCTTCATTTTGGATTGTCTCTTTAATGCATGTGGACACACAATTTTTTAAAGAAAAAATGTATTTTATGGTTCTTTTCAGACATCTGTAGGGTGATAGGTACATTTCAATATAATTTTAGTTTAAAACATCTTTTTTAAATTTCTTACAGTAATCCTAAATCGGAGAGTCAGAGAGTAAATAAAAAAGTCAACAATGATGCCTCACTTAGAATTCATAATCTTTCCATTTTGGTGAGACAGATAAAATTTTATTACCAGGTAAGTGATCCTTTTTTAAAAATTTATTTAGTATTTTAATAAATGCTTGTGTATTCATATTTTTCTGTAATAACAAAAGGTGAGTATCACTCAACTAACATACACTGAATGCTTATTATGTGCCAGATACTGGTTTATTTGCTGGAGGTAGAGCAGTATTGATCTAATTTATTTCTTATGTAATATTAAAGATACAAACAAGCACTTCATAATTATGTAATTTAAAAAAATAATTATTCTATTTTATGAATTTTTAAAACCAGTTTGCAGTTTCTGAGAGCTTTAATAATGCAACACTTTGTTAAGCTACTTGAATTATGTCTTTGAAACATACACTTTTTATGGTGAGCACTCTGGACTCTGAACATATACTTTTTATTGTCCCTTTTAAAACAAATTGGATGCATATTTCAGAGTTTAAGTATGAGCATTCTTCAGGCTATCACTATACCTCTAGGAATCACTATAGCTGCATCACACAAATTTTGGTATGTTGTATTTTTTTTAATGTTTATTTTTGTGTATTTTCTTATTTTTGTTGTGGTTTCTTATTCCACTTGAGTTATTTAAAAGAAGTATTTTTCAAGCAGACTTCTTTTGGTTTTTATTTTTGGTTAAAGAATATGGTTTGTATGATGCTAATTTTTTGAAAATTGTTAATAATTACTTGGCTTGGCCTATTATGTCTTCAGTTTTTATTAAGATTTGATCTGTGCTTCAAAAAGATAGGTACTGTCCAGTTGTTTGGGTACAGAGTCAGAGCAAACAGGTTTGTTAATTGCATTTTTCAACCTTCTGTGGCCTGTTTAATTTTCTCTTGATCTCTCATTTACTGAGAAAGGTAAAGTTGAATTCTCCCATGATGGTAGATTTGTCAAGTTTGCCTTTATCCACTTGAGAGCTATGTGACTAAATGCAAATGAGTTTTGAATTTTTTAATTATTATGGAAAATTATATCATTTATAAGTACTTGTTTCCACATATTTTTTTCTAATGGTTTAAATCTTTTTCACCCTCCTTCTGTTTTTTTAAAGGCCACTCTCAAAATTATGCATTCCATTCTTATGATAGCAAAGGCCAAAATTAGTATCTTTACTCTTATGGAATAGCACGATGATCTTAGAATACTTTAACTCCAGTTCCCCTTTATGATTTTTTTAAGCCCTTCTTGTCTTTTTGTTCTTTTTTTAAGACCCTATAAATTAGATATTAAAAGTACTGTTAAATAAATAGAATCAGTGTTCCTTTAGATCAAGCTATGTATTTTCCTCCCCCCCGCTCCATAATTTTCTTTTGTATCTCAGAACTGTCTTTGGTATCATTTTCTTATGAAGTATATCCTTCAAATGTTTATTTAGAGAGGGCTTTTTGAAGGTAAAATTTTTGTGTTTATTTGTCTGAGAATGCCTTTATTTCACCCTTGTTCTTGAAAGATAGCTTTATTGAGTATGCAGTTCTTTGTTAACAATTATTTTTCTCTCAGTGTTTTGCAGACTTTATTCTCCTATGTTGGGATTCCTTTTTGTTCTGGAGAAGTCAGCCATAAGTCTAATTTTTGTTCTTAGGTTAAACTGTCCTTTTTCTCTCTTGGTTGCTAATACTCTCTTCTGAAATCTCTTTCCTATTCTATTTTTCAGATATTACTATTACATGTTTATTAGACTTTCTCATTCTATCCCCCATGTTTGTTAAACTTTCTTTTACCTTATCAGTCTTGTGCTGCATTCTGAGTATTTTTTTTAAGGTCTGTCTCTCCAGTTTGCTAATTTGCCTCTCTGATGTGTCAGATCTTCTGTTTAAACCACTGATTAACTTTTGACTCAGTAATTATATCTTTCTTTTGGAGAAGGTCTGTTTGATTCTTTTTATCTTTGCTTTTTCGTTTTATTATTCTTTTAATTCCATTATTTCTTTAGAAATTAAAACTTTTTTTTTTTTTTTTTTTTTTTTTAGTTTTATGCCTGATAATTCCAAAATCTGAAGTCAGATCTGTGGTGATCTGAATATACCTTTTGTTTTTAGCTTGCTATTTCTCATGGTTGTGGTAGTAGCAGTGGCAGTGGTGTGTGTGTGTGTGTGTGTGTGTGTGTGTGTGTGTGTGTTGTGACCTTATTTTGGGTGGGAGGGGATTTATCTGTGGGAATACTTTTGTGTCTGGGCCAAGGATGTATTGCTCCAGAGAGAATTTGTTTCATTTGTGCAACCAGCCCAGAACCACTTTAATTTATTTTAAGTAGCTCCATATTATTTTAGAAGTGATACTTGTATACTATAGAAACATAGAAAAAATGAGAAAATACAAACATAGTTCCAGTGCCTGGATATTATCACTATTAGCATCTTAATATATGTATTTCTGAATCTCTTTTTCTGCATTTAAGGTAGGTATATTATGTATTTATTTGTTTGTATTTTTTTCTAAGCTGGTAGTACATTATTGCAAATCCTTAGGGAAATAACCCTCCTCAGTCTCTACCAAAGACCAAGAAAAACATCTTCTTTCTTGTCTTCCTTTATAGGGTCCAGTTTTTTTCTTTTTTATCTCTTAACTGAGGATTATCTTTTTATTTTTATTTTTTAGTTCAGTCATTTGAAAATAATTTTTTAAAAATTTTCCAGGATGTTTGGATTCCTTCCTTCTTTTCTTTTTTTTTTTTTTTTTAAAGATTTTATTTATTTATTTGTCAGAGAGAGAGAGGGAGAGAGAGCAAGCACAGGCAGACAGAATGGCAGGCAGAGGCAGAGGGAGAAGCAGGCTCCCCGATGAGCAAGGAGCCCAATGTGGGACTCGATCCCAGGACGCTGGGATCATGACCTGAGCCGAAGGCAGCTGCTTAACCAACTGAGCCACCCAGGTGTCCCCCTTCCTTCTTTTCTAATATCTAATACTCCTTGTTGCCAGAAATAAGTCTGTGCTAGATTTTTTATAAACTTTTTTGTATTACTTGCCAGTATTCCAGCTGTCATCTTCCTCAAGTTGATTTGAGGAAATAAGACTTCTATTTTGTCTTTTAATCTTGTTTCATATCAGTATTTTTAGATTTGAAACAAATGAGTAAATTAAGTGATACAGTGACTTATTTTGATAGTCATCAGTTTTGTTCTTATGAAAACAATGCTAGATTTTTGGTTTCATATTATCTTTAGGGAGATGGAGGTTTGCCTTGAAAATTTCAGAGAGATTCCTTGGAGGGCAAAAGGATTTCTGCATCAGAATCTTAAATCAGTTGTCAGTGCAACCTAATTCTGTATTGTATACTATTGCTTTTTTTTTTTTAAACAGTTTTCTTGAGATACAGTTCATATACTGTATAATTAGCTCATCTAAAATTTCCAATTCAGTGGTTTTTAGTATATTTAGACAGTTGTGCTGGCATCAGTACAACCAATTTTAGAATAATTTTGTCACCCTCCAAAAAAAACCCTGTTACTCCTATTTTCCCTATCCTGCACACACACAGCACCACCACACTACCACTACCCCAGTGTTAGGCAATTGCTAAAATCTATTTTTGTCTCCATAGATTTGCCTCTTCTGGACATTTCTTAAAAAATGGTATTGTATACTTTGTGGTCTTTTGTTACTGACTTCTCTTACCTGCATACTGATTTCAAGATTCATTCATGTTGTAACATGTAGTACTATTTTTTATGAAACTACTGTTGTCTTGTTTTTTTGTCTTCCTCCTGACTAAAGCCAGGTGTTGAAATTCCCTTTTATTAATCATGTTAATCTAATGATGCTGTAGTCATCAAGAAATTTGGGGAGGAGCAAATTGTGAAATCCATCAGTTCAACATTTTCGATAAGTGGTTCTTAATGGAGGGTGCTTTTATCCCCTCGGGGACATTTGGCAGTGATGAGAGACATTTTCACACACAGGAATACTACTGGAATAAAGTGGGTAGAAGCCAGGAAAGCAGCTTAGTATTCTCTGATGCATGGCACAGTTTCCTAAGAAAGGAATCATCCAGCCCAAAATGTTAATAGTGACAAAACTGAGAAGTCTAAATGCTTATAATGCCAGGTGATTTTAGTATTAACATTTTTGACTTGTGTTGAGTTATCAACATTTTTTTAGACACATCTGTAAATATTTCATTAACATTTGCTGGGTGACCAGTTATACCCTTTTCTTTTCATTAATGGAAGTTTGAATACCAGTGGACTACCTTAGGGCTAGAAGTGATTGAGTATCTTAACATTTTGTCACTATTGTTTCAGATATTTAAAACATAAAATATTCTGAAGGTTGAAATTCTCCATGTATCAATTCCTTGTGTTTTTCCTTTAGTACCAGTTTACAAAACCATTTCTGCCATCAACCCAGTGTTTCGTATTCTTAGATAAAATGTTTCCGAGACACTTCTTTTTTTTTTATTATTTTATTTATTTATTTGATAGAGAGAGACACAGAGAGAGAGGGAACATAAGCCATAAGCAGGTGGAGTGGGAGAGGGAGAAGAAGGCTTCCTGCAGAGCAGGGAGCCCAATGCAGAGCTTAATCCCAGGACCCTGGGATCATGACCTGAGCCAAAGGCAGATGCTTAACAACTGAGCCACCCAGACTCCCCACACCCCCTGCCCCTGCCAAGACATTTCTGAAGTATCTTCAGGAATAGATCAACTGTCTTATTTACACAGTTACTTGACATACTAAATTTTTTCCCTCATGTATGTGAACCAAGACACTCCTGGCCTTGTTTAATATAAGACAGATTTCAAGTTAAGGTCTAAATCAGTGCAGTTCTTGTCACCTGTTAAATTACCTATCTGTTGAAAAGATCAGACTTTTCTCCCAAATTTATTAAAACTATTAAAAATATGTTTTACATCTCATACACTCCTCAGAAAAAGTACTGAGGTAAAATATTTTAGCACATTGTGGTGGTTCTGATTCACGAAAGGAAAGTGAATTTGGGTGGGTTAAAATTCACAAGTGTGTGTCTCCCAATTTTTTTTTAATGGATTGGTAAGAATTAGGGTCATCTTGCAGAAATGATTCCTAGGGAGAAAAGAAAAGTGACAGATAACCTTGAGATGATTGTTAGTGGAAGGAAGTATTTTATTGTATCTTTTCAGTAATGATAGGTAAATTTAAGTGTCCATATTCTTCCTTTTTTTCATTTTATTGATTTAGAACATGTAAAAGCTCAGTAAAAATTGTAATGTCATGCAGATTTCCCCTCTGTTCTGCTACTTGTAAATTGAATGCCAGGGCATTGGGGCTACAGTGGTGAACACAACAAACCATGTCCCTGTTCTTATGGTTATATTAGAGGGATAATAGATGAGTAAATAACTAAATAAATAATTTTGATTATGATAAATAAGAACAATGAAGGAGTAATCTACTAGGTCTTGAGAGAAATAACTGGTTAAGATTAGATTATGAGAAGTTGATTGGATATACTTGTTCATGTTTAAGTGGCAGCTCAGACCTTTTCAGATAATCACTTTATCCATATACAGCAAGCATTTCTTTTTGTCTTGCCAATAAATACTGGAAAATTTTCAAGTCAGAAGTAAGGAAGTTACAGCTATTATGTAAAACTACCTAGTCTCTGGATTTTTTAAAGTTATTTTTATTCCTGTGAATGAAAGATAGTGAATTTGATTATCAGAGAGACAATTTACAAGTAAAAATCTTAGTCCATGTTTAGAATTCTGTCAGCAGCTAGTGATTGCCTTGACTACTCTGGCTGCAGTTTATTTATTTATTTATTTATTTAGATTTTATTTATTTATTTGACAGACAGATCACAAGTAGGCAGAGAGGCAGGCAGAGAGAGAGGGGGAAGCAGGCTCCCCGCTGAGCAGAGAGCAGAGAGCCGGAGGTAGGGCTGGATCCCAGGACCCTGGGATCGTGACCTGAGCTGAAGGCAGAGTCTTTAACCCACTGCGCCACCCAGGCGTTCCTGGCTGCAGTTTAAATACGTACTAAAAGAAGCAAGGTGGTTCTTCAACCACCATTAAAATAATAAGCTGAATCATTTGAGGCTCAGAAGGAAAAAGAACACTTTACTATTAGGAAATTTAAATTTATTAGGACATTTTTGCATGGTTGATGTCATTAATATTAAAAACAAAATGGTCTTAAACCATTAATCTGGTTGGCAGAGAAAACTGGTACTTTTTAAAGATTTTTGTTTAACATCTGTTATAAGCAACATGTGGATTATTAAAATTAGTAAAACCTAGTAGCCAAAGAAATGGGCCTTTTGTTTTATGTACAACGCATACTTTATTTTCCATCATATTTTTGACACTTTGGTCAGATGTTCTTTCTTTTTAATGCTATTCATTTACTTTTTTCTATAGACTAAAATATGGTAAAATAAGTCTTGATTTTTTTTTAAGAGAGAGGGAGTTGGGGGTTACGGAAGTAGAGGGAGAGAGAGAATCTTAAGCAGGCTCCTTGCCCAGCACTGAGCTCGATGCAGGGCTCTGTTTTATAACCCTGAGATCATAACCTGAGCCGAAATCAAGAGTCAGACACTTAACTGACTGAGCCACCCATGTGCCCCTTTAATGCTTTTCACTAGTAACACAGATAAAAGAACAAACACAAATATTATGATAAATGTAATTATGTTTGAATTTTTAAAATAGGTTGTAAGAATCCTAAAGAAGACACACTTATATTTTAGAGATCTTAGAAACTTATATTTAGTACTATAGTAATGTGCAGATTTAGTAACAGCATTTTGTTTAGTGTGTGACTCAAGAAAGAGAGATGAGTCTAGACCTTGGCCAGAAGTGTTTAACTTGTTACTGTGTAGGTAGTTTATGGATAACTTAGAGGAAGTCTGGCACAAACATGAAATATTCTTTCTTGCAGTGCTTTGGCAACTGAAATTTAATTCACAGAAACTTCTATATCAGGAAAAAAAGTTGTTAGATGATCAACTAAAAATACAGTTAATATACCATTTTTTAATAGAGAAGTTATAAGAAGTCAACAAAAAGTAATGGGAATAACATTACTTGTATTATCAGAGCACCTCTACTGTTATTTTCCTATTAACATACTTTCTGCCAGTTCTTTCTTGTTTGGTATTTTTCTTTTTATTACTTATTGCTGTTCTCCAGATCTTTCTAGATTGTTTTCACATGAGGATAGAATTTCTCCCTGTTTCTGTGAAACTTTGTTTAAATGGTCCTGAAAATTCTCAGATTCTCTGTATTTGCATACTTGCGTGCCTTTAAAAATTGCAGCCTTCTTATTTCTATCGCCAGTAATCTTTTCATTCCATGCTTTATTATTTTTTTACTTAGCATGGATCATCAAAACCATTTATTTACTTTTTTTGCTCTACCTCTACTAAAATGTAAATTCCATGAGAACATGGATTTTTGTTCATAGTACAATGCCTGGCAAATTATAAACACACAGTAAATACGTACAGAATGAATAGCTTCCCTGATTTTTAAAAAATTTTGTTTATTTATTTGAGAGAGAGAGAGAGAAAGCACACAAGTTGGGGGGTGGGGTGGACGCAGGCAGAAGGAGAAGCAGGCTTCCAGCTGAGCCAGGAGCCTGATGTGGGATACGATCCCAGGACCCTGGGATCATGACCTGAGCCGAAGGCAGACGCTTAACTAACTGAGCCACTCAGGGTTCCAGCCCTGATTTTCTTATAACTTTCTCAGCTCTTTCAGTTGTATTGCTAAAATTCTTTCTCCATACATTTTTTATATGTTTCTTATCACTTTTCTAACAAAGTATCTTTACTAGTTCATATGCATATATATTATCATCTTTAACCCTTCAATTTATTAGTTCCTCCTACTTAAGGTTATATTTATCTTGGGCTCAAAATGTATTATTTTTCCATTTCTTTAGCACCTTAAGTATAAGGATCTTTAGAACTAGGTGAAGTCTGGGAAATCTGAGGATATATAATAGAGCTTTAGCAATAGCCATCAGGTTTTTTTTAGCCTCTGGTATTTTTTATGTCGTCTATATTTTCAATGTTACTTGTTAGATTAGAATAGGGAAATAGGCATTTTTACAAAATGTAACCAGAATCCTCTGAAGAACCCACAGAACCAAATAGAGGTTGTAAAATAATTTTTTTTAAATTTGTGTAGTTTTTAGCTGCCTTGCCTAATATTAGTACTTTCAGACATAAAAACTTAATACTTAGAAATAAAGTAAAAGTAGAGTAGAAAAGTAGATTTTCTCCTATTAACTAATATTTCATAAACTTATTTTTAAAAAAAACTATACTTTTGTTTTATTTTTCACCCTTCCCAACAAAATTCACATACATAGTAAGTCATGGAACCTTCATTTAAGCCTAGGCATTTGGACTGTACTCCTCTAGAGTATGCTATGCTAGGTATCAGATTCTACTATACTAAGGAACCTTTTTAGATACATGGAGATAATTTTAAATTTAGCAGTTTCCTGTAGCAGTTGTGTCATCTAAATATAATAGAATTTCACAGTGTATAAGTGAAACACATGAGGTCATTGATGATACCATATGGTTAAAAAATATGAGATTGCATTTGTCTTTTGTGAAGAGACTGAGTTAGCATGAGGCATGGAGTAACAGAGTAGTCAGAGAATGGGAAGCCAACTGAGGAAAAGAGTAGAGGAACAAGGTAGTGACCATATTGAAGATTACTGTTCACCTGGACAGTTTCATTGTAACATTGTATCAACATAGAATGTTACATGGTAAATCAATATAATAAATTGCCTTGAAAAGTTGATGTTTTCTAGTATGATTTATCAGTTTTCACTCATGTTATCCCAAAATAGGAGGTATAAATGAGAATTATTCCTTTATCCTGAAGTTGAAATAAAGCTTTTTTCTAATAATTCAAGATCTCTTAAAAATTTTTTTAAAGATTTTATTTATTTATTTGATAGAGATAGAGATCACAAGTAGACAGAGAGGCAGGCAGAAAGAGGAAGGGAAGCAGGCTCCCCGCTGAGCAGAGAGCCTAACGTGGGGCTCGATCCCAGGAGCCTGGGATCATGACCTGAGCCGAAGGCAAAGGCTTAACCCACTGAGCCACCCAGGCGCCCCAGGATCTCTTAAAATTTAATGCCTCCTTTTATGATACTGAATTTGAATGTTCTTTGCTCTGACTTAGACTACTCGCTAAATGGGATAGAGACAAAATAGTGATTGCTTTTTTTATACATCTCTTATTTATGGTTTCGTTTACATATGTACAATGATAGTCCTGATAATTTTGCTTCAAGGCAAGGAAACTAAAAATTAGAATTAGAAATTTATTCCCTTAAGTCCATTTAGCTGTTACCTACTTAGCTAATAGCATATAGTGTTTTGAGATAACTTGCTTTGAACTGGAAAATTCATTTATTAAAAAACCAGACTTGGTCTCAGTCTTTGGAGTAAATGATTTTAGCAGTTTTTGACACTTACTCTTAATTACTTATTTAATCAGATACACATGCAGAGTATATACTTTTTCTTTAAATGTATGCATGTTTTTGGTAATAGTTTTTTAAAGGGCTAGTAAATACAACACTGAAGAAAATGTTTTGGAACTTTCTCATATATATCTATAAAGAGTTAAAGATAAAAGATTAATTCTGATGAGCCTCTGGTACATGTCACATACTGCTTATGGGAAAATGCTTTTTTAAAGATTTTATTTGAGAGAGAGAGAGCATGAGCATGAGCGCAAGCAGGGCAGAGGGAGAGGAAGAAACAGATTCCTCCCTGAGCAGGGGAGAGAGAAGCAGAATCCCCAATGTTGGGCTTGATACCAGGACCCTGGGATCATGACCTGAGCTGAGGGCAGATGCTTAACCAACTGAACTACCCAGGCGCCCCTATTTTGTAAGTAATAGATATGTTATTAAGTCTAGCTGACAATATAATTTTTGTTACTTGATTCATTAACTTAAAGTTACAAAAGGTTTAAGACCTTGGTGTCTTTTTTTTTTTGGCATTTGTTTTCTTTGGTTTATTTATTTTTATTATGTTCAATTAGCCAACATATGGTACATCATTGGTTTTTGACGTAGTGTTCAATGATTGATTAGTTATGTATAATACCCAGTGTTTATCACATTAGGTGCCATCCATAATACCCATCATGTGGTTGCCCCATTTCCCCATGCCCCTCCCCTCTTCAACTATCTGTTTCCTGGAGTCCAGAGTCTCTCATGATTTGTCTTACTCTCTGATTTCTTCCCATTCAGTTTTTCCTCCCTTCCCCTGTGGTCCTCTGAGCTATTCCTTATATTCCACATGAGTGAGACCATAAGTCTTTTTAAGACCTTGGATAACTTTTTTCATCTTTTTTTTTTTTTTAATTTTATTTTTTCAGTGTTCCAAGATTCATTGTTTATGCAAAAGCTTTTTAATTGCATTGTAGCATATCTACAGAGAAGTGCACAAATGGTAAGTTATAGCTTGTTGATAATTATCTAGTCAGCATTACCCATATAACAACCTTTGGGATATCTTTTTACAGGAGACTTTGCAGCAATTGATCATGATGTCATTGCCAAATGTCTTAATCATTGGCAAAAATCCTTTTTCTGGTAAGTATTAAAATTGGCATAATGTAATAATAGTCCTTTGTGTAATACTGTAATGTTTATCAAGATCTTGCCTATTTATATGAATACAATAGGTTTTTCATGACTCTAGTGAAAGTCAGAGGTGATATTCCATTATGTAGAGAGAAAATAAATGGAATATTTGTAATATGTAGATGAGATCTACATACTACAGATGTGCATTTTAGGTTAAGTCTAGTGTTTTTTCAACTCTACCAAATCGATACTTTTCTGTAATGATTTTTAGTGTCTCATTATAAACAAGTATAGAAGATAATGTGGGTATAAGATTAAAGGAAAGAAGTGATTTTGAAGTAATTTCTAGGTTTGTATTCATATATCTGCTATCTTTCATTGCTAGAACTATTTGAATCTAAGATTTTATTGATTGATGTTTAGGTTATATGAAACTACTTCTAAATGGAAAGACAAGAAGCAGTTTTCTTAGATCATTTAAATTATTTTCTTCAGAAGTTTCTGCCTTTTGCCTGATTTTAAATGTGACCTGTTCAGAGTTTTGATTTTTAAACAATTAAGGAAATTAGTAGCCACTAACCAGTTCAACAATGGACTTATTCTTTTAGGCTACCCATAACCCAAATCCCAAGTATATCTTCTCCAGACCTCACCCCCCATTCTCATTCAAAACAAACAAAAATAAAGTCAAAATAAAAACTAAAACCAAGCAGCTATTTTTCCTGAGGAAATTACCACTTAGATGAGGTGAATTAGGAGTTTAGATAGTTTTTAGAGATATTCTGGAGTATTTGATTATATAAATTAAAAAATGAAAAAAATTTCATATGTAGAATGGAATTATTTTCAGTTTTACATGCATTTAATGATTACTACCAAATTATAGAAACTGGGGATATAAAGAAAATGGTCTGTACCCTGGAGGATCTTTTGTTTTGGTGAGAGATACACAGATGACTAGGAAATTTTGTAATAATTAGTACAAAATAGAACTATGTAAAAGTATTAGGCATATAAAATATGGGGTAATTATTCTTTTTTTTAATATTTTATTTATTTGACAGATAGAGATCACAATTAGGCAGAGAGGCAGGTAGAGAGAGAGGGGGAAGCAGACTCCCCGCTGAGCAGAGAGCCCGATGCGGGGCTCGATTCTAGGACCCTGAGATCGTGACCTGATTCGAAGGCAGAGGCTTAACCCACTGAGCCACCCAGGCGCCCCTGGGGGGTGGTAATTATTCTTAAAGTTGGCAGATTCATGGGGGCTGGGGACCATTGATGGGTGGTTGCCAGGAAAGGCTACACTGAAATTGTTAGAGCTGTGCCTAGGATTGTTATTAGTAAGTAGTTAACTAGAGGGAATAAAGACAAGCAAAGAGAGTGACAGAAGTGAAGGCAGAGGAGTGTGGATGTATATATATTTGTGGAAGGGTGATTAGCGTGGCTAAGAATGTAAGTTGTTTCCTGGAGAGTTGGAGGAAATGTTTGAAAAGAAGATTCGGAATTTGTCATAGACAGTTGCCCTGATGGTGAAATTTAGCCCAAAGAAATGACTTTTTTTTTTTCTCAGCTGAATATTTTGAGAAAATCTAAATTGAGTATTATACAACAGCCAGTATACTATCCAGTTCTGTTACAGATCATTAACTTTATCCAGCTTATTATATACATTCATTTTATCAGCTTTGCTGTAACATTTAAAGTTTTGATCCTCATAAGCCTACACAGTGGAAAGCCATTTAAATTTTACAGATAGATGAATCATATAAGATAGGTGTTTGAGAAAGAAAATGCTAATAGGCCTAAGAGAAGCCAGGCCTATTAGGAACCATTTGATTGAATTTGTGGCATGTCCCCATATCAGCAGTTCATTTGATTTACTGCTGTGATATAATCATTTATGGAAAACTAGAGGATTTATGTAGTTAGCATACTTTATTGCATAGAGTCTTGAAGGCCATTTTATCTGTGCTGCAGCCCTTCAAAACTGACATCCTTGCCCATTTCTTCTGCTATTACCACATTGTGCATACAGAGCTGCTCTTTTGACTTCTTCGCTCTACTTGCATACATAATTGTTGGGTCAAGTTGTTGTGAATATTACCTTTAGAAGGGATTCTACCAATGTAAGAAAGAGAGTTGAACTAAAGTAAAATGTAGTACTTAGCAATCGTTTTTATTACAGAACAAGGCACTGAAGAAGTTAAAAAGTTGCTTTTACTTTTACTGGGTTGTGCAGTTCAGGTAAGTTAAAATATTTCTTCATATTTTCATTTTAATAACTTCTTTATTTTTTTTTCAGGCTCTAGTTTCTGAAAGACTTAAAGAGGGTTTTGGTTTTCAAAGTCTGTTAGGAACTTTTAAGTAACTATGACCTTCTAAGGAGATTTTGAAGGAAAACACTCTGTTATTTTATTTCAGACTTTGCTTATATTATCAGATAGTTGTATTATTTAAAAATTATATATATACATATATATATATTTATTTTGAGGCTTTTACCAGCCTCAAGTTTTTCAGTTTTCCTTAGAGGTACTCTTAAACACTTCTCCCAAAACATCCTTATGACTAATGTGTACATGTTTGTATGTTACAGAAGGGAGGATTAACAACAAAGAGAAGCAAAAATTATGAAAAATGTTATTTATGAATATGAATTATTACTATGTTACCCTTTTGATGAGTGATTATAATAATAATAGCAGCATTGATTTATGAATTCCCACTTTGTGTCAGTTATGATTCTTATGTAGGTTTTCTTTTCTCTTTTCACATAAAAAGATTGGTGTTTAGATGGGATGACATTTAAGTTACCCAGATTAAGACCCTTCTGAGAGTCGGAATGGGTACTGTTAACAATTACAGAGGAACTTCATGTGTAAACTGGGACTGTCTCTGACAAACCAGGGTGGTTGCTCTAGATTCATATTGCCAACAGGCCAAAGAGTTAAGTTTAAACTCTGGTCTGACTTCAAAACCTATTTTTCTATGTTGATTTTTCCTTTAATCAGCCATGTTTTGGATAAGTGATTACAGTGTTAAACTACTTCAGTTATTTGTGGAATGAATTTATTTGTGAATAAATAAATATTGTGGCCATGAGTAATTTTTTACATAATATGCCAGAAATTGTGGCTTTTAGAGCTAACTGCTTGGTAGCTATGGACTTACACAATGCATGTTATTAAAGTTTCATGCTCTGTAGTATACAGGTGTTTACTTCACAATTGATTGAAAATTCAGTAAATATAGTGTTTATGGTCATTGCTGTTCTAATTTGGTCATCTGATCCTAAATTAGAAACACAATCCTTAATTATTTACAGCCTTGAATACTGTATTTACTTTTAAAAATACCTTTATTGGTGGACGTTATGTAAATTTAAGTAACATAGCGACAGCATAAATTTGGTTGTAACTTCTGGTTACTATTTGATTGTTATTTCTGGTTACTTAAATTGACAGTGGGAATGGAGCAGAACTAAGAACTTTCTATGAACAGTTAAGGGAAAGCCTAAAATATTAAAGAAGTAATCATTATTACCACCTGTAAAAGCAACAACAAAAAAAACCTTATAAACTCTAAACTGCTAACCCCTACCCTATTTGCTATAACTGTAGTATCCCATATTTAAAATAGAATTTAGATTTCATCCTCTCGGTATTTGGGAGCCACTGATGCTAACGACATCAAATGTGTAACAGAATCTCCGGTCAGCCTTTATTAACTCTCTGTATGAACAATTAGAAACCTTTGTTGATACTGAAGAACTAAAATGTACTTCAGGACAAAACCAATCAGCTAACAAGTATTGTTTGAATAATTTCTGGAATGTCATGTCTATTACAGAAAATCTGTCCTTGTGTAATTCAACAGGTTAAAATGTCTAATGCTTAATATAATATGTAAGTGGCATAAATAATGTTTCTCCACATCAAGATTAGTTTTATCTGTTATACTTGTCATAGGTAGAAATAGTAAGTTAAAGTTGCTGCTGTGATACTAAAGTCCAGGAATTTAGTAGGCTGCAAGCTTTAAAAGATACTATATTCATGAAAAGAAATAAAAATGGAAGGAAGCATAAGGAAATTGGAAAAAAAATTGTTTCTTTTGAAGAAGAAAGTATGAAATTCTTAAGGGGAAGTAGCATTCAAAACAGTAAATTAGTCACTATCCAAAGATCTTATAATTAAGACTTTCTTATCCTTGGTTATACATAAATCCACAGGAATAACTTTGAATACAAAGAAAACTGTTCAATGCCAGGGCTTAGATATTTCCATTATTGACGAATTAAACCAGTCCAGTTCCACCAGAATCTTTTTTTAGTGAATAACACATCTTCTGAATCAGTTCTGAGCATCAGCTAAAATTTTTATGGAATACAGCTGTTCATCCCAGCCATGAGATATTTGAGAGATTCTCAAGCAAAATCATCCTACACAGAAGGAAAAATATTTGCAATGTATGTTGTTACCAATATTTTTTTCAAAGCCCATGTAAAAATCAGCAGATCTTAGTTTTATATTAGTACTGGCTATTCAGTATCCAAAAATATTATTTATTTTGGGCTTTCGCAAGGTTGCATAGTGTTGAAAGTAACTGTGTCAGGTGTAATTGAAATTAAAATTTGACCTTTATGTGTGCCCTCACAAGCAATTCTAACACTAGTATTTGATTTAGAAAACTATTTTCGAACTTGGTCATCTTGAGGGCTACAGCCTATTGTTTTCCTACCAGTTATCTGTAAAGCATCCTAAAAATTAGCATTTTAGAACATTAATTATCTCATTACATTTTGGGGCAATGAAGCAATACATAGCTTCTAGCTGAGGCAATTTTTTTTTCTGAGAATACATGAAAATAGCAAATGTAGCTTAGTATAGAGGGAATTTTTTGCTGATACTGTTTTTTATTTTTTTAGTCAGGGAAAAATTTATACATAATGTAAAAGTCACCATTCTACTAAATTTTTAAGAGTACAGTTCATTAGCATTAAATACATTCACATTGTTTTGCAACCATCACCACTACCCATTTCAGAACTTTTCTCATCTTCCAAAACTGAAACTTTATACCTATGAAACAGTAACTTCCTATATCTCCTTTACCCCTAGCCCCTGGCAACCATCATTCTTCACTTCTGTCTATGAATTTTACTACTCTAGGACCTAAGTGGAATCATTCAGTATTTGTCCTTTTATAATTGACTTATTTCACTTAGCATAATGTCTTTAAGGTTCATCCATGTTTTAGCATGTGTCAGAGTATCCTAATTTATAAAACTAAATAATATTCCACTGTAGTATATACTACATTTTGTTCATTGATGGACACTTGGGTTGCTTCCACTTTTTGCCTATTGTGAATAATACTGTTGTAAACTTAGGTGTAGTGATGGCTCTTTGAGTTTCTGCTTTCAGTTCTTTTGCTGTCTATACAGAAGAACTGCTGGATCATATTTGGTAGTTCTTTTTTCAACTTTCTTAAGACCTGCCATACTGTTTTCCATAGTTTCTGTACCATTTTACATTTCCATCAACAGTACACAGGGTTCCAATTTCTCCACAACCTCACCAACATTTATTACTTTCTATTTTGGGGGTGAGGGGAAAGCCATTCTTTAAAGATGGAATTTTAGTTTTTCCATTTTTATTTATTTTTTTATATGGCATATTTTTGTTTTACTTTTGATAGAACTATGGTCTATTCAGTCATTGGTGTTCTTATTTTTATTGAAAAAACTATAATGTATTCCTCATTTTATTGTTTTCTTGTTCAGTGGTTTGTTTTGGGTATTCTTTCCTCTATTTTAGTATAGTTTATCTTCATAATCCTGTCTTTTTTAATAAGAGAAAGCACTGAGAATATCAAGTGAAAATGTGAGGAATTTGAGGAGTTTAAGAGCTTAAACTCTGGTGAAAGATGTATAACTTCAGGGTTAATGCAATTCTTCCTCCAGTCCCCAACTTCCTACCCAAATAATTTCTCTCTCTCTCTTTCTTTTTTTCTTTCTTTCCTTATTTTTTCTGATTAATTTATTTGAAAGAGAACGAGAGGACAGGGGAAGGGCAGAAGGAAAAGGGAAAGAATCTTAAGCAGTCTCTGCTGAGCAGGGAGCCCAGCACAGGCCTTAATCCCAGGGCTCAACCCCGAGATCCTGACCTGAGCCTAAATCAAGAGTCAGAGGCTTAACCAATTAAGCCACCTACGTGCTCCACCCACCCCCCATAACTTTTCTTAGAATATCTGTAATCTGCTGACTTAGATATTGGTTGCTATAATAGAGTTAGAAAGAACTTTAGTGCCCATAACATATTAAGAAATTTATATAAAGATAAAAGAGAGCTTCATTTTAGGTGGAAAAAATTTGCTGATGATTATCTAGTCTTCTTCACGAGAGTCTTCATATATGGAAGTAAAGCTATTTATATGTCTGTTTTTAAACACCAGACTTCTTTATGCTCTAGAATGGGGCTGTCAATACAGTAGCCATTGTAAGCCACATGAGGCTATTTAAATTAAAATTAATTACTATTAAATAAAATGAAAATTTCATTTTCTCAGTTGCAGTAGCTACATTTTGTATTCAGTAGCCATATATAGCTAATGATTTGGCTATAGGGCTTAGAGAAGGGAAGTATATGTGTTAAGTTTAAACTGAAGGCAGACAAAGATATGGCAGTTGAATTGGGAGAACTTTCAACTGAGTCATAGTCATCATAACCCTGCTATTTTATCTGTTCTTTGTCTGGAAAACTATAGGCCAACATCTTTGGAAGCATTAAATTTAAAAATTGGGCACACCATACCTAAAAAGTTAATTATGCTACAAAAGTACTATCAGAAAGTGATTCTTAATTATTCTTGCTAGACCTGTCAAATATTATTTACAGATAAAAATATTCTTTTTAAATTGACTAATTTTCATCTCATCCCCCAAAACTCGATTTCCTACTCACAGCTAGAAATTGTACATTCTTAGTAATTTAATTTTAAATATTATATCATTCTAATAATTTTAACAGGACATAAAACTATTTGCACAGATGGGAATGTGTTAAGTTAAATTGTAGACAATGGAAATAGAATGTTACAATTTGAGATAATAAATATGTAGAGTATAAAGCAGAACCTTGCTAAGTTTTTAATGATCAAAGAACCAATTTTTCTTTTTGTGAGTATATTCTCTTCACTAGTAGTTGGGTAATTGGCCCAGGAGATGCAACTAAGCTAGACAAGGCAGTGCTGTCTATTTTGTATGCATTTCTCATTTGGTAGCTCCAAGAGTACAGTTATATCAGCAGTTGGATTGCAGTTTAAGAGATGTAGATGGGAGGCAGAGATATTAAGATGCATGTTAAACTGTTATTTAGTACTGACTGGAAAGAAGAAGATTAAGTTTATATCATAATATTCTGAATTTATATAAAGATTTTATAAAGTTATACAATAAAGAATTGCTGCCTTTATTCCACTCAGTACATGTGTACTTGTATATATACTCTTAAATTTTGCCCCTGGTAACTTTATGTTATGGTAGAAACAAATCAAATATTTATAATACCTTATAAATGTTGAACTGGGTTTCAAAAGTAGATTTCTTTTATTAAGATTGATAGGATGAAGATGTGAGAATGGATTGTAAGCTTGAAGTAAAAATTGCTTACAATTTTTTTTTTCCTAAGAAGAAAGGCTGTTTTGTTTGATGATAGCCAAAGACTGACTGAGCTTTTTGGCTGTATTCCGAATTCTACCACTGACTCACTGTGTTTTTTGGCAAGTAACTTATCCTCCCTGAAACAAGTTCTTGATTCTTTACTTTTCTGTTTGTAAAGTTAGCGTAATAATATTGTACTGACCTCAGATGGGTTGTGTAATGGTTTCCCATTTTAGAACTTTACAACATAAAAATAGTATGAGTTTTCAGTGCTGTGCTTTTTAAATAAATATTTCTAAATTGTTATCTTTTCTTTAGGTAAGTATATTAGACCATTTAAATGCAAAACAAACAAAACCCTCATTGTACTGTTCAAAACATAGCCAAGTTTTTTGGCCTGATGAGTTTTTGGTTATTTACAACATACTAAGGACTGTAGCCCATAAAACATGAGTGATTGTTTTATTAATTTCTTTTAGTGTCAGAAAAAAGAAGAATTTATTGAAAGAATTCAAAGTTTAGATTTTGATACAAAAGCAGCAGTTGCGGCACATATTCAAGAGGTAATAACCTATACATAGTTTTTATATACTAATTTTTATGAAGGTTGTGGTGTGTTTATATCTCCCCAAATACTTGAAGTCCTAGGACAAGCAAGAACAAATCAAGGTCAGATACAGTTGAACTCTGCTGTTAGACAAGTTATTGTCTTCTCTTTAGAGATAACTTCTTAAACGAATCCTCATGGCACAGTGCAAACTACTGTGTACTGTTGCCTTTATCCATAGAGATGTTAGGTAGAAGGTGTTTAAGGAATGAAGTGTATGTCTTTGTTAGCACAGAATGAACAGTATTGTAAACGGAAGCAGCAGAAAGTGGATCACTGCCTGTAATTCAAAACTAAAGTGAAAGGTAAGATGATAACCTTAGTACTAATTCATTACAGTGATTTCCTTTTGAATGGACACAGTATAATTTTTATTGAAGATATTACTTGAATTGTAACACATTAGTGATTTGTAACATCATATAAAAACTTAAGTCTAGGACATATTGTGCAATATTAAGTAATTAAAATAACAGATGGGTTTTAAAAGCTGCTATTTCTGCATTTATCTAGTCTTGCGCTTTTAATCTTACACACATAACAAGACTTTTTAGAACTAGATCATGTTATAATATACATGTTGATTAGAAAGAGAACTAAGGAAAGGGAGAGAATTTTTAAATAGCAAAAATTGTTAGTGTTTAAAATAGTCTCTATTTGAATAACCTATGTTGTGTATGTCATCTTTCCTCTTCGTTAGCATTCATAGAGTCCAACTATCTTGTCTGTAATACTGTTGTCAACAATAAGCAGATTAGTACTCCACAAGATATGGGGGTTTTTGGTAGTTTCACCTTATATACGTTTGTTTGTTTATGCTGTCTTTGTGGTTTGTATTTTATTTTGAACAAATGCTAAATATTACAAGTTACTAAATTTGCCATCATTCTTGAAAGCATTATTTTTGCAGTTTCTTGTAAAATTTAAAGCAGAATATCAGAATCACAGTGAGAAAAGGAAAGCAAGAAATAAGTATTTCATTTATGTAACTTTTCCATTCTTTTAAAAATCTTTAGTAGTCCTTTTAGTAGTAGTCCTTTTAGTTAGTAGTCCTTTTCTCCTAAGGTTCTGTGGTAATGTCATCTTCAGACTCTATAAAAATGTAGCTTTTCAAGTATACAAGTGCAATAACACATATCCTACAGGATTAAAAAACTTTTGCTTTTGAATCAAGCACAATAAATTTAGTCTTACCTAAAGAAAAGTTCAAAAGTTCAACTGATTTTGTTAAAAACAGTTGTCAAACATATCAACATTTAATGCCTGAATTAAATGTTTTACTTTTTAGTTGACAGGAAGACAAATAGAAATTTATTTATAGTTTATACTTAGTAAAAATAATTCTTATTATTAGCCTTTTCATCATTCATTGATTTCAAGTGTTCTTTAGGATCAGATTTGCTTCTCCTATTCTTATGATAAAGGATATATAATTTTGAGCTAATATTGTACTAAAATGAAATCAGTTTTTAAGTATTAGCTATTCTAAAACATTGTTTATTTTGGTTGCTTTGCTAAAGGTAACCCATAATCAGGAAAATGTGTTTGATCTGCAATGGATGGAAGTGACTGATATGTCTCAAGAGGAAATAGAACCACTCTTGAAAAATATGGCATTACATCTAAAAAGACTTATAGATGAGAGAGATGAACATTCAGAGGTTTGTAAATTTCCTTCAGTATATTGTGAAAGTTTGCTTTCCAAAAGTGATTTCAGAGGGTTTTCAAAATTGATAATTTGTTTCTTAGGGACAGGTAATAAAGTACTTTATGTCTGTTTTTTGTGCAGCACAGGAACCAAAAGGGTAGATAAGAGCCCCAAATTGCTAGTAAAGAGATTGCAGTTAGATTTTTCTTTCTCCTTTCTTTTAAATTATTATTCTGATTTTGTTCCTGTGTGCTTTTAAGTCATCTCCACAGCTCTGGCAACAGTACAAAAGTGCGAAACTGAAAATACTATTGATGTAAATGGAAAAATCATTCCCTTGAAGCATGAGAATTTGCTTAAGGTTAATTTCTTAGTTTTACTGCCACATTTTGAGGTTGGAAAAATAAGTTTAATAAAAAGAGAATAACAGGTGTTCTGAATAAAATGTCTCACAAAAAGTCTCAATTTTTTGTAGTCAATAAATGAGGTGTGATTTTAAAAAAGAATTATTATAGGCTCCCGTAAGAAAGTACTTTGCTTTTTCAAAAGAGTAAAATTGCACCAGGGTTTTTGCCTGCACTCTGAAAACAGCTATTAATTTTATAGAAGTCTAGACTTTAGTGCATGTGATGGTGAGTAATATTTTGTTAATAGCAGACCAAAGGGCTCTGCCATTTAGAAGAATGTGTAGCTTTGATCAGTTGTTCCATTTACATGGGAGAGACAGGTGTGTGTGTGTGTGTGTGTGTGTGTTTTAAGATTTATTTATTTGAGAGAGAGAGAGAGAGAAAGCGTGAGAGGGAGGGGCAGAGGGAATGGGAGAGAGCATCTCAGGCAGACTCCACACTGAGCAGAGAGCCCAACATAAGCCTCAATCCTAGGACCCTGAGATCATGACCTAAGCCAAAGCTAAGAGTTGGATACATAACCAACTGCACCACTGAGGCACTCCTGGAAGAGACAGTTTTGAGCTTATTTCCAGAGAATTTGATTACTCTTTGGGCTAATGAAAGACTTACATAGAAGAAATTCCTAAAGGGTTTTTTTTTTTTTTTTTCTCTGAACAAAACTTTCATGTCACTATAGATGGAGATTTTCCAGTTTTTCTTTAGGCATTAAAAGAGAAGAAAAGATAGGAAATAAAGAAATATTTAGAACAATAACTAATGTTTAAAAAACCTAAGGCAAGTAAGACCAAAGGAAGAATGAATTAAAAAAATGTCTCTAATATATATCAAACTTATCCTGAGATACTTAGATTATTTTTATAGTCTATAGATTATTTCTATAATATGGGGTGAAGAAGGATATTATTTTGTAGAAATGAGAACAAAAAGTTTGTCATTATGTGATCTGTGTCAAAACTAAGGAATATGAAACACTATACTGATTGTTTGAAAAACTTTTTAAAATGTATTATCCTACCTAATTAAGCATTTTAGTTTAATTTGTTTTTTTAACAAGAAAAAAGTGGTGGCGTTCCTTTGTCTCAAGGTATTTGGAAACAAGTTGCTAGCTGGTTTTTTAAACAGTTTTCTAGAGGAAAATTCTTTCGTTTGGGTCACCAGTGGACTAATTAGAAAAGATCCTTAAAAATAATTGTGAAAAATATGAGACAAATGTAAATACAGTAATTTTGTATTAATCAATTGGATTGAAACAAGTTATTACTTAGATTTTCCCTTTAGCTCTTTTGTTCTTTCCTTCAAAATATTTTATATTTTTCCCTCCAAAATATTTTATTTTATATAAAAAATAAAATAGAAGAAAGTTATATGTCACACTGAATAAATACATCAAAAGCATGTGTATGGTTGTAGTTTCTAATTTCTCTAACAAAATTTACCAGCCATGCTGGAGGAAAGAAAGGAGTAAGTATCATATTCATAACATTTTTTGGAACACTTCAGAGTACAAAAGCAGTATGCTCATTTTCTTTAATTAACATATATTGTATTAGCCCCAGGGGTACAGGTCTGTGAGTTGCCAGGTTTACACTTCACAGCACTCACTATAGCACATACCTTCCCCAGTGTCCATAACCCAACCACCCTTTCCCTCCTCCCCTACCCCCAGCAACCCTCAGTTTGTTTTGTGAGATTTAGAGTCTCTTATGGTTTGTCTCCCTCCTAATCCCATCTTGTTTCATTTATTCCTTTTGTGCCCCCCAAGCCCCCCACATTGCCTCTCAACTTCCTCATATCAGGGAGATCATATGATAATTGTCTTTCTCTGATTGACTTATTTCGTGCATAATACCCTCTAGTTCCATCCACATCATCGCAAATGGCAAGATTTCATTTCTACTGATGGCTGCATAGTATTCTATTGTATATATATACCACCTCTTCTTTATCCATTCATCTGTTGATGGACATCTAGGTTCTTTCCATAGTTTGGCTATTGTGGACATTGCTGCTATAAACATTCGGGTGCACGTGCCCCTCCGGATCACTACATTTGTATCTTTAGGGTAAATACCCAGTAGTGCAATTGCTGGGTCATAGGGTAGCAGCATGCTCATTTTTAAGTGCAAAGAAAACTTATAATGAAAGACTTTCAAAATTAAAATTAAAATCTGTACATTAGGATATTTTAAGGTCCTTCCATGTGTGTAGCATTATATAGAAAAATGGAACTTCCAAGAGAGGAATCATCATATCAGGTGTTACATATACGTTTGGGCCTTTCCAGCTTACAAACCTATTTCTCCTAAGGGGAAGGTGTCTCTCAGTTTGAAGAGGGCCATAGGTGTCATCAGAGAGATATAGTGCCCCTTGTTCATGCCATGCTTATCCACAAGCACCATGCTGAAGGAATAGAGTAGGATTTGCAGTAAACAGCCTGACCTGCAGAGCTAGTGCTAGAGGCATAATCTGTGCTCCTATCCTGTTGTTGGGGCTCAGGAACATGCCTGTCAAGTCCACTGTGGTGATGTGTCAGAGATGCAGGCCATACTGTGTGTGCTTGAGGCATTCCCATCGGTAGCCAGTAGAGGCGGAATTTGGATATGGACACAGTGAGGAGTCTCCTTTTCTCATAAAACTGCTCTTCTGGCACACACATTGATGTTCATGGTTGTGCAGGTGGGCTCTATGCCAGTTCAAGCTAGGTTGAATTGACAGACTTGGGCAGGGCTACCCTATAGCTTGTAGCCAATGATGCAAGAGAACTAACAGGTGGCTCTACTTATTGCTGCTGCTGGAACACATCCTGGAAGCGTTCCCTAGGGTGTTCAGTTTACTTTTTTGCCTGACTCTTATTTTAACTTGAAATTTGCAAATGTCCTTATTCTCAGTTCTGTCATAGACTGAACTGGCTTTGTGACCTCCTAGAAAATTTGAGCTTTGGGGGATGCCTTTAAAATAACATCAGTTAGAATTCTTTCTGCTTGTTTCTTCCCTTGGGGGTCTTCAAGGAACCCAGACTGTCGGCTTATTAAGTTAAGCAGTGCATTTCTTCATACTTGGCCACTTAATTCTAGAAAGGTCACATCAACAAAGGAGGCTAATTGGCTGCTCCAGGCCTTTTTGTCCATATATGTTGTATTTCCTGGTGAGATGTTGTATTTCCTGCATAGATGCACTTAAATATCCTTCATTTGCTGGCATGGCAAGGATAGGACATGACTTTTCAATCAGTAGTAGGAAGCTTTGGACTGCTCACAGGGGATGCCCTTCCTTGTCAAAACAGAGTCCTTTTTTCTGTTTTGATTGATCTTTTGTTGTAATTCTTTTATTTAAATCTAGAAAGTGTAATTTGGTCACTCTTTTTAATTACTCTTCACTTTGTATTAATTTTGTGTAACATGTATTTCTTAAATCCTCTTCTTTTACCAAAAACCACAAATAGATTTTAATAAATTTAAGATCTCTTTATTATCAGCTTATTTTATGCCAAGCATTGGGTTATGTGTATAATATACTATCTTCATAAGTCTGTACAATAACCCCACCTTAAAAATGAAGATACTTGAGCTCAGAGAAGTTAAACAATTTGCCAAGTCTAATTGCAACCCCTGTGTCCCTATTTATAAAACCTTTGCCCAAATGTATGATTGTGTTGAGCACATTTCTGATTCTTTTCCTTAATTAGGAGTTCCGTAGGTAGAATTAAGTCACTTCAATTTTTTTTCTTAGCTTTGGTATATCTTTTTATGCTTCATGTGTTCTTTAGTGTATATTAGTAAATACCTGTGTTTTGCAAGATCTTGTGCTAAAAGTGCTTGGGAGCAACAAAATGCCAAATTTTCAAAAAAGGATCAAAGATCATTACAATCTATTGGGGAAGTTATTTTAACAAAATAATTTAGGGTTTTTAAGTTTTTATTTAAAGTCCAGTTAGTTGATGTAAAGTGTAGTATTAGTTTCAGGTGTAGAATTTAGTAGTTACACTAAATATACTTTATACAACATCCTGTGCTCATCACAAGATGTCCACTCCTTAATCTCCATCACCTCTTTCACCCATCACCCCACCCACCTCCCCTCTGGTAATCTTCAGTTTGTTCTCTATAATTAAGAATCTGTTTCTTGGTTTGCCTCTCTCTCTCTCTCCCCCCGACCCCTTACTCGTTCCTTTTGTTTTGTTTCTTAAATTCCACATATGAGTGACTTATTTCACTTTCTAGTTCTATCCATGTTGTTGCAAATGGCAAGATTTCATTCTTTTTATGACTGAGTAATACTCCACTATACACATCACATCTTCTTTATCCCTTTGTCAGTCAAATGGAAACAGTATGTGGACTGTTTTCACAGTTTTGCTGTTGTGGATAATGCTGCTATAAATATCGGGGTGCATGTATCCTTTTGAATAAGTATTTTTGTATTCTTTGGGTAATTGCACTGTAATTGCTGGATCGGAGGGTGGTTCTGTTTTTAACTTTTTTGAGGAACCTCCATACTGTTTTCCTAAGTGGCCACACCAGTTTGCATTCCCACCAGCAATGCAAGAGAGTTCCCCGTTCACCACATCTTTGCCAATACCTGTTGTTTCTTGTGCTTTTGATTTTAGCCATTCTGACAAGTGTGAGGTGACCTCTCCTTGTAGTTTTCATTTGTTTTCCCTGATGATGAGTGATGTTGAGCCTCTTTTCCTGCATCTGTTAGCTATCTCTATGTCTTTGGGAAAATGTTCATGTTTTCTGCACATTTTTAAATTGGATTATTGATTTTTTGGGTGTTGAGTTTTATAGTTCTTTATAGATTTTGGATACTAACCCTTTATCAGATATGTCATTTGCAAATATCTTCTCCCATTCAGTAGGTTGCCTTTTAGTTTTGTTGATTGTTTCCTTCGCTCTGCAGAAGCTTTTTATCTTGATGAAGTCCCAGTAGTTGATTTTTGCTTTTGTCTCCCTTGCCTCAGGAGACATACCTAGAAAGAAGTTGCTACAGCCAGTGTCAAAGAGGTTACTGCCTGTGTTCTCCTCTATGATTTTTATGGTTTCAGTCTCACATTTAGGTCTTTAACCCATTTTGAGTTCATTTTTGTGTTTGTGTAAGAAAGTGGTTTGGTTTCATTCTTTAGCATGTCGCTGTCCAGTTTCCTAACACCATTTGTTGAAGAGACTATCTTTTTTTCCATTGGATATTCTTTCCTGCTTTGTTAAAGATTGACTGTAGAGTTGTGGGTTCACTTCTGGGTTTTCTATTCTGTGTCAGTTTTTGTGCCGGTACCATACAGTTTTGATTACTAGATCTTTGTACTATAACTTCAAGTCTGGAATTGTGATGCCTCCAGCTTTGCTTTACTCTAATAAAATATTGAAAGCAATAAAAAATCATATATCTAAATATAATAAATATTATTAGGTATATTAGATAATATATATCTAAATATAAACATAATAAAAATTAAAATATAAAAATATAATAAATATAAAAATATAAATATAAATATAATAAAAATCTTATATCTAAATACTATAGGAATTTAGAGAAGGAAGACATTACTTAAAACTGCTAGTGGAATCTCTAGGATCAGAAGTATCAGAGAAGATTCATGAAATTAAATTATGCTTTAATAACATTTTTTGTCAGGTTTTTTAAAAAAATGTTTGGAGGCCTTGAGCTAAAGAAACTACTACCATTAGAGAAAAGTCATATTTCTACATAATCTTTAATGGACAATTCCTCTGGATACTCTTAACTCTTAGTACTGGTTTCTTTCTTTTTTCTTTTTAGGAAATATTTCTCAACCCATACCTCTTTTGTACACTGGCATCTGGAACCTCTTGATATCTCCATAATACCACCTTCTAAGTTCAAATGTAGTATGCATCTTTCTACTTTCTTGAGTTTTCCATTTTGTGACTCATTCAATTAAGTAATTTTGTGGAACTGGTTTTTGGCTCAGTACTATGCTAAATGAGATCAGAGATACAGAGGAGGTATGAGATTGTATCAGGTTTATGGGGGAAAAAACACATTTTAAATAAAAATAAAAGCATATAATTTTAAAAAGACTTAAAAAGAGCATGTAATTAAATTCTAATTTATTTGTGCATGAAACATATTAAGTACTATCCACAAGCACTATTATTATTAGAGTCAGGAGATGTTAGAAGGCAAGATTAAAGATAATGGAGAGAGTAAGTAAATAAAACTTGACTCCATGAAGATTGAGCATGGAGATTACGAGTAACAGTATTCACAGAGACAGGCACTTGGTCTGGGCATATGGGGTAGGTGGATAAGATGAATAGTGTCAATGAACATATAAGCTACCCTGCAAAAAGCAATGAATGAGCAGTAGAAGGGTAACAAGAGAGAATTGTGGTCATTTTTTCCCCCTAGCTAGAAGATACTTACATATATATGAAGATCAAGGAGAAAAAAGCCATTAGGAAGAGAGAAGTTGAAAATCTTGTAGAAATAAGGAATATGTATTGGAAAAAAATGTGTAAAAATAGAGGATTTAATCTCAGGTGGTTTTGTTTCTTTGACAAGTTGGAGGAGCAGTCATTCAGTAGAAGTGATAATAGCAGTTTACATGTGGAGGCTTAAGTAGAGAAAAGAAATGTGTTTAAAACAATCATTGTAGAGAAATTTGGCAGGAAATCAGCAAGATTTTAACTAAAGAATTGATGGGCATTGAAAAGAGCTTAACTGAAAATAGATGGCAGGTTGTGTTGTAGGACTGTGTAAGTTTTTTGTTTTCCTTTTAGAGTTCTTTATCACCATAGAGAAGGAATTAAAAAATGAGGGTAGGTAAGGAAAATGACATAATGTTTTGAGACAAACTTGAATTTGAATTACTGTTTTACCTGTCATTAAAAGTGTGACTTTGTTAAGTTAATCTATATGAGTCTCAGTTTCCTTATTGTTTTATAGTAGACATAATACCTCTATTAGAGATTATAGTATTGGATAAGATCTTGTTGGAAAATCCCCTGTCTGGAGTTCTGTAAATATTCATTCCCTTTTAATTTTTCCCAAAGAGTGGGCTGTAGTCAAAGAGTGGCATGGTAGTGTTACATTAGAAAGTAAGGATGACAGTTAAGCACAAAACTGTTGTTTCAAGCTGAGTAAGAACTCTACTAGAGTAGCCAGAAATAATCTGTGCAGAAAGGTTCAGGTGTAGGTATGGTGCCATGGGAGTAATGCTAATAAAAGAGACATGGCACAAAAGAGGAATGGTTCCTTCATTGGAGAAGTCTGTATGTATTGAATAAGGAGTAGATGGAGAGTTTTAAACAGAAATGGGACTGAGAAGTCACATTCTATAGATTGTCAGTAGGGATACTGGAATTTGTGAAAGCAGTAGTTGAGCAGACCTTGATTTGGTGCTGAAATATATGCCAAGGATGAAGAAATGAATTCTGATGGGTGGTTTAAAAAAAGAATAAGAAGGATAAAAGTAATGATTTAGTGAGGGCATTGTAAGACTTGGTGATAAGAAAGCAAAAATGGTGATTTCATGGTCCTGAGGTGGTTACCCTACCTCTTCTACCTGGAGTAAGACAGTTGGAATTACTATTCAAGACAATTTCTGTTTGCCTGAGAAGTTTGAAACAAAAGCTGAGAAACTTATAGAATAAGAGAATTTTCCAATAAGAGAAAAATTGGAGGAATGGAGGAATATGATTGAGTGAGGTAAATATAAGTTAAATGGCCCTTAAAGTTCAGAACAAGGGAAAGTAGAATGAGATTTGTGTCCCATGGAAAGACTAGAGAAAGGAATAAAGGAGATGTTGAGGTGGGATGGAGATTACAACTAGTATTGCAAGAAAGAGAACATAGGATATGGACTCAAGAAACTGGACCTGGAGTCTTGGCACTGCTACTAGGAGTTTCGTGATCATGGACAAATTAGTCTCTGTGCTCAGTTACATTACCTGCAGAATGAAGAGTTTGAACTAAACCTCTGAGGTTCTCTTAGGTCCCTCTGCGATCCCTGTCTACAATTCTAGAGCAATGTTGTAGAATTCTGCAATTGTGGCAAGATTATATTTCTGCGCGCTCTAATACAGTAACAAACCACTAGCTACATGTAGCTGTTACAAACTTAAAACGTGGCTAGTGTGAGTGAGGAACTCTATTTTTAACCTTTTAAATTTGTAATTAGGGGGACACCTGGGTGCCTTTGTTGGTTGGGCATCTGCCTTTGGCTGAGGTCCTGATCCCAGAGTGCTGGTATCAAGTCCCTCATGGGACTCCTTGCTCAGCAGGGAGCCCGCTTGTCCTGCCTGCCATTTCCCCTGCTTGTGCATGCTCTTGCTCTCTGAGACAAATAAATAAATAAATAAATAAATAAAATCTTTTAAAAAAATTTGTAATTAAATAGCCACTTGTGCTACTGCCTACCATATTGGACAGCACAGTTGTAGACAAACTCCTCTTGGGTTGATTTCTTTTCTATGTCAGCAGGTCTTTTAAGACTTTTAAACAGTTTCTGTCTAGTGTAGTTGTTTTATCACAATTGATTTCCTTTATTAAAAAGTTAGGAAGGGGAAATAAGTATTAAATCTTACTCTAATGTTGTCTAGTAAATAGCTAATCCATGAACTGTTGCATGAAACTTTTTTTTAAAAAGATTTTATTTATGTGACAGGGCGAGAGCACAAGCAAGGGGAGGGCAGAGGGGGAGGGGGAGAAGCAGGCTTCCCACTGAGCTGGGAGCCCAATGTGGAGCTTGATTCCAGGATCCTGGGATCATGACCTGAGCCCAAGGCAGATGCTTAATGACTGAGCCACCCAGACGCTCCTGCATGAAATTTTTTAAAAAGAGAGCTATCGCAACGTTAAGATATTTTTGCCCAATGAATTGTTTTTGATATTATAGGATAGTACTTAGACTTAGTGAATAGTGTTGATGTGTTTAGTTCTCTAATATGTAGAATACTAACAGTGATTCTGTGTTTATTTCTGTATTTCTTTAGACTATCATAGAACTCTCTGAAGAACGGGATGGTCTTCATTTTTTACCCCATGCCTCTTCAACTGCACAGTCACCCTGTGGTTCTCCAGGCATGAAGCGAACGGAAAGTCGACAACATCTGTCAGTGGAACTGGCAGATGCTAAGGCAAAGATAAGAAGGCTTAGGCAGGAATTGTAAGTTGGTCATTTTCAAGGCTTCTTGAATTTACATGGTCACAAAGGTGACCTAAAAATGTTTTTTCAGCTTATGGAATATAGATGAATTGTTCCAACTACTAGCTTGTGTCAGAGTTTTCACTAGTATTTGTCAAAATGAGAAAAATAGGGAGACCGGCATGAAGTTTTCCTAATCCTAAATCTTACCAATTTACAGATTCTCCTTCATTCTGAATTTATGTTCTTCCTGCCTTTCTTATATTACAATGATCTTTCTCTTTTAAAATACTGTTCTTCCTTGACAAATTGGGGTCTCCTTAATTTTTTAAAATTTTATATTCTCTGAAATCCAAAACTGGATTTCAAATCAAAACTGGATTCCAAAAAGGGCAACTACTGATTCAGTCAACAAGTTTAGCTCTTTAAAAATTAATGTTATAAAAGACTGAGTTGTTGGCATACAGTATTATAAAAAATAATTTTGTTTTGTATCGTCTGTGTTGGGTAATTGAAATGCCTGAGTCATGTACTTAGACATGGTAAATAGTCAGATTGGTTAGTGCTGATGAAATTATATTTATTTAACTTTCAAAGATCATTTGAGAAAAATCAGTGTAAATGTCACATGAGCATTCCTTGGTGAATCACATGTAAAGATAGAGCCAGTCTCTGCTAGAGATTTTTTATTTTGTACTTTAAAGAGAACAAAGGATTTTTTATGTTTATAGCTTTTTTCTTTTATTATTTTTTTCTTTTTGGTTTGTTTTCCTGGAATTTGGGCTTCAGAGTATAGATTTAAAATTTAAGCCACAATATAACAATTAAGTTTATTTACTGATTATTAAAAGCAGTTAGTTTAAGAAAGTGATTGAATATGCAAGGTAGAAAAAATATACAGTCTATAGGAAAATTTGAAAACAAAAAAATACAGCTTTCATTGTGGATGTCTGCACTATTATGGATCTATTGAAGTGAACACGCCCAGGATATTCTATAAACAGCTGCACCAGGAAAATTAGAGAAGAGATTGCTGTTATTAGTTTGACTGGCAGTTAATGGATAGCCTAAACAGTGAACACTAGTTCGTGCCATATAATTTAGCACAATCTTCTCCAGTCTTTAGATAAAGCATGCAATTAGAACTGTAATGATGGTTGTGAATTCATTTAACATTTTGCACTATATTAGAATTTGATTTTTAAATGAAATTTACTTGGCCATAGAGTGTATTAAAATCCCAAACAACTTAGAGATATTGATAAAATTTGGTTTCTCATATGCTGACTGGAAAAATGTAAATGAGTATTATTAATGAATAAATTAATATGCCAGATATAGCAAGTATTCCTAATAACATTTCATCAAATACCATCTTTTTGTCCTTTGAAAATGTGTTTCTTCACAGATTTCTTTTATTAACATTTGCTCTAAGTCTTTTTGTTGGGACAGATCTTTACAAAATAATGAAGTATGGAAATTATGGTGGTTGAAAGTAGTTCAGGTTGCCTTATACCTAATGGAAATAAATAATTGTAATGAGATCATGTAGGTTAACTAAGAGCATACTTATAGGTGGTACATTATAGTATACATTATATATATTATATAATTATAATTGTTCTTAGTTTATTAACATGCAGGGTAAAAATATAATTTGAAATGTGGTTTTTTTTCTTTTCAAATTTTTATTTAAATTCTAGTTAGTTAACATGAAATGTAATATTGGTTTCAGGAGTAGAATTTATTGATTGATCACTTACATGCAACACCCAGTGTTGGTCATGGAATGAATTTGGAAGTTTTCCTTCCTTTTCTGTTTTTTTGGAATAGTTTGAGAAGAATGGGTATTAACTCGTTTTCTGTCAATGTTTGGTAGATTTGCCTATGAAGCCATCTAGCCCTGGACTTCTGTTTTTTTGGGAGTTTTAGGATTACTGATTCAACTTCTTTGCTGGTTATCAGTCTGTTCAAGTTTTCTGTTTCTTCCTGTTTCAGTTTTGGTAGTTTATATATTTCTAGGAATTTATCCATTTCTTCCAGGTTGTCTTAGTATTCAAACCAATGCAAATTAGAATAGTAACACAGAATTTTTCAGTTATTAAATTGCTTTTCATATAGGCACTTTTATCCACGCTGATTGCATTGTAAATTGGTAATGACCTTTCTGGAGGCTGCTTGATGGTATATATCAAGAACCTTTAAACATGTAATGTACTTTTATAAATCTGGCCTGGAACATACAAGGTTTTGGGGGGTGGGTGGGTGCATTGTTTTGTTTTGTTTTGTTTTGTTTTGTTTTTTTAAGTAAAGTACATCCAACATGGGGCTTGAACTCATGATGACCTTGAGTTCAAGCATCACAAGCTCTTTCAACTCAGCCAGGCAAGTGCCCCTAAACATACAGTGTTTTATGTATACTGAGGTTTATTTACCAAAACATTATTCATTACAGTGAAAAGTGGAATTCAGAAAGGGACTATTTCTTCATTAAAAATTATGGTTCTCAAAAAAAAGTATAGGTATGATATGTCAGCAGTGGATTGCTTTATACAATGAACATTTACCATTTTTTTATTAAAGAACAGAAGGTGGAAAAGTAGAGTTAAGTGAATGGAAACTTGAGTTTGAGCAGCTTGACTCTGAAAGGGCATTAGAATATGGGAGAAGTAAAGTAGTGAGTGTAAGAAGAAGAAAAAGAATAGGAGAAAATAGAAGATGTTTATAGACTACTGGGAGGAAACCAATAGGTATGTATTTTATGTATCTGTATAGCTGTGTATACTTTCCTTTAGACCATTGTAGATGTTGAAAATAGTTGGAGATCTTTTAAGACTCAGATCCAGATCCTAGTGCCTTGCTTAAAAACTCTTGCAGTGTACTTGTCTTTGAGAGGGAGAAAGACAAAAAGGAGAGTGAGAATAGGGGATGGCAAGAAAAATGAAGAGAGAGAAAGAGAAGTTAGAGGGTGTCGGTCATTGAGGTTATTAGCCTTTGGGGAATTTTAAGGGGGAATCTGATTGATGTCATGTAATCACACACATTACTAATATCCATTTCTTTGTCTTTTCCCCCTGGATTAGTGGATGGCTAATAGGATTTTCAACTAGATATTCAGTAATGATAATACATTTGATTAAAGCAGATGATCATGGTTTTCAAAAACAATAAACTGATTATTTTAAAAATTTTCATTTAAGGGAGGAAAAGACTGAACAGTTGTTGGACTGTAAACAAGAACTTGAGCAAATGGAAATAGAACTAAAAAGGCTCCAACAAGAGGTTTGTACCTGAAATTTTTATTATATGGGACCAGTAAGTAATTGGAAATTATTTTTCTGCCTAAAATTTATAACCTCTGCCTTAATGTTTTATGATGTTACTGGGGCTTAAAAATTACTTTTTCAGTGTTTTTCTGTTCAAAAATGCCAGAGCCCAGGAAATCAAAGTCTTTGGACTTTACATTTTCTATATCAGTGCTATTCATACTTTCCTAGAATTCATACGTTTCTTTGAATTTCCTAGAATTCAAAAGAATCTCTTAGGACTGGGGTAGTTGCAAGTTTCTCTTTTTGTATATTTGGCTTCCATAGCTGGGAAACTGGAACACCTCTACTGTGAAGTGTGGTGCTTAATGTGTATCTCCCTAAGTCTCTAGTCTCTGAGAGTGCACTATGTTAACTTACAGATGACAGAATGCTTTTTAATTTTTTACTCTTTACCTTTTAAGTAAGATCAAGGCTTTTTACCTTTTAAGAGTTACTTTTATTTTATTAAAATTTTGTGTTTGTTTTTTTTTTTAATCTTGAACCAAGACTGTTTAAGAATTCACTTCTTTTAATGTTTATAATGTTTATAATGTTTATAATGTTCATTTTTATTTGGAGGTAGGCATGAAGTCTTCTTTTACCCATAAATGGTAAGGATTGTGGTAAGGCTAGACAATTATTTCTTCTCCTTACTTTACCTAACTTGTTATTTTAAATTCAGGGAATACTCCACTTGCAGAATCCTAAACTGGGACCTTTTCAGATGAATGAGACTGGGAATCATAATCTTCATTTCTAGATATGCTGTGACTGCTATTCTACTCTTCCTTGGAAGCATGGTTTTTTGTATATGTGCTCCCTGTAAAACAGTAGTTTCAATCTTTTTTTGTCTCAAGACTCTTTTCTACTATTAAAAATTAATGAGGTTTATATCTACTGGTATTTTCTGTACTTTAAAACTTAGAATTTAAGAAAATATTTATTTAAAAATAATATTCAACCTATTCCATGTTAACATAAAAATGGTATGCTTATAAATATTATTTTCCAAAAACAAATTAGAACAATGCTACTCTTCTGCATTTTTGCAAGTCTTTTTTTTTTAAATCATTTTGCAAATGTCTTTAATGCCTGTCTTAATTAAAGACTACTAAATTCTCATATCTGTTTCTGCATTCAGTCTATTAAGATATCATATGCCGTGTAGCCTCTAGAAAACTCCATTATGCCCTCATGAGAAATGAGAATGAAAAAAAAATAATGTTTTAGTGTTATTATGAAAATGTTTTTGACCTCATGAACTCCTTGAAAGGGTTTCAGGGACCCACAGATGTCCCTGGGTCATGCTTTGATAACTTGTTCTAAAGGATTACGAGAGAGCTTTTAAAGATTGAATTTTTGATATCTGTCTAAAATGTTATTAAACACTAATCACATACAACTAATATTCACTTGGGAGTTTAGAAAAACCTAGTAGGATTTTTGTATGTTACAGCACGTTTGGATAGAAACATAATTTCTCTAAAGTAACTAATGATCAATCTTAGTGATACAGTTTGCCTCTTCTGTGTTTTCACTATCCTGTATTTTAAAGTTAACTTTTGTACCTTTATTTATTTTTTTTTTTTAATTTTATTTATTTATTTGTCAGAGAGAGAGAGAGGGAGAGAGAGCGAGCACAGGCAGACAGAATGGCAGGCAGAGGCAGAGGGAGAAGCAGGCTCCCTGACGAGCAAGGAGCCCGATGTGGGACTCGATCCCAGGACGCTGGGACCATGACCTGAGCCGAAGGCAGCTGCTTAACCAACTGAGCCACCCAGGCGTCCCAACTTTTGTACCTTTAATTCCAAATGGTTATGTTAACTAAAGGTTAACTTATTTTAAAATATGCTGAGTAGTTTTTACATTCCTTAAATGTATTTAAAAATTTGTATGTAAGCATGTTTGTATTTGCATATAAACACATTTTAAAATAATTTCCATTCTTGTTTTTTTAAAGGCTTCATATATCTCCCCATTTTATTTTTTTATTTTTTTTTAACAGGTTTTTATCCACTTAATGTTTTTCATATGTGGTAGCCACACAGCTGGAGCCTGGGTTCTCTGCCTGGAGACTCTGGTGTGGGTCTTTACAGAATGGTCAGTGAATTCCTTATAAGGGAGACTTGGTGAACACAGTCTCTTCCTAGAGGTCAGGAGTGAGATAACTGTAGGTTTTGGAAATGGCCTCAGAAGTTGCCTTGGCAAAGTTGCCCAAGGTGGCAGTTCAGCCCCTGGCCGAGGTGTAGCAGTTGTCAGTACTGGCCATCAGTAACTTCCTTATATATCTCCATCTTAAAAAACAGCTTAACTGAGGTATAGTTTACATACTGTGAAATTCACACTTGTAAAGGATACAATTCATTGGGGTTTTTTTAGAAAATTCATTGAGTTGTGCAACCAGAGATTATCTATTTGAAAATAGAAAATAATATTGAAAATACTAATATTTGTTTATATTTAGAACATGAATTTGCTTTCGGATGCTCGTTCTGCTAGAATGTACCGAGATGAATTAGATGCACTTCGAGAAAAAGCAATCAGAGTGGATAAACTCGAAAGTGAAGTCAGCAGATATAAAGAAAGACTACATGATATTGAATTTTATAAGGCAAGAGTCGAGGTATGTTGCATAATTTAAGCTATTCACAATTATTTTGTTTAAAAGTTAGGTTTTTCAAAATGCACATAATAAACTTAAGGAACTTTCAAAATGTTGAACAAATTATAAATACTTTAGCTGCTTATTTTATGGTAGATCAGCATATTGCCTTTATTTGTAAAAAGGTATCTATGGATATTATTAATTTTATTGAACTGTTTGGAGTGCTTTTATTCTTTTATTTAGCTTTATAGGTAAGGACGACTTGAAGTCCTTCCCTCATTGTCAAAATATATACTTCTACTGATTTCAAACTTGTTTCTAGAAGTGAAAGCAAAGCATGTTTCTGATTATTGGTCAACTCAGAATACTAAACTAGGATTAAGAAGGCACTCTCTCTCCCTCTCCCCTTCTAGTGTGTGTCTGTGTGTGTATTTAGAAAAGACAACTTAATGGTTGCAGTTCAGTGTTAGAAGTTCAGTATGACCTCAAGAATTTGGTGATCCTTGCTTCTACATTCTGTTTTTCTTTCTCAGTTAATTTTTTCATTTCTGCAAGCAGAGGAGAGTTTTATCAGTTTCAGTATGGTGATAAGAAGGAAGGAGTATGCAAAATGAAGAAGTGAAAACATTATAAGAGAAAGTAGTTAGAATATGTTAGCCTAAAAGTTACCAGAAAATAGACCGAGTAGATACCAAAGACAAGGTGCTTATGTATATGCATGGCACTATTAAGAGATCCTTATAAATGCCACTATTTTGATATACTTTCTTTTGACTTTAGTTTATAAACACAAAAATGTAGTTTAAGAAGACAGATTTGTGAGCACATGTCTTCAAAACATATGTATGGATTTTTAGCATTGATTCTCAAGATGCTGATATAAAATGTTTATGATAGGAGCCTTAGTTTATGACCTATGTGAGTCTTAGCTCAAATATTGGTATTTTACTCAAAAACCCAATGTTTCAGTTTCAAGTTATAGTTTAGAGAGAAATCTTTAAATCTATTTCAGCAAAAAAAAAAAAAAAAAAAAAAAAAGAATTAGCCTGGATTCTATGGAGATTTGTGTCTTAAATATGAGAAAAACTACTTATACTTAGTTCCTTATCCTTGTGACTAAGAAATTTAAGTATACCCTGACAATTTTATGTAAAATTATAGAAGTGTTACTCATCCTCATGTAAATACTGAGTATCATGTTTGCATAATATAGGTTAAATTCTGAGGGAAAAAAATGAAACCAGGAAAACATAACTGCATCTCTTATTCAGTAGCTTTTACTCTTGCATAAAGAACTTTTGATAAAGACAGCTTAATGTCTTATTTTACAATAAAGATTTTTTTGTTTCAGAGCTTTGAAAAATTAACAGATGTAAGCATATTTCTGATAAAGCCTATTTGAAATTTTTATAGGAATTAAAAGAAGATAATCAAGTTTTATTAGAAACAAAAACCATGTTGGAAGATCAATTAGAAGGAACTAGAGCTCGTTCTGATAAATTACATGAATTAGAAAAAGAGAATTTACAACTAAAGGCTAAACTACATGATATGGAGATGGTAAGTAATGTAAGATTGAACAGTTGCACAGTTTCTTAGGAAATCTCTCAGATTCATCTGATTTCCCCATAATGACAATAATGACTAGTTCCTATGGCCTTAACAGAGAAGAGATGGCTAAATAAATTAGATGCTTCCAATTCTTTATAAAAACAGGAGTGGTACAAATTTCTGCTTTTGTTACAGAGTGGTGTTAATTATTAATTTTGATTTCTGCTTTGAAAAAACCTAATAAGCTATTGTGTAAATATGCCTTTAAAATATAGAAATAGGGATGCCTGGGTGGCTCAGTTGGTTAAGCATCTGGTTTTGGCTCAGGTCATGATCCCAGGGTCCTGTGATGGGGCTCCTTGGTTGGCTGGGAGCCTGCTTTTCCCTCTGCCTGCTGCTCCCCCTGCTTGTGCTCGTTTTCTCTCTCTCTCTCTCTGACAAATAAAATCTTAAGAAAATTAATAAAATAAAATATAGAAATAAAACTGCTTGCTAGGGGTGGTGCCTAGATGGCTCATTTGGTTAAGGCCATGCTCCCTGGGTCCTGGGATTGAGCCCCACATGAGGCTCCTTATTTAGCAGAGAGTCTCCTTCTCCATCTCCTTCTCCCTCTTGCCCTCTTCCCGCTCCTGCTGTCTCTGTCTTTTCTTCTGTCTCTAATATAAATAAATAAAATATTTTTTAAAAATTTAAAAAAAACTTTGCTGAAATTTAATATTGAGTCAGAAATCATTTGCTATATATAATGAAATATGTGAAGAATAGTTTTCAGTGTCCCCAAGGATCACTTTAAAAGGATATCAGACAGGGGTCCCTGGTAGGCTCAGTCAGTGACTCTTGATCTTGGGGTTGTGAGTTGAACTCCATGTTGGATATAGAGATTACTTAAAAATAAAATGTTTTAAAAAAGGTTAAAAAAAGATTTAAAAAAACAGATCAATATAATGATCAGTATGAATAATTATAACTGATTATCATCTTCAAACTGAAAATTTTAAGGAACTTAAAATTTATCCTCATTCAGTTTCTGATAAAAGTTTTTAAGTAATAGAGTATTTAGCTTGAAATTGCACTGTTGGTGAGCTTTCATTTCTTTTCCTACTCCCTGACAATAAAAAAGGAACGTGATATGGATAGAAAAAAGATTGAAGAATTAATGGAAGAAAATATGACCTTGGAAATGGCACAGAAACAAAGTATGGATGAATCATTACATCTTGGCTGGGAGTTGGAACAAATATCCAGAACTAGCGAGCTTTCTGAAGGTATTCCCAATATTTTTTTATTTAAATGGATAAATGAATATGTGAAGTTGTATTTATGCTTACATTTTTTGGTGTTTTTTTACAATTCTTTATTTTCCCTTGCTGGACATATCTAGGAGGCCAGATGTCTCCCTAATAAGTACGATTTCACAGATCCATGTTCCTGGGTCTGGTCCTTATCTTTGCACATCTTACAACTCAACTTTATGAGCGCAGTAACAGATTTGATCATTTAGGCACTGTTTCATATTAGTATCACAGGAAGCTGGGATACCAGTTTATTAATTTATTTTAGGAAAGAAAGCCATCTACTCAATAGAATAGAAAAGTCATATTAGCTGGTCTTTAACTATAGACAAACTTAAATAGGAAGTCAAAACACAGTGGGAAGATTCTTAGGTGAGTATGTAGCCAGTGTAAAGCAAGTTAAGGATCTTAAGGGCTGCTTTCATCAATATATGTATTCCATTTTAACACTATACCTACCAACCAGTCCAGCCCAATTTTACCCTAGAGATAATATAATGAAAGGAATCCAGATAAATTTATAACTTTTGGCTTTTTTCCTTGTTTGAGTTATAGCTTTGAGTATGCTAATACTGATTTACTTTATTGAAATTATGCCCATGCCACATTTATTTGAATTAGATTAATTCCGTAATTCCTCAGTTACCCAGTGTTAGATTATTTCACCTGCTTTCCTTCCTTCCAGATATTAAGCATCTATCATGTATAAGATATTATACCAGGCGCTGAGGATATGGTGGTAAGGTAGACATAGGTCTGAGAGAGCTTAGAGTCTGATGCTTACAGGATAATTACTTCTACAGATGGTTCATCCTATTTACTACCATTAGGTTTTTCCTAATTTTACACATGAAAACCTGCTTCCAAATTCTGGGATTCCATGTAAATTCATTACACAGTAAGTGATGATATTGGGCCAGTGAACTTGCTGAGATGTGTTGCTTAAAGTACTCGTGGAACCTTTTTACTCTATTATTTTTGTGAATTGAGTTATAAAGGAATAATTCATTCTTAAATGTTTTCTACTACTAGTTAAAGTTAGACAATTAAGAGTTTCTTCATCTGTTATGTGGGAACAATAATAGTACGTGCCTTGTAGGAATATTGCAGGATTGAATTCATTACTACTTATGAAGCCATTAGTAGAGTACCGGTAAATGGTAGGCATTTGAATGTTTGTTGTTATTATTTTTGTTATCATCATCATCACAGTTGTCTTGCAATTCATATTAGGATCATAGCCCTGAATACTTGTTTCAGTGTGGCATGTTGTTATTTAACTATTCAAGGGAATTGCTTTTTAGAAAATTTGTAAAATGTGGAAAAATATAAAGGAAGAAATGAAAATCACTAAATTCTGCAGTCATTTTTGACATTTCAAAAAATTTGCTTGCAATATGTTTCTACACACAAATAGACATTTTAGACCATCAGATCAATGTGTATATACAATGCAGGTTCTTTTTTTTTCACCAGAGATTATAATGTAGGAAGCCTCCTATGTTATTAAAAATATGTTGTGAGGGGGTACCTGGCTAGCTCAGTCAGTAGAACATGCAGCTCTCGGGTTCTTTGGTTCAAACCCCATGTTGCACATAGAGATTACTTTTAAAAATTGTGTTGTAAGCATCCTTTTTAATTCTTTATAGTCTGACCTGAAGCATCTTTGAAACACATGTTATTGAAAGTATTACTAAGGTGTATTGAGTATTATAGTCTAATCTTGTTTAATTGAAATGCATTTCTACCGATCATGAAGTAAAGTTTTATTGTAAGACTTGGACAACTAATGGAATTTAAAAAGTCAGTGACTATCAGTTGGACCAGCTTTCAATTAAAGAATAATATGCTGGGACACCTGGGTGGCTCAGTCAGTTAAGCAGCTGCCTTTGGCTCAGGTCATGATCCCTGGGTCCTGGGTTCAAGTCCCACGTCAGGCTCCTTGCTCAGGGGGAAGCCTGCTTCTCCCTCTCCTTCTGCCTGCCTGCCTGCTGCTCCCACTACTTGTGCTCTGTCTCTCACTCTCTCTCTCTCTCTCTGTGTCAAATAGATAAGTGTATCTTAAAAAAAAAAAAAGAAGAAGAATATGCTAACTAGAATAAAAACTAGAAATAAGAATTGACGCTTTCTTTACTTACAGTCTGGGGGACATTTTACCATACCTAATTTTGAAAAGAATGTATGCTTGTATGCTTGTTGGGGAATATGTTGTTTTGTTTTGTGTGTGTATGTTTGTGTGTTTCTCTCCTTAATGATGGAGAATTTCAAACGTACACAAAGATAGATAGACCTAGAGTACCTTCCTGTACTTCTCCATTTCTCTTCCTGAAATCTAAGATTTCAAAATGAATCTAGGTATCATATTTCACTTTAAATCCTAATTTTTATATCACCCAAGATATTTAATTAATCTGCTTTAAGGTTATTAAAAATAATTATTTTTGGTTTGCATTATATATAGAACTAGAAACTGAGTTTTCTTACTTTAAAAAAATGTAATTATGCCAAAATCTACTTAGAAATATAATTTTTTGACAACATGGTATACATGTTGCTCTTTATACTCAAGTTTAGTAGCAATTCTTTATTTAGAGAAAGACTTTTTCAACGTGATCAATGTATACTGTCTTTCCCTTCTTAGAGTCAGGATTAGGAAATAGGGACTTTTTTTTTCCCTTAGACTGTCTTCCTTTAATTTTTGAAGATGTGGCATAGGATATGCTTTATACCTATGTGAATCACACGATAGCTCTGTGAGATACACAGAGCAATAACTATATTTTGTACAAGTAACCTAAGATTCCCTGAGATTAAAGTGGCTTGAACATTGCCAAATTTCTCCTGAAACTAGAACTGAAACTCTGTAATCTGTTCAGTCTAAATTTTATATATTTTTTTCTCTAGAATGCTTATGGATGCATTAAAAATTCAAGATTTACCTATCTTTTTTCTGTTTTTTCCCATTTGTCTATCTTGTATAACTATAAATTTTTTATAAAATTAAAGACCAGCTGATGTAGTACTTTTACACTCATTTTAAATAATAATGAGTATATATGCTTTTACTAGTGACAGTATTCTTCATTATTATAGCACCACAAAAATCCTTGGGCCATGAGGTGAATGAGTTAACATCAAGCAGGTTATTGAAATTGGAGATGGAAAACCAGAGTCTTACAAAAACCGTAGAAGAACTTCGGAGTACTATGGATTCTGCAGAAGGCAACACTTCCAAAATCCTGAAAATTGAAAAAGAAAATCAAAGACTAAGTAAAAAGGTAAATAAAAACTAATGTTTAATGTAAGTTAAAGAATATATGTAAAAGTATAAATAGCCCTGCGGTTGAACGTTTATTTTCCAGTTTTTAATGTACTCTCATTATTTTAACTTACTGACATTTTCAGGCACAAATGAACTTCTGTATTCATTCAGCTTCAACAATTATTCAATTCAGCTTCAACAATTCAGCTTCAACAATTATTAACTTGTAACCAGTCTTATTTCTACCCTTTTTTTTCTCCCCACAGCCACTAGATGATTTTGAAGTAAATCCTCAACATATCATTTTACCAATAAGTATCTCATTATATATCTCTTAAAAGTGAGAATTTCTTTAAAAAAAAAAACAAGAACAGTGACATTATCACACTTAAAAATTTAATAGAGGGGCACCTGGGTGGCTCAGTTGTTAAGTGTCTGCCTTCAATTCCGGGTCTTGATCCCAGGATCCTGGGATTGAGCCCAGCATCAGGCTCCCTGCTCAGCGGGAATTCTGCTTCTCCCTCTCCCACTCCCCCTGCTTGTGTTCCCTCTCTTGCTGTGTGTCTCTCTATCAAACAAACAAAATCTTTAAAAAAAGTTTTAATAGAATTTGGTTAGCATTTCAGTTTCTCCAACTCTGTTGGCCTTTTTTTTCTTTTTTTTTTTTTTTGCATGTTGTTCAAATCTGAATTAGAATAAGATCTATACACTCAACTGATGTCTGTTGTCTTTTTTAGTGTAAGGTTTACTCTGTATACCTAGTATTTTTCTGTAAAAGAAACTAGGTGGTTTAATCTAGTTTACCACAATCTAGATTTTATTCACTACATCCTTTTTAAAAAAAAATTTTTTTAATTAACATATAATATTTGCCCCAGGGGTAGGGGTCTATGAATCATCAGGCTTACACACTTCACAGCACTCACCGCAGCACATACCCTCCCCAGTGTCCATAGCCTAGTCACCCTCTCCATACATCGCCCCCCCCCACCACAACCCTCAGTTTGTTTTGTGAGATTAAGAGTCTCTTACGGTTTGTCTCCCTCACAATCCCATCATGTTTCATTTTTTCTTTTCCTACTCCCTGAGCCCCCCACTCTGCCTCTCAAATTCCTCATATCAGGGAGATCATGATAATTGTCTCTCTGATTGACTTATTTCACTCAGCATAATACCCTCTAGTTCCATCCACTTCTTTGCAAATGGCAAGATTCACTGCATCCTTTTTATGTCACCTCACAAGTTCTTTTGTTCCCAATAGCTCTTATTTTATCTGTAGGCTTAATCAGGTTCAAATTGAGGTTTTAGTGAGAATATTCATAAGGAGGGGCGCCTGGGTGGCTCAGTGGGTTAAAGCCTCTGCCTTCGGCTCGGGTCATGATCCCAGGGTCCTGGGATCGAGCCCCGCATCGGGCTCTCTGCGCGGCGGTGAGCCTGCTTCCCCTTCTCTCTCTGCCTGCCTCTCTGCCTACTTGTGATTTCTCTCTCTGTCAAATAAATGAATAAGTAAAAATCTTAAAAAAAAAAAAAGAATATTCATAAGCAGTCTGTTTCAGTCAGGAGGTACATGTCTAGTTGTCTTTCTTTTTGTCATGTTAGTTGTCATGGAAAAGGTTTGCTTTGATCCCTTAATTCAACAGAAGTTGCAGAATCCTGATGAGGAACCCTCATGGGAATAGCAGGATGAATGTTTGATTCTTTCCCTTTATTTACCAGTTTCCTGGTAATGGATTGATTTTCTCATGTCCTGAGATAATTAATGAGTGAATTTTTTGTTTTAGTATCTTTATGAACTCAGGGATTCAAAAATATTTGAAGTGTTTCAATCTACTGCCTTTGTTTTTCTTACATCCTATGTCTCTAAGCTACTTTCTGAATTCCTGTGACACAACCTTAGCACCCATTGTAAACCTCTGTGCTTTTGCCATAATAAACTTCTTTTAAACATTTCCTGCCCCAGATCTGGAGATAGCCATTTCTCCAGAAAGCCCTTGTTCTTTTAGTGGGAAATGGTATTTAAGGGCCACAATATAGGCACTATGAAACCTGAATTTTCACTAGGTTTTGGTTCATCAGAAATATTCCACTTGTGCAACAGACCAAGTAATTTATTTTTTACTGTCTTTCTCCATACACACATATATATATTATTGATGAATAGGATTGTATTATGACAACATACATGATATTTTTATCATGGATATCTCCTATCACATCTGCTCCCCAGTATGTGCTTTCACTTTTGCTTTTAGGTCTTGGTCACAGTGAACAATACTGTAATAAATATTCTTATACATGTGTTTATGTATTGTTTTTTATTTCAATATCTAGTCAGCCATGTCTAGTTTTTTCTTTATAGATTCTGGGTTTCTAGACTCATTTATGAAAATCTCCCTCACCTTTAGACCAGTGATTTTTGAACTATAGTATGCATCAGAGTCACTTTCAGGACTTGTTAAAACAGATTGCTGAGTCCTATGCCCAGAGTTTCTGATTTGGTAGGTCTGGGCTAGGGTAGGGGTGAAGAATTCTCATTTCTAAGAAATTTCTGAGTGATGGTCTTCCTAGTTTTTTGGAACCATGCATTGAGAACCACCACTGCCTTAGACAATGCATATTATTTTGCATTTTGCATTTATTTGACCCCTTGATTATCTTGCCAGATTTTTACTCTTTTAAAACCTTTTTGCATCATCTTTAATCCATTAACCAAATAATCTTAATAAGCATTTGACAATCAATATAATATAAAAGTAGGAGTGGCTATTTAGAACCTGGAACAGTTTTATTTTGGTTATCATTATAATTGGGTCTGGAAATTATAATTTGATTTTAAAGTTAGCCTTCAATTCTAACAAATTTTTATTGATTCTAACAATTTTTTAATAAATCCGTTGTATGAAATGTGTCTTTGGTAAACTGTTTCACCTGAATTCCATTAATGTAAGACAAAAAAATGAGTTTAATTAAATACTTTTACCCATGTATTTCAGTCTTTAATGGGAGAATTGGATTCATAATAACTAAAACCTTCCTGACCATATTTATGTTGAATTGATTAACTGGATAAGATTTGTGACTTTATGCTTTTGACATATTATTGGAAGGTAGTCTTCCATATATGGCTATCTTCCATTGATAATAAAATAGGAAAATTCAACTTGCTTTATGTAAGACTACTCAAATTCTTAAACTTCTTCATTATTGACATAAGGATTTACTATTTAAACTTAAAGTGGAATATTTTATATAGCTAAATCTTTATTTTCTTTTTTTACCTGGTTTGAATATGTTGTATAATAATAGTAAAATCAAGTTGATGTAATTTAAACTGGTATTTTGCTATTTTATCTTTATTTTAGACACATACCTGATCATATCTTTAAAATGTGTAATTGAAAAATAAATTTAAACCTAGACTATAAACATATGCTGGAGTTTATTTCAGCCCTTTTTTCTCTAGTATTGTTCTCCCTTTTTCTCCCTCTTTCCTTTTTATTTTAAACCTAATCTCTGTCTGTTTCCTCATTAAACTTAAATCACTATTTCTTATCTTTCACTCATGCTTTTATATTCTCTTCTTCCTTCTTCATAAAAATTACTTGACTGTAATGTTTTACTTTATAAATCTCCTCAAGCCAAAAGAGCCTTTTAATAAGATTTGTACAGTCTTCATATAGCACATAATTATCATATATTCACTTAGATTTATCTTTGTTTTTAAAAGTAGCAATGTAGGGATGCCTGGGTGGCTCAGTTGGTTAGGCAGCTGCCTTCGGCTCAGGTCATGATCCCAGCGTCCTGGGATCGAGTCCCGCATCGGGCTCCTTGCTCATCGGGGAGCCTCCTTCTCCCTCTGCCTCTGCCTGCCATTCTGTCTGCCTGTGCTTGCTCTCTCTCCCTCTCTCTCTCTGACAAATAAATAAATAAAAAAAATCTTTAAAAAATAAAAATAAAAATAAAAAAAAAATAAAAGTAGCAATGTACCCTTCAAAGATGTACAGGTTATGAAAGATAGTCACGTCTGCATATTTTATACAGCTGCTAAAAGTATTCCATGCTAAAAGCATGAAATATTACTTTAATTTCTCTACTCAGTACTTAAATGTCACCTTTTGAGTGTTAAAACTGTATTTAATTTTTTATTTGAAAATTGTCTTTTGGAGTTTTTTTGAAAATTATCTTTTGTTTTTACATGTTTACACTGTTATAAAATGCTTAATGATACGTTGTTTTTTTATTTAATTTTCTCTAGGTTGAAATTCTTGAAAATGAGATTATTCAAGAAAAGCAAAGTCTTCAGAATTGTCAGAATTTAAGCAAGGATCTAATGAAGGAGAAAGCTCAGCTTGAGAAAACAATTGAAACACTTAGAGAAAATTCAGAGAGACAGGTTCATTAATTTCCTATTAAACAATATACTTCGAAGTGTGTTAATAAAAGTTATTTTAAAGTTTAGGCAAACAAATTGTTCATGTAACATGAAAGGCAAATATTTTAGAATTGCTTAAATTTTAGAGTAACTATGGTTTTACTTCATTTCTATCCTGTGTATTTTAGGAAAGTTGAAGGGAAAGCTTAGAATTTTTTAAATGGTCAATATGCTTAATAATTATCTGGTATAAAATTTTGCAATACCTGTGCTTTCAAGTGTCTGTGAAATAGGACTGAAGATTATAAAGTTTCTGAGTGGAGTTGGGGAGAAATGCAGCTGTACTCCAACCCTGAGGAAGAGGGGGATGTGGTTGGTACCTCTAGGATGCATTCTCATTTGCTTTCAAGTGTTTATTGGTCTTTCTCATTTTATGCTTTAGGAAACTGAGAACTGGATATATTGATTAACCTGCTATTTTAAAGTTTGTTACTTTTTTAGAAGTAAAATGATTAGTTTTAATATTATCCAGGTGTAGTCCTCAGGCTACCTGTAAAAATATAGGTCTCTATAGAGCTACAGAATAAAAATTCTAGAGCTAAGCATGAATCTATATTTTTACAAGGTTCTCAGGGGATTATTTAATACTGACTTTTGAGAACCACAAAATTAGGCCATGATATAAATTGGATGGATTAGTTTTCAGATGTACCAGAGGATTTTGTTATTTTGATGTTTCCAAATTAGAATTCTTAGGGGAATGAGTACAGACCCACATATATACATATAAATATAGCAATATTCATTAAGAACCCACTGTGTATATGCATTGCAAATTTATTGGAAAAAAAAGGTCCTGTGTTCTTATTTGAATTTAAAACATGTAACTATGAATAATCCGAAGATCACTTTGATTAGTATTAAATACATCTCTCCTAACCATTTCTTTACATTATGAACTCCTTAAGGAAAGAAGGACCTGGCAGTACATGTACACAAGGGTCTCTCAGTAAATATTTGTCAGAATTAAAAGTAAGATAGAAATTAGCACCCATTTATGTCCTGATTTCCCTGTTATTTTTTAGAAAGGAGAAACTGTAATTAAAAATATTTTGTTTATGCTCAATTAAGTTTTTAATTTTCTCCTTTGTTCTTTATAATTAGATTAAAATATTGGAACAGGAAAATGAACATCTGAATCAAACCGTGTCTTCCTTAAGGCAGCGCTCCCAGATAAGTGCTGAAGCAAGGGTGAAAGATATTGAAAAAGAAAATAAAATTCTCCATGAATCGATCAAAGAAACAAGTAGCAAGCTAAGCAAGATTGAGTTTGAAAAAAGACAAATTAGAAAAGAATTGGAACACTATAAAGAAAAAGGAGAACGAGCAGAAGAACTTGAAAATGAGTTGCATCATCTTGAGAAAGAAAATGAATTGTTACAGAAAAAGATAACCAATTTAAAAATTACCTGTGAAAAAATTGAGGCGTTAGAACAAGAAAATTCAGAGCTAGAAAGAGAAAACAGGAAGTTAAAAAAAACACTGGATAGCTTTAAAAACCTTACTTTTCAGTTAGAATCCCTAGAAAAAGAGAATTCCCAACTAGATGAGGAAAACTTAGAACTGCGAAGGAATGTGGAATCTTTGAAGTGTGCAAGCATGAAAATGGCTCAGCTACAACTAGAAAATAAAGAACTGGAAAGTGAAAAAGAGCAACTTAAGAAGGGTTTGGAACTCATGAAAGCATCTTTCAAGAAGACAGAACGCTTAGAAGTTAGCTACCAGGGTTTAGATACAGAAAATCAAAGGCTACAGAAAGCTCTAGAAAACAGCAATAAAAAGATTCAACAGTTAGAGAGTGAACTACAAGACTTAGAGGTGGAAAATCAAACATTGCAGAAAAACCTAGAAGAGTTAAAAATATCTAGCAAAAGACTAGAACAGCTAGAAAAAGAAAATAAATCATTAGAACAAGAGACTTCTCAACTGGAGAAGGATAAGAAACAACTGGAGAAGGAAAATAAAAGACTCCGACAGCAAGCAGAAATAAAAGATACCACATTAGAAGAAAACAATGTGAAAATTGGAAATTTAGAAAAAGAAAACAAAACTCTTTTCAAAGAGATCAGTATTTATAAAGAATCCTGCATTCGTCTGAAAGAATTAGAGAAAGAAAATAAGGAGCTTGTGAAAAGAGCAACTATTGATATAAAAACTTTGGTTACGTTACGAGAGGTAAATATAGTTAACTAAATTTAAGACAAATTCTTTTTATATTTTTAATTCAGGGATTTATTAAGTTTTATTGGAACCCATAAGAAATTTGAATCCTCTGCTTATGGTTCAAAGTAGAAATTTGGAATTAGAACTAGAAACGTTTTCTAAGTTTGATATTTTTGTTATACCAAGAAGTACATGTAAATTTTATTTTTTAAGATATTATAGTAATAAGATTTCCATGTAGCATCTCACTTATTACATTATAATTTTATATCTCGTTTCAAAATAATATTAAAATATTTGATCAAGACTGTTACTAAATGCTAAAGTATAATAGGAAACATGATAGCTACTATTTATTGAATGCTAACTATGTGCCAAGTAGTGGGCTAAGGACTCTATAAGTTGTAGTTATGTATATTTCTATAATTTTTACAACTAATCCTCTATAGATACTATTTCCATTAGATCAGAAAGCATTAGAGACATTAAGTAACTTACTCAGGATCACACAGCTAATAAATGGCAAAATTGGACTTGAATCGAGTCCAGATCTTTCAGACTCCAAAAATCCAAAGAATTTTGACCTCTAAGCCTGAGCATGCAAATCAGGTTGAACTTAAGAGTCAACACTGAACAATTGGTAGTTGCTTGGATCTGTGTGTTGAGAAGAGTTGTGAAATTTTCAGGAGTTGATTGGCAGTAGGTCCTATGAAACATGATATAAATTAGAAGACAGCATGCTTGGCTCTTTTTTGCTATCCCTATGCTGTACTATACATGGCAATCCTTTAAGATGAGTTTAAAAGTTTCTTACAGGGCACCTGGGTGGCTCAGAGGGTTAAGCCGCTGCCTTCGGCTCGGGTCATGATCTTGGGGTCCTAGGATCGAGTCCCGCATGGGGTTCTCTGCTCAGCAGGGAGCCTGCCTCCTTCTCTCTCTCTCTCTGCCTGCCTCTCTGTCTCCTTGTGATCTCTGCCTGTCAAATAAATAAATTAATAAATTAAATCTTTAAAAAAAAAAAAAGTTTCTTACAGTTCTGGCAGAAACTCATTTAAGGAAGTCTGCATTTCTGCTAAACAGACATTGAGAAGGACCCATTATTAGATTTATGCTTTTATTCTGTTGTTGTACAGTCCTATAGTCATGAACAACAGGTTCCTTGGGTCTAAACTTCTAAGAATGTGCCCTTTTTCTTCAGCTCAGTATCTTAGGGCTCTTCCACTGACAGACGGATGCTTGTGGTGTAAGAAGGTTGTGGTATCCAGCATATATTCATAGGAAGAAATATGCACTAAAGTCCTAGCTCATTATTAAAAAGTTAATGGATATGTATCCTTTTTCTTACAGTTTTCAAACCTAACGTGTTCACAAGTAAAGAGTTTTTCCTTTCAGTTTTAACATGAAAAGAAATATTAGCAAAAAACAAGAAGAGGAAAACCAGGTTGAACTAGGTTATTTTGTTGCTTAACTACTTTTTATTGGTGAAGAAAAATTCAACAACATTTCTGTTTTTCCTGGTTTGAATTATATGTATTCCTGGATAGTGGTAGTTATAGTCTTGGCTAACTTTGTTAGATGTTCATGGTCATGACACTTACGTGAGTTTTTCATTCCTTTTAAAATAAGGATTTGGTAAGTGAAAAATTGAAGACTCAACAAATGAATAATGATCTTGAAAAATTAACTCATGAGCTTGAGAAGATAGGGTTAAATAAAGAGCGACTCTTACATGATGAGCAAAGTACTGATGACAGGTGAGTATTAAGTCTGTTTGGCAAACAGTTGAAATTATTGTTATTTTTCTGCTCAAACTTTCTTTGCTGTACTAATACAGAATATTTATATTTCATCCTGTTTCTGGTTCCTTTCTTTCCATAGAGAAAGTTCTATACGAAAAAAAAGTAAAAACCCAGATAAATACAACCTAATATTGGTACAAGAAAAAAATGCTAAAATATTACTATAAACAGTTACGACTTAGTAGAAAAACAGAACACCACCCAGCTAGCGAAAGACCAGAGGGTGTAATTACCTGCAAAAGTAGCATGAGATAACAATAAACAAACCTTCTCTTGAAATATAAAGTTAGTTTTTTATTTGAATCGTGTACTTAAATGCCTCAGTTGTTTCATGTATTTTGTGTGCTAAAAGTAGACTTAAAGAGAGATCGAAGAGAAATACGAAACAAAGGAAAATATACTGATATAATTAAGGCATAAAAATAATGTGGAAAAATAAGTCTTGACAAACAATAAAAAATTACTTTATATACCCTTTAATTTTGAGAATGATCAATACAAGCTTAAAAATTTTTATTCTCTCATGATAATTACAGTCTGTCAGACAGATTTTCAAGTAGTCTACTGTTTAGCATCCAGTCAGCCATGTGATTCCAGCTAGACTAGAAGTATGTATTGTTAAAAATAACTTTTATGTAGTCTAGACTTTAATTCATTGGAATTTTTGTAATGTAATTTGTATCTTATTGTCTACCAACTCTTAATGTTCTAGTATTTATTAAATGTATATAGGAAAAATTAATGCTGATTATATGGGGTTTGTTTATGTAATTTTGAAAATATTCAGAGTTAATAAAATAGATTGAAATTCAAAGGTTAGTTCTGTAATAACAAATGGAAATAATTTGAGGCATTTGTTCTAGCAATGAATTCAAGCAACCATAATTGGATTAATCATATAGCTTTTTCATGATAAACTATTTTTATTTGAGTTAAATAGATAAGGGCCAGTTGAGTTGACTAACTCTTAATATAGATACCAAATATGCATCATTTCTTTATTCACACAAATTTATTGCCCATCATGTGTAAAACATTTAGGTGTTAGGGGCGGGGATCAGTATACTGTGTAGCTACCCGAAATGACCCTCTTAGAACCCAACTGTAGATGAGTACTTCATATTAATTTGGCACCTCTTCCCAAACCTTAATTCAAACAACTTGTCAGTATTATTGAGCTCTTATCATTTGCTGATCACCAAGCATCAAAGAAATGATAATGCTTCTGCTGAACCTTAAAGAATGACTGAAATTTGTGAGGTGGAAATGGTGGAGAAGGGCATTCCATGGAAATAAAGCACAGAGATGTACTGAGTAATTGTTAGAGTGACACGACGCAGGGGCGCCTGGGTGGCTCAGTTGGTTAAGCATCCGACTCTTGATTTGGGCTCAGGTCATGATCTCAGAGCCCTACATCTGGCTCCCAGCTCAGTGGGGAGTCTGCTTGAGATTCTCTCTCCCTCTACCCTTCTCTGTGTCCTCTCTCAAATAAATAAATCTTTAAGAAGGAAAGAAAAAGGGACAAATTGGAGGCACAGAGACCAGTTAGGAAGCTATTGAAATAATCTAGGCAAGATGTGATGCATTCATTAAGCTACACATTTCTGTATATAATGAAAGCATTAGAAATGGAGCTAATGGTATATATTAAACTAAATTTTTTTGGGAACTGGAATTGAGAGCCTGATCAAATTTGGTAGATCAGAAAAAGAAGTGTCTTAAGCCACCAAACCAGCTTCTTTCTCAATCATTAAGTTAGCCTTAGTGTCACAAGGAAAATAAAAGCTCACAGACATAAATTCCTTTAACATTTCATCCTTTGGAATTTATGTATATCTGCACCTATCTTTACTGCTAATCTCAGGTGATGTCCCTAATTATTAGTCTAACCTTTTCATCTTTCTCATTGAAGTCATTCCCTCTAACTGTTTTAAGATATAATTAAGTTATTCTTACCATTAAGGAATAGATAGTCTAAGTTGTGTGTTTGCGTGTATAAATAGATAAAATGCAATGAAGTAAATCAGTGGTAGAGTTACAAATAGAGTGCTAAGCAGTCACTCTTGTCTTTTTTAACAGCTCTTTTCTTACGTCTTCTCGTAATATAGTTTCCTAGGGTTATGTTTTCAGGCCTCTTAATCATTTATTCTGAATGCTATGCATTGCCATCTATCATCTTCCCTGATAGCTGCATTATTCTCCTCTTAGTGGACGTTTTCATCTAGACAATCTAGAAGCAATTCGGGCATCACACATTCAACATATCCAAAGTTAGATTCATTAAATGCTTTTAAAAATGTCTCCTGGGACACCTGGGTGGCTCAGTTGGTTAATCATCTGCCTTCAGCTCAGGTTGTGCTCTCAGGGTCCTGGGATCGAGCCCCCACATTGGGCTCCCTGCTGAGCGAAGAGTCTGCTTCTCCCCCTCTCTCTGACCCTTCTCCCTACCTGTTTGTTGTCTCTCTCACTCACAAAAAAAAAAAAAAAAAAAAGTCTCTTTATTCAAGCCAATACCAAAATGAATGAGATTTTTTTCTCTTTTCTCAATGAACTTAAAAACTGAGCAAGCAGAAAGAGTGTATATATAAATTAATTAGAGTAAAAGGCAGAATGATAAAATTTCTCATATATGTACTTCACGTTTTTATTCTGTGTAGTTATCAAGATTCTCATGTATAAGAATTCATTATGGGGCGCCTGGGTGGCTCAGTGGGTTAAAGCCTCTGCCTTCGGCTCAGGTCATGATCCCAGGGTCCTGGGATCAAGCCCCGAGTCTGGCTCTCGGCTCAGCGGGGAGCCTGCTTCCCTCTCTCTCTGTCTCTGCCTGCCTCTCTGCCTACTTGTGGCCTCTGTCTGTCAAATAAATAAATAAAAAAATCTTTAAAAAAAAAAAAGAATTCATCATAATCCCTATTTTGTGATTGGCTTTCAAACTGTATTCATGTACTGTCCTTTTTGTAAAAAATAATTACAAATAATATATTTATGAATCCACCATTCAAAAAGATAACTAAAATATTGACATTCACATCTGCCTCCAGTGATGAACTATGTTATTTTTTTACTTGGATAGTAGGTACAAACTTTTGGAATCAAAATTAGAATCCACTCTAAAGAAGTCCCTTGAAATAAAAGAAGAAAAAATTGCTGCCTTAGAAGCTCGATTAGAAGAATCCACAAATTATAACCAGCAATTGCGCCAAGAACTTAAAACAGTAAGTCATTTCCCCGGAAAGAATTTTAATTGTCAAAATTTGGAGAGAAAAGTGTAAAGTAAGAAAACAAAAAAGCATTGTCATTAATATTCTATTTCTTCCTTTTTCTTAAATTTGAAAGTAGCAGATCTTGGTCATTTAGTTTATGACAAACTATATTTTGTTTATACACTGTAGTTTATACAATTCTATTTCATGTGCACATGTTCCCCATGCAGTTAGAGACATACTAGTTTTGTGGGAATGGAATGGGGAAGAGGCAGTCTTACTCTTTAGAAAAGCTCTCAATGTAATATTGATACTTCACTTTGACATACTTCTATTGAAAATCCAGGTAAAAGTTTGATAGAGATGTGGGTATGAGGATACCAACTAGAGGGAAATAGTATGTGTGATGTAAGAAATCACCTGTTCTCATAAATTTGAGTTTTCTTCTAGATCTGCTGTCTTGTGATATTTGGAATTATTCTGTGAAATAAGCAGGGCAGGAGCAACTGTTTTCCCTTACATAAATAAATTGAAATCAAAAGGGCTTGTCCATTCCCTAGGATTAGTATATGGTAGATAGGTAGAATCATGTTCTGTTTTTTTTGTTTTGTTTTGTTTTGTTTTCCCTTTTATCATCTCTGTGGTACCACCAGGAATGGTTTTATAATCAACTAAACATTTAGACTGAGAAGATTACTGTGGGCCCAATTTAGAATCCTTTGATTCAGGATGCTGTTTGAAATACAAGTATATAGCAGGGCACTGTCATGGGTCCCTCTTCTTATAGTTGTTTGAAAGTCATATTCCCACCAGATGACAGTTCAGGTGCAAGACAATGAGATTCACAATGAGCATGCAGGAGCTGCACTGTCTTTGAGACTCAATGCTCCATAGTAGTCATCATCTCTTGCAAAAACTCTGAAGGCATGGGGGTCTCCACAATGGATATAATAATTTTAAGAGTTGCTGCACTCAGAGAAGTTTAAAGATACAGCTTCCTATTAGGTACTTACAGTTCTTGCAGTCTAAATATAATTTACACAGTGCCTGGGTGGCTCAGTCATTAAGCATCTGCCTTCGGCTCAGGTTATTTTCCCAGGGTCCTGTGATTGGGGCCCACATTGAGCTCTCTGCTTAGCGGGAAGCCTACTTCTCCCTCTCCTGCTCCCCCTGCTTGTGTTCCCTCTCTCTCTCTCTCTCTGTGTCTCTCTCTGTAAAATAAATAAATAAAACCATAATAAATAAATAAATAAATAAATAAATAAATAAAATGTGCCAGTTGGGTCATTTTTCTCATATGCAATCTTGCCTAGTAACACAACATTCCAATTTCTTCAGGTTTCTAAGGACGCAGTTAACAAAGATGGATTTCTCACACAGAAAAGGAAAAAGGTTTTGTTCCCCATTTGCCCACACCATCATTTTTGATATTTGTACCATGAAACATATATTGTTAAAGAAGAAATTCTAGAATTTTGCTTAGTTTACATGAAGGATTGTCCAAAAAATAAAGTAAAATTTGGTGCCAGATTTAATTAATCTGCAGTATCTAGGTTGCAAAGAAAGTCAGCTTCATGAAGCTACTCAGCCAGTTTGGGTATGGGTTGATTATATGCATTTCAAGTCCAGGGGGCAGAGATGGAAAATTTCATCATTTTCCACTTCCAGCCACTTTGGCATTGGACCAGCCACCTGCCATAAACAGGAAATTAGGCTGCCATAAAACTGAAATTAGACTGTACTAACTTTTAATACTATATGTGAAGAGGTTTATCACTTGAAGATATGAAAGTTAAATATGAGTTGAAGGCCTGAAGTAATTGCTAAAATAGCATGACCAAAAGGTATAGCTAATATGCCAGCAAAGGAGATAAAGTAGAATTATTATAAAAAAAACAAAAAACAGGAAAAAAAGAGGAACAAAAGTACAGATTGGACAAAGAGCAAAATGTCAGTTTTAAAACAAACCAGATCAATAATCACATTAAATATAAAAGTTCTAAACATCTCAGTTGGAAGGCAGAGGTTAATAAATTAGGTTAAAAGGCAAGACCCACCTGTATGCTGCCTCAAAGAAATGTTGATGGCAGATATGTCATTTTTTATGTGAACATAAATTAGAGATTCTGTGGATATATCAGGTAAAGGGGAATTATTGAAACTTAGTTGTAACAATGGACTAAAAATAAGAAGCTTTGAGTTTTATTCTCAACTCCCCTTCTTCATAATGGCATATGTCTATAGTCTTTAGAAGCCTAGAGTAAAGACCCTGTGGGAAATTAATGTAAAATAGGAGAGTGGAAATGATGTCATTCATTTGTTATTAGGATATTAAAATTAAGGGTGGCTGGGTGGCTCAGTGGGTTAAAGCCTCTGCCTTCAGCTCAGGTCATGATCCCAGGGTCCTGGGATCAAGCCCCCCATTGGGCTGTCTGCTCAGCAGGGAGCTTGCTTCCTCCTCTCTCTCTGCCTGCCTCTCTGCCTACTTTGAATCTCTGTCAAATAAATAAAATCTTTTAAAAAAAAGGATATTAAAATTTTTAAAAAAAAAATTAGGATCCCAGAACACCTATTAGATCACTCAGCCAAGCTTTAAATTATATTCTGTTTTGGGCATCTTTAGTCTCATGTCATTTTCTAACTCAGTTGAGTCATAAGCTTTCTTAAGGTTTGCTTTAGATACTGAATTATTTTAGACACTTCTATTTTTGTCTTAATATAAAGTTTGGGTTTTAATTTAGAAATTTGTGTAAAATGTCTCCGTGGATAAACTAATGATTCAAGAGAAATATAATAATAACCAGCTTAAATTGAAGCGTGCTATTAAGTTAGTAATTTTGGTAATGTAGGATGACCAAGTTCTTAGTTTCTTAAAGTAGGTTTTGGTTGTAATGACACCAGAAAACCCTGGGTAAGATAAATCCTTGGCTTGCTCACTTTTTATTAAGTAAATTACAGTAATTATTTGTAGATTAGGACCTGAATAAAGAAGTTATTACTAATTTATCTATTAATACTGCTCATTCTGGGCAACATATCCTGCTTAAAAGGGCAGGCATACACAGATGCTTCCTCAACTTTAGGTATCTTTTTAGAAGGAATTATTACATATGTCAGGTCTTCATCTGACCTTTACATGGAATCTCTGAAATTTCTAAATCCAGCTATAGATGGGTCAAAATAATTATTAATATTTAGCACATGTCTATGTCCAGTTAATCGATTCTTTAGTGATATTTTCATCATAAGCAACAGGATCTGAAATTATTACGAGAGTATAGCCCATATATTATTAGAGTGTGGCACATAAGCAGAGTGTATTTAAATTTTCTAGGAGAAAAGAATTTGCAGTTTACAAAGCATAAATTGTGATCATGATAGTAGTGATAATCGTACATATTATTTATCACATTTTTTTAATAGTGTCTTTCACATTCACCAGACCATTGCAGAGTCTGATTGTAAGAAGTGATAACTTTGGTGATTCTTTTTCTCCCCATTAACATATTTTAAATAAAATTTTAGGTGAAAAAGAATTATGAAGCTCTCAAACAGAGACAAGATGAAGAAAGAATGGTACAGAGCTCTCCCCCAGCTTCTGGTGAAGATAATAAATGGGAGCGAGAAAGTCAAGAAACAACTAGAGAGCTTCTGAAAGTTAAAGACAGATTAATTGAAGTAGAAAGAAATGTAAGTATTTTTAAATTTTTAGTAGGAAAAGGTTATTTTTAGAAGTATCATTATGTATATAACTTAGGAAGTTTAATCTAGTTTATACTTTCTTGACTGATTCATAGTAAAAGAGTAAAGAACTAATAATTTAATTTAACTTACTTTTCTCCATCACCTTCATATATGTCCATCAGCCAACTTTGTCAACTCTGTTGTGAAAATGTAATCCAAGCCCATCTTTGCTCCTACCATTCTAGTCTAAGGTACCATTATCTCTCATCTGGATTTTTAGAATAGCCTGACTGGCAGGCTTCCCCCCCTTCTACTCCTGGCCCAATCTAAAACCCATTTTTATTATAGTAGCCAGAGTTATTTTTTGAAACATAATCCTGGTCATGTCACTTTTCTACTTAAGATATTCAATGGCTACCCCTTCCAATTAGAATAAAATTCAATTTTTTCAGTGTCCTTCAAGATCATTCCTGCCTTTGCCCTGCCTCTATTATTGGTCTTAGACCACACCACTCTTCACCCCTTCTATTTATTAACCTTGAGATATTATTACTATCTGTCAATACCTAGAAAACACAAAACAGTGCCTAGTATGTAAGTAAATCAACTGAAGTCATATTAGCCTTTTCTATTTGTTCCTATTGGCCTTTTCTATTTGTTCATATTTCCAGAGATTTATGTTTGGATCCTCTACTTGGAACACATGACTGGCATTCAACCTTCATATCACATATCTCCTGCAAAAGATCTTTCCTGACCCCTTTCCCCAGTAAAGTAGCTATTTTCAACCTAAACAATTCACTATCATGCCATAAGTTTCTTTTTCATAACACTTCATGCCATAAGTTTCTTTTTCATAACACTTCTCACTAGTGAAAGTATATTGCTTATATATTTGTTGGTTGTCCACTGGGAAAAAAGCTCCTTGACAGCAGGGGCTTTTCTTTTCTTTTTTTTTTCTTTTCTTTTCTTTTTTTCTTCTTTTTAAACCACTGTGCCATCAATATGTAGAATTAAGCCTGGTAGATAGCTGACACAGTAAATATTGGCTGAATAAGTTAGAGAAATATTTGTCAAAAAAAGGTAATCAAGCTAATTCACCATTCATCCTATAAAGATGAATTAACTTAAGAAAATTTATATACTAACAGGTAAAATAGTTGCAGTTGTTGTTATGTTTTAATATAACATGAATTGAAAACTTTAAGCCATAATGCCAAAAATTAATCTCCTACGATGTTGATTCCTGCTTCCTCATCCAGAAGTAATCACTGTAAACAGTCTTCCCAGAAGAATGTTCGTGACTTATCTGTGTATTTCTTTTGGGACACCTGGGTGGCTCAGTTGGTTAACTGTCCGACTCTTGATCTCCGCTCAGGTCTTGATCTCAGGGTTGTGAGTTCAGATTCCCATGTTAGGCTCTATGCTGGGCTTAGAGCCTAGTTATTTAAAAAAAAAAAAAAAAGTAGTAAAATTTTTTTTTCTTCCAAGATTTAAATTTTAGTTAGTTAACATATAGCATAATATTAGTTTCAGGTGTAGGGTTTAGTGATTCATAAGTGCCCTCCTTAATGCCCATCAGACATATCATCCATTCCTCCATCTACTTCCCCTCCAGTAACCCTCAGTTTGTTCTCTGTAGTTAACAGTCTGCTTTCTGGTTTGCCTCGTTTTTTTTTTTTTTTTTTAACCCCCTGTGTTCATCTGTTAATGTTTCTTAAATTCCACATATGAGTAAAATCATATGGTATTTGTCTTTCTCTGACTTATTTTGCTTAGCATAATACTGTCTTGCTCCATGCATGTCGTCACAAATGGAAAGATTTCATTCTTTTTTCAGCTGAAAAATTTTCCATTGTATACATACATAGCACAACTTTCTTATTCATCATTTGAGGGACATTTGGGCTCTTTCCATAATTTGGCTATTGTGGATAATAGTGTTATAAACATCAGGGTGCATGTATCCCTTCGAATCAGTGTTTCTGTACCCTTTGGGTAAATACCTAGTAAGGCAATTGCTGGATTATAGGATAGTTTGTCTTTAAACTTTTTTTTTTTTTTTTTTAAGATTTTATTTATTTATTTGACAGAGAGAGACAGTGAGAAAGGGAACACAAGCAGGGGGAGTAGGAGAGGGAGAAGCAGGCTTTCCACTGATCGGGCAGAAAGCCTGATGCGGGACTTGATCCCAGGACCCTGGGGTCATGACCTGAGCTGAAGGCTCAATGATTGAGCCACCCAGGTGCCCCTATCTTTAGCTTTTTGAGGGACCTCTATACTGTTTTCCAGAGTGGCTGTACCAGTTTGCATTCCCACCACTGTATTAGAGGGCTCTTCTTTCTACGCATCCTTGTCAACATCTGCTCTTTCCTGTGTTATTAATTTTAGCTATTCTGACAGGTGTGAGATAGTATCTCATTGTAATTTTGATTTGTATTTCCCTGATGATGAGTGATGTTGAGCATTTTTTCATGTGTCTGTTGGCCATTTGTATGTCTAGAAGTATATTTCTTTTACAAATTTACATCTGTGGATTCATGCTATACAGTATTTTTACTTGCATGTTTCAATTATGTTACCTTAGGGATCTATTTTAGGCAGTTATAGATCATATCATTTTGTTTACTATTCCATAGTGTGGATATTACCATAATTTATTTAAATAAATGTATTTTCAGATTTTGCTGCAATGAAAATCCATGTATGGTATGTTCATGGGGTAGTAAATTCCTGATGGCAGAATTTATAGGCCAGAGGGTGTGTGTGTATGCATATATGTATATATATATATCTGTGTAATTTTAATTGGTGTCATCATGTTAGCCTTTGAAGATCACATCAGTTTTCAATTCCACTAATAGATTACCTGTTTTTTTAGATAAACATTTGATGTTACTGGCCTTTTAATTTTTGTTAAAGCAGTAAGAAAGTATTTTAATTTTCATGTTTTAAATTATTAGTGAGCTATTTCATAATCTTTCTGTTTATCAGCCGTATATGAATACCTATTTTAAATATTCAGTGATTTACATATATATGTATGTGTGTATATATATATATATATGCACATAGATACAAACCTCCATCACTTGGGTTAATAATTGTATTTCGGAAAATTTTGCTGGTATGTAAAAGTGCTATAAGGTAAATCTCTTTTCCCTTTGACTGACTTCATAAATTTCTATTGGAAAAAGTTACTTGGTTGTCATTTTTTAGCCACTTTATTTTAGGTAATGGTTTATTAGATTGCTAACCTTTTATTACACCAATAATTTGGGTGCATTTGTCAGTATATTTACTGACCACCTAACTTTTCCATTATAAATCTTTTCCTGCTCTGAGATATTCTTTCTACTCTATCTCTTATTCTTTATAGACTATAGAACTTTTCTTATGACTGTAAAGATACCCAGACTTGTCATTAGAGCTTTGTACTTTTTGGTTTCTTAAGAGCTGAACTATAGTAGCACCTAATGTATGTAAGTGAAAAATGGTTCACTTTTTGGTATATCAAGATGGTATATAAATATATCAGCGTTCAGTATTATTTTTCCAGTATAAATTTTTTCACTGTTTTTATTCAAATAAATGAACACAAGAGAAGTAAAAAATATCAAAACCCATCTTAAAGCATTGTGCTTCCTCACCTTTGATTTTGTGATAAAATGTATGGGTTAAATCATTACTTGCCTTTTATACAGTGACATGTAGTATATGTAACTTTGAAAGCCTATAAAATGAATGATTTCTTTGTCCCCTATGTAGATATGATAAAAGTGATATGTTGTGATTCAGTTGTAACTTTTTATGCATATTGCAATTATATGTAACAAATTCTGGCCTTTTTGGATGTAACGTTTTATTTCAGTTTTCCAGAGGTTCTTTGTTTATACATTTTTATGCTGATTTTTTATGAAATGTTATTTAGAAGTAACCCTAAAAATATAATATCCATGACAAGCATTTTAATATCTGTCAAATTAAATTAATAATGATCTGTGATTTGCATAGTAATTCACTGTTTAACTATAAAATTGAAATATGGTCAAATGTACTAGGACAATTGAAAATTGTATGTTTTGTTTGGCTTTGCTCCAGAAGTCCTATAGATAAAATAGAGTCTTAGTAAGTGTTTTATACCATGGGGAAAAAAAAAATCTCTAAAGAAAATATGTAACATCTGTTAGGTCAATTTTGAACTAAATGTTTTAAACACATGGTTAAAATTGTTCCTGCTTCTCTTCCAAATTTGTATTTATTAAAATAATTAGTTTTGCTGCTACCCCTGGGACCAACACTCACCTGTGTATGTATTTTTGCCTTTGGGCAGTTAGAAAATGTGCACTTCATTAGCTAGACACAGTCCCACATACTTTTGAACAGCATGAAAACCATATAACTAATAAACCCATTCCAGTTTCTTGTGTTAATATATGAAGAATGGAATATTTTATTTTTTGGACATTATAAAGCAGACAGTATAAAGACACAATAGTAAGGTTTTGGTATTAGTGCTTTCTTTCTCTTTGATGAACTCTCTCTTTACAATTTGGGATAGAGGGGAACTGTTTAAGTCTTTCAAGATTGTTGGGATTTTGTTTTGGATTTTAATGGTAATAGTTGTTAAAAAAATTCTAATATCTGTTAAACAGAAATATGTTTGTTACTTTTAAAAATATGTGTGTTTTCTTTATTAAGAATGCTACCCTGCAAGCAGAGAAGCAAGCATTGAAAACTCAACTGAAGCAACTGGAGACACAGAACAATAATTTGCAGGCTCAGATTCTTGCACTTCAGAGGCAGACGGTGTCCTTACAGGAGCAGAATACTACTCTTCAAACCCAGAATGCAAAGCTTCAGGTTGTAATGTAATATTTGGGGATATGCAACCAACTTTTTGAATTATGCTCTTAAAAAAGGGTAACTAGACATGGTAACATTGTTTCTTAGTGAGTGAATTTAATGGAAGATAAATTAAAATATATCAACTTAATGCTATGCAGGCTTCCAGATATCAACATTTTTTTAAATATCAGGGCCTCTAAATATTAACTAATAAATTCATTCAATGCATATAAATACAATAAAGCTAACTTTATCTTTATTTAAAATATATAAAAATATATTTAAAAATTTTTATTTAAAATATTTATGGGCACACCCAGGACTACAGTGGAGCCCCTGACAGCTACACAAGGAGCCAGGGGAGCGGCAGCAGCCCCAGCCAGTAAGGCCTGGCATAAGAAAAGAATAAATAAACAAAGTGAAATACTTATTTATTTAAAATATAATTTTATCTTTATTTCACTTAAATTTACTTAATGGCCTTTTCACCTGTTTCACACAAGTTGATTGTAATTGCTCAAGTAGGAACCCTTGCTGTGGAGTATGATTGCAAATACCATTGTTTATTTCATTTTTATAACTTTCCTATTGGTTCTTAGGAAACAACACAGCATGAAAGTTTTGTCTTCAGACTTTTCCTTAGTGCAGAGGATCCATCTTGCACTTAATGCTGTAGTGTCTTTTCACACAGAATGATCAGGTTGGGAAAAGTACAACTCTTTGAAATGTCTTAAAGAGCCAAAGAAAAAAATTCCATCTCTGAATCTGAAAGTTCTTTCTGTAACTCTTTTCCAAATGGTAAAACATATACTAATATAATGTAGACGCCTAAGGAAATTCCCAGTTGAATTTTCACAAGTAATTTTTCAGTTCTGTTGCCTCTTAAGTTTTAGAAAGTGATAAAGTAGCATTTTAAATTCTGTACTTTTTCATGAGTGGAATACAGTTGTTTCTAATCACCTTCATTTAAAATAATTCAACCCAAAACGTACATATGATAGGCATCTCAAAAGAATATTAAATTAAATAATATAAATAATATTAAATCAATATAAAATTTATATTGATATTAAATTAAATAATATAAATGAATAACATTAAATTATAGTTTGTTCTTTTAAATACTAAAAACCAAATTTTCTCAGTATAATATGACTATATCTGCTGTAATTTATGTAGTGCTTCCTTAAGTTATTGTTATCTTTTACATTTTTTATGTTGCCATTAGAATTTTTTTTTAAGATTTTATTTATTTATTTGACAGAGAGATAGAGAGAGCACAAGTAGGTAGAGTGGTGGACAGAGGGAAAACAGGCTTTCCACTGAGCAGGGAGCTTGATGCGGTCCTCGATCCCAGAACCCTGGGATCATGACCTGAGCCAAAAGTAGCCACTTAATTGACTGAGCCACCCAGGCAGACCTAGAATTTTATTTTTAAATAATTTTTAACACGGGAGAATTATTTTATCTGTAATAAACACATACGCATCTTCTAGAAGAACAAGATAACTATTTTTCTTAGGTCTGATAAACAGTATACTTTCTTACAGGTTGAAAATTCTACCCTTAATTCCCAAAGTACTTCACTTATGAACCAGAATGCACAACTCCTAATCCAGCAGTCTTCCTTAGAAAATGAAAATGAAGCTGTAATCAAAGAGCGAGAAGACCTGAAATCTCTCTATGATTCTCTGATCAAAGATCATGAAAAGCTGGAACTTCTTCATGAACGTCAGGCTTCAGAGTATGAGTCTCTCATCGCTAAGCATGGAACTCTAAAGTCTGCCCACAAAAATCTCGAGGTGGAACATAAAGACCTTGAAGATCGGTAATTTACTATCTTCTCTTGTATTGTTAATTTAAAACCAGTTTTCTTTAGATAATATAATAAATTTTATGTTAAAATGATCTAGAATAATTTACATAGGAAATTTATGTATCATGTTTATAGTGGTACTTACTAATAAATTACTCTTGCTTTCTTCATTGCTAAAGTATTTTCTTTTTTATAAGGAAATATTATAAAACAAATACCTAATATTTTTTCCAGTTACAATCAGTTACTAAAACGGAAAGGACAATTGGAAGATTTGGAAAAAACACTGAAAGTAGAACAGGAAAAAATGGTGCTTGAAAACAAAAACCATGAGACTATAGCTGCAGAATACAAGAAACTTTGTGGTGAAAATGATAGGTAATAAATATTTATGTATTTTAGTTTTGTATTATTCATTACACCTGAAGTGTATACTGCCCCTTTGCAGTACCATCTGTAACTTAGAATTTTTTAAAAGGACTCCAGAGCAGTAAGTAAATTACCCAACAAAATCAAGCAACTATTTACAAAATGGCTTGAAAACATAGATCCCTTGTTTTCACCTACTGTTTCTCTCTTGATTTATTCAACTAATTAAGTTTTTAAGCCACATTTTATAATGAAATTTTTGTACCTTGATAGCATTTATATGCTTTATTGTGACAGAATGTAATGAAGTATGATTCTTTATGTCTGTCTGTCTTTGCTAGTGTGATATCTCAGTTCTTGTCTTTCAAAGTTTTTATAAATTAACAGCTTCCAATTTCCTAGATTTGTATTCTTATTTTTAACTTAGTTATTAATGGTCTCATACTGCCGTGAGGCAGTTATTTTTTAGTTTGTAACCCTGGGAACATCAAAACTTGTCAACCCCTAATCAATCTGCTTCATAAGGGTATATATCAAAAGGTTTTTAGAAACCTTTCGAAAGTTTAAGCAGTCTACACATTTGCATTGCACTTACACTTAACCGTAGCTGAAGTGCTAAAAGGCAGCACACAATTCAAATGGAGGTCATTCATTGACTATTTGTCCTGTTATGAATTTAATATCCATTTTTAGAACTATATTTCTTTTCCTTTACAAAAAAAAAAAATCCCTAAGCTTCTAGAACTATTTTTATTTCCATGCTCAGTAGTTTTTAATTTAGTAATTGTTATAACTAGAAATAGTGTATTGGGGGATTTGAACTTTCAATTAGCTCTACACCAAGCTAGAATCAAGAAGGATGTATCTTTACGGTATGTGCAGTAGAAGACCAAGTTGTGACAAGTTACAGAATACAAGGACAGGGTCATTTTCATTATACACGTAACATTGGAGAAGGCACTTACTATCAAAGTTCCATCTTGAACCTAACCTTTTTCCATTGTTGGGATTCACAATGAACTGGGACAGTTTGTGAGCTTGGGTAGGCCTTCTAGGAATCTAATTAGAGGCCTTTTTTATTTCAATCAATTTCATTTCATGTCAATGAATAAATGAATTTATTCATTACTGAGGAGCCTTCTGAGAAAGAACTCAGCCTCCATGATGAGAAAAAATTGAGCATGATGATCTTGAATTAGGAGATTCTGCAGGCTTGGAAGGGAAGGGTGGTTCTGAATATTTTCTATCTCTCAAATACATAAAAGCTGTTCTGTCCCAGCTTTTATGTATTCACGTCTATGTTGCAAGGCAAGAGAAGGCTTTAAGTAAAACCCGAAAGAGCTCTTACACCAAAAAAGGTATTTGTGAAGACTTGTCTCAAGAAGAATAGTTTGCTTACCCATTTCTCTAAGTAACCTAAGTTTTAATCTTTGATAATGCCAAACCAACAAAGTTTCTTACATAGACTAGTTTGTCTTGGCCTCTTTAGAATTGTGTTCACTGAATTACATTTTGATGTTAATGTTCTCAGCTTTAAAGGACAGTGTAAAAAAACTCTCTTAAAGATCTCATTTTAGCATTTGCCTTAGAGATGATGTTGAGGACATTGTATATGGTATCTCTTCATATCTTGCCCCCATGAAGCATCAGTAGGTAAATCTTTGATCTCTGTAGGTATTGATATATTGTGTAGCTATCTGTATCTCAGTGAGGTCGAACCAGCTGTTATAACTTATGGCATACATTCATTCATGGATTCAGCCTATTTATGGAACATTTTCTGTATGTTTCTGGTCTTGCCATTTAATTTTTTTACCAAGCCTTGATTTTTTAAATATATTATTTTTGTTATTTATTTTATGATTCTTGTAAACTGACTCAATTCTTTGGGTATTGAGTTGAAGTAAATTATTAGATGTTCTGAGCAAGTACCATTCTTTTTCTTAATGCCATAAGATAAAGGTCATTAAACTAGAGCCAACTCAGCGGGCCAGATCCAGGCTGTGTCCTATTCTTGTTGTTTTTTGTTTTTATTCTTGTTTTTCATATTTAAAAACATTTTATTATGTACCTCTTCTGTTTTTTATTTTTACTTTTTAAAGTTTTTATTTTAATTCCAATTAGTTAACATATAGTCTTATATTAGTTTCAGTAGTACAATATAGTAAATTAACAATTCCATCCTGTTTCGGTTCATCTCCTGAACTAAAAATAATTTTTGCATTGTAAAAGTTTGGGGGTACATAGAGGGAAAAATACTTTTATGAGCCACATGCAGTATACAACATGCTAGAAGATTTCAAGGGAAGACTAGTCTGAATTTTCTATTCTAGTTTTACAGAATAGAAACAGATTTTTGATGAATTTAATCACTGGCTAAAGAGTCCGATATATTCTCTAAGTATGTCTGAATGTGATCCACAGCATTTTCACATTATGTAATTACAGTGAAAGCTATTAAGGGAATCTAATTCTCTTTCTATCATGATTTCTAATTATAGGTTGAATCATACGTATAATCAGCTTGTAAAAGAAACTGAAGTTTTACAAACTGACCATAAAAACTTGAAAAGTCTTCTAAATAATTCCAAACTGGAACAAACAAGATTAGAAGCTGAATTTTCAAAGCTAAAGGAACAATACCAACAATTGGACATCACATCCACCAAGCTAAATAACCAGTGTGAGGTGAGCTTTGACAAGTTTCTTTTTTAGGAATCAACACATGCCTGAAAAATAATCATATTAAAATTAGAATAGCAGTATATATTTGCTTGGGTATTTCTAAAAGAATTGGTCAGGGGTGGGGTACCGGAGTGGCTCAGTCATTAAGCATTTGCCTTTGGCTCAGGTCATAAGCCCAGGGTCCTGGGATCGAGCCCCACGTCAGGCTCTCCACTCTGTGGGAAGACTGCTTCTCCCTCTCCTACTCTGCCTGCTTGCTTTCCCTCTCTTGCTGTGTCTCTCTCTGTCGAATAAATAAAATCTTAAAAAAAAAAAAAAAAAGAATTGGTCAGAGGTAATTGAAATTCACAAATAATTCATAAAAACTTCTTTTATTATGGATTTCAACATTGTTTACTATTAGTTTAAACTTGTGTGCCCACATACTTTGAAAATGTGAAATTGTGCCCTTGTTTAATGAAAAAATGTTTACTTAGCACCTGGCATGTACTAGTAAGCCAAAAAGATAAAAATCTTTCCCTTTGTGGAGCTTAGATTCTGGCGGAAAGAAATAGACAATAAACACAACGACCAGGTGGAATATATAGTATTTCAATGTTTTATAACATATATTGCACTTTACTCCAACACTTGGTGGTGTAAAACAAGCATTTATTAGGCTCCCAGGTCTGTGGATCAGAATGACAGGGACAGTGGAGCAGGTTTGTTTCTGTTCCACTTGCAACTGTGATTGAAAGGCTAAATGCATGTTTGGTGGTTGGTGCTGGCTACCAGCTGGAGGCATCCATTTTCTCTCCACATGATGTCTCCCCAAGGGCCAATTTGGGCTTTCTCACAACGTGGTGATAACCAGACAGAAGCCATCTATACCATAATGATCAAACCTCAGAAGTTAGGCGGCATCATTTCCCCTGTATTCTCTTCATTGAGGCAGTCAAAGTCACATTCAGGCTCAAGGGAAAGAGAAAGTAGATTCTGCCTTTTGGTGGAGAATGGCAAGATTCTTACAAGAGCATGTGAACTGGAAATACTACTCTATTTTGAAAATTGGTCTGCAACATCTGGTATGTTACAAGGTAGATAAGTTATGTGCATGTAAAAATGAAGTAGGGCAAAAAGGAAGACTTCCAGGGTGGATAAATGAATATAGATTGAAATTTTAATAGGCATCCTTCAACAAAGATAACTTTATTCTGAGTAAAACAGGGGAGCCATTTGTGTTTTGAGCAGAAAAGACATTGGCCTTATGTATACAGTTGTGTTATTAACATAATTCCATGCTGCTCTTTGTGATGATTTGATAAAACAAGTTTTAAAGTCTAAAAGGATACTGAAAGCCTTAGAAAATCCTTAAATTTGGGCGCCTGGGTGGCTCAGTTGGTTAAGCGACTGCCTTTGGCTCAGGTCATGATCCCAGAGTCCTGGGATCGAGTTCAGCATAGGGCTCCCAGCTCCTTGGGGAGTCCTTCTCCCTCTGACCTTCTCCCCTCTCATGCTCTCTCTCACTCTCCTTCTCTCTCTCTCGCAAAGAAATAAATCTTTTTAAAAAAATCCTTAAATTTTATTGTTTGGCCCCCAAATCATTGAAGTTTGAATATAGCTTAACACCTGAATTTCATGGCACTTTTAAGAAAAGGCACTTAAAACAAAACAAAACAAAACAAAACAAAAAAAAAAAAAAAAGGCACTTAAGCTAACTTTTAAAGGGAAATAGGAGTAGAAAAGTAATACTTAAAAGCGTTTTGTCTGAAATGATAAACCAATAGAAAGAAGTACTAGTTTAAAATCATATTTAATTACCCAACAAGGCTCATAAAGTGTAGAACATTCATTATGCTTGTGATTTATAAAAGTGCAAATAAAATATAATTGGAGTGATGGATTTACAGAAGGAGGAGGAGGACAAATCCACTCCCCAAGAAACAATAAAGTTGGGCAAAATTGTCAAAAACAACCATTGTAGTACTCTGGAACTGCAGTAAAGGTGTTCAACGAATTGAGAAGCATTTATTAAAGAAAACTGCTTGACTTTGTGTAGGAGCTGTGATTGTCTGAGGCATTTTATCTTGTGATTTCTCCCATTCCCCTCCACCTTCCCCAATTCCAATACCTAGTAGTTCAGATGAGGGGCATACTGTGAAAATTAGCAACTTTGCTACCAGAGCAGACTGACTTGATTTGAGCAGAGCACAAAAATGTCCCATACCCAGGAGAGTTGTCACAGGTCAACTCTCAGACGGTCTGAGTTGGAATATTGGTTGGGGTAAGGAATAGACCAGCAAATTAGTCAAAAATTTAAATGGGAGGTCCAGGAAATGAGACATCCAGCTATAGTGAGTCTTGATAAAGTCCTACCTGACACTGGTAGCCTGGAAAGCTATCCAGGAGAGACCAGAAAGGGCCCTAGCTACCTACTTATCTCTGGCTGGTAGTCCCAACTCAAGTCAAGTGTTAACCCTTGGCTAGGGGCTAACACGTGTAATAGCATGATTTAGAGGGAGCGGAAAAATGAATCCAGAGTATAAGAGGCCAGGATAGCAGTTAATCTTCGTGGGAAGGGATGGTGATTAGAAGACAGCACAATTTGTTTCTGGAATATAGTTAATGAGCTGTTTCTTAATCAGGTACTGGTTTCACACATGTTCACTTTGTGCTAATTCACTGAGCTGTAGCTACATAAAATTGTGTTCTCTTTTCTCTATATATGTTTCATTAATTGTTGACACAGTAATTAATGTTATATAACAACACAGAACCTTTGATAATGGACATGAACATTTACTTTTGCTCATGAATCTATGGATTGCCTGAGCAAATGTGCTGATGGCATATATCAATGTGACCAAGATCATTTGATCTTAGTCACATCTGCAGTGAACTGGCACAGACTCTGAGGGCTGGCTGGCCTAGGGTGGCCCCAGATGGCATAACTTTTCTCTGTGCCATGTGGTCTCTCATCCTCCAGCAGGATTACAAGTGGAAGTACATAAGGCTTTTTGAGGCCTAGGCTTGGAACTTCCATCACTTCCACTTCCTTCTCATGGCCAAGGGCATTCCAAAATCAGAAAGAGGGAAAATAAATTCCACTTCTTGTTGGTAAGAGCAAGAAGTCACAGCACAAGAGGGTATAGACACAGGGAGGAGAAAAACTGTGTTCAGTTTTGTAATGAATCTACCACATGTTGTGTTTCAATTTAACAATATATAGATAAATATAACACAATAGTGATAATGGTTAGCTCTAAATGGCTATTTATGGATATTCACAGTATTGCTTTTCTGTATCTTAAGAGTTTACAAAATATCTGGGATTTTTTTCCCTTTTTTTTTTAAGTGTAGATCTCTGGGCTGTACTCCAGACTGGTTGAATTTGAATGCTAGGACCCAGAAATCCACATTTTTAAAAGAGATAGATATATAGATTTACTTATTTGAGAGAGAGAGAGTGTGTGTGTGTGTGTGTGTGTGTGTGTGTGCTTACACAGGTGCAAGCAGGGGAAGAGCAGAGGGGGAGGGAGAGGAAGGAAGAAAGAATCTCAAGCAGACTCCAAGCTGAGCATGGAGCCCCAGGCGGGGGCTTGATCTCCAACCCTGAGATGATGATGTGAGCTAACCAAGTCGGAAGCTCAACCAACTGAGTCATCTAGGTGCCCCTGGAAATCTACATTTTTAAATAGTTTCTATGAGTGATGCTGAATTTTGAAAATCACTACTTTGGGCTTTCTGACTTCTACTAGAATCTCTGGCCTAACTAAGGCACATTTCCAGTTTCTTCTAACTACAAAGAAGCCACCCAATGCTGTTGGCAACCCAACTACCAGTAGTATCAGCTAGTAATACCAACCACTGACAAGATTACCTGAGTCCCTTTGACCAACCCATTAAAACTATGTACAAACTTCTAAGGTTCCTAAAAAACAGTGGATGAGGAAAGAATGAGGTATATTAAGTACCTACTATGTGTTAAAGGCATGACACATGATAGTTTACATATATTATTTAATCCTTACAACAGTCAGGGGTGTGAATTATTCTCATTTTATAGATGAGATCATTTATAGAAAGCCCAGAGAATTAATTTACTTGTCCAAGGTTTCATAGCTCCTTAAATAGAAGGCCAGGTAGCTTTCAGACTATAAGTTAAATAGTTTTGAAGAAAGCAACTGTTTTTGGAACTAGATAATTTATTATATGTTAAACCCAGTGTTTGTAAGAATTTTTTAAAATGTGTACAACACATAACTTAGTATTTTAGCTCTCATTATAACTAAAATAATCATTCATGTTCTGATCAAAGTGCAACCACCTAATTGTTCAAGTAGCAGAAGACCTAAGTCTTTTTTTTTTTTTTTTTTTTTTTTTTTAAAGATTTTATTTATTTGTCAGAGAGAGGGAGAGAGAGCGAGCACAGGCAGACAGAATGGCAGGCAGAGGCAGAGGGAGAAGCAGGCTCCCTGATGAGCAAGGAGCCCGATGTGGGACTCGATCCCAGGACGCTGGGATCATGACCTGAGCCGAAGGCAGCTGCTTAACCAACTGAGCCACCCAGGCGTCCCAGTCTTTTTTTTTTTTTTTTAAGATTGATTGATTTTATAGAGTGTGTGGGAGTTGAAGAAGGGACAGAGGAAGAGGGAGAGAGAGAATCTTAGGCAGATTCCCTGCTAAGTGTGGAGCCCAACACAGGCTTAATCTCCTGACCCTGAAATCATTACCTGAGCCAAAACCAAGAGTCAGACACTCAACTGACTGAGCTACCCAGGTGCCCCAAGACTGTATATTTTTCAGATGTTTGGGGTGATTTATGTTAAATGTAAATGTTGATTTAAAAAAAATGTTTGTGTTTAAACAGTTGCTAAGCCAACTTAAAGGAAATTTAGAAGAAGAAAATCGACATCTACTAGATCAAATTCAGACATTAATGCTCCAGAACAGAACACTATTGGAGCAGAATATGGAAAGCAAGGATCTCTTTCATGTTGAACAAAGACAGTACATGTAGGTACCAAATAATGTTGAAGTAATACTCATGATTTTATCATTGCCAACTGGTGACAAAAAAACTCACTGCTAATTTTTTTTTTTTTTTAATTTTCAACATTATTATTTCTCCATACATTTTTTTGAATGCTTATGTTCTGGGCACTATGCTAGTAACCAGAAATACTAACATGAAAACACATAGGTCCTGCTCATAAGAAACTAGTAACATAAAGCAATAAATACAAATAATCGCTACAATGGAAGTATGTGTAGGAGGCCTTAGAAATACAGCAGATAGAGGGTAAGGAGTACCTTAGTCTGGCAGGGGCAAGGTGGACTTCCCAAAGATGGTTCCTTAAGCTGAGACTTAAAGACCCATGGGAGTTTGCCTGAGGAGACATACCAGGCCAAGGAGGCACAAATGGAATAGCGTGAAGATGCGATGAAGGTGTGTTACGGTATGGTAGCGGACCTAAAAATTAATAGTTCTTGCTGGAGCAAAATTGAGGAAGAAGGAGCAATAGAGAAGTGACTGAAAACTTAGGAACAACTTCACAGAGGTTTTTTTTATGGCATATAAAGGAGTTGCTGAAAACTTTGAGCGGAGGGGTAAAATGACCAGATTTGTGGTTTTTTTTTTAAAGGCACTGGTGGCATTTTAGAGTATGGATTAGAGGTCCTGAGAATAGAGACAAGGAATAAGTTTTAGGAATACTGTTGTAATAATCTAGTGAATCATAATTCACAAGCAGTGGTAGTTGAGATCATATACCAGATGTAAGAGATAGAATTGACAAGGCTTAATATTGGTAAATTATATCTCCATTAGTAGTAGAGGAATCTGGTAAAATCAGGGATTGGGCCTGAGCTACTCAGTGGATAGGCCTTGTATTGCACCAAGGTTTACCTTTTCTAAATTCCCCTATTCCCTAAATGAGAAACACAATAGTATAATAGAAATAGCACGGATGTTGAAATTAGGCAGCTCCTAATTCAAGTCCCAGTTCTTCCAGTCACTAGCTATGTGACCATAGGTGAGTTACTTTAGTTCTTTGATCATTGGTTTCTTTTTCTCTAAAATAGAGATATAACGTCTACTTCCAAGATGATCCTAAGAAATAAATGAAATAATATATCTGTGCCTTTTAGGCATGATATATATGGTGGTGAGCTAGGGCACATATGAAACCAGGATACATCATACATCTTTTGAAGCATCAGTTTTCTTATAAAATTTGAGGCAGGGAACATGATTTTTATATTAACAGACAGGTATATTATGGAGCAAAAAGAGTTTGCATGAGCTTTTAAGATAAATGCAAAACTTGAAAGAAATTTCACATTTGTGGCTGGCCACTTTCGACTACACCTTCAATTCTTTCAGGGGTATGTGTTCCTTTATTCTCTGCCTTAAGAGGTGTTTCTGCTTAAGAAGCAGGAAGTATATGTAAAACATTTAAGTTTTCTGTCCCTTAAGCGAAGGCTTTATGCAAAGCTTTATCTTTGGATATCTTTAGACTATCTTAATATTCTGGTCCTTGGGAGTAATCCATTTCCAAAGTTTCAGTAATTGTATCTGTATAGTTGACTTAGAAATATTAGTATCTATTCATTTTGAATTTAAATTAAAAATATCCATCTTATATGTCAGACAGTTCTTGCTGAATGCTTCTGTCACATGATCCTAGCAGGAGTGACAGTGAACAGGTAGTACTGAGAATTTGGAGATTCCTGATGATATTTCAACAGGTAAAAAGAGAAGACATTTGGGAGGTATATCTGCCATTGTGCTGTAGTGTGTACCTCTTGGCAATCTCTGTTCACAAAGCATCTTCTTCAAAAAAATCAAATCCATTTGTTCTGGTTCCCACTTCCATAATTCATCCTAACCACTCAACTAGACTACCTCATTAGCCTCCTGGATGCTTTCTTTACTATCATCCTTTCTGATAGATACTATTTCATCATGGAGTTAAGGTACCTACAGCAAAGATTTCATAATGTCACTTTTTAATGAAACCTACAAGCTTCTAATTTCCTATTGAGCAAAATCTAAACCCGAAAATCCCTCACTGCTTCCCCTCAACTAAACTGCTTAATTTAGCATTCTTATCTTTTCAGTCTATCTAATATGGCCATTCTCTCCATGAGGCTTTCTTCGGTCATTCAAGATAGAAATATTTTCCCTTTTATAAGTTTCTTTTGTACTTAACGCAGTACTTTTATTTTGGCACCACTACTACCTTGGATTGTAATACTCATGTATATTTGTTCTCTCTCCTATTGTATTATAAGCAGAGTGGGCTACTTATTGTCTTTTTATACTCTTTGTGTCTTCCTCATTATAAATGATCACTAAATATTTGTTGACTAAACAACATCGCAGTTTGGCATCACAGTTTTTCAGATCATTTTACTTTAGTCTGTGATCTTTGATGTTTCCCTATGTAATATCAAGGACATAAATGAGATGAAGACATGGTGAAACTAGTGTATTCATGTATTGCTGAAGGCAGGAAATTGTTCTCTAAAGGTAAATTAAGCCTAAATAATTCTGCCATAAAGGAAAAAAGTCTGTGTTTGATGAAGATGTGGTTGCAAGATTACTTATATCTACAATTATAAACAGACTATTGAACATTGTAGTTTTTTACTTACATAAATTACATTAAATCACCTTTCATTCCAAACACAATGTGAGATACTAAAAGATCCAAGAATAGGAGAACAGGCACTGTTAATGTCGCTTAACAGCTATTAAAAAACGTTGAGAGAATTCCTTTGTCATGATGAAAATATAATATGGAATATTTTCTTCAAATAAATTGTATTAAATAATTGAATTTTAAATTCTATATCCTTTCATTAAGTAAGTTTATAAATAAAAAGGAGGAACTTGGAAAAAAGTCCCTTGTTAATACCTAATACTTTGTTGTCAACTCTAATATCTGTATTTGTTTATGGTTTGGACAGCAGTTAGATTGTAGTCACAAAATATTCATAAGTATACAAAATATGGTCCATGTCCTAAAATGCAATTTTTATTTTTGCAGTGATAAGTTAAATGAATTAAGGCGACAAAAGGAGAAATTAGAAGAGAAGATAATGGATCAATACAAATTTTATGACCCATCTCCTCCTAGAAGGTACTGTTAATCAAATTTTATTTCTTTTTACTTTGGAAAAAAAAAGAAAGTTAAGTCTTTTAATTTTTTGAAGGATTTATATGTTGAATTTAAGACTGATAAGAGTTTTTTAAATTATTCTATTAGGAGAGGCAACTGGATTACTCTAAAAATGAGAAAATTGATAAAGTCTAAGAAAGATATTAATCGGGAACGTCAGAAATCTCTAACATTAACACCTACCCGCTCAGACTCCAGTGAAGGATTTCTTCAGCTCCCTCATCAAGATAGTCAAGATAGTTCTTCAGTAGGTTCAAACTCTTTAGAAGATGGCCAAACTTTGGGGACCAAGAAAAGCAGCAGTGAGTGCTTAAACTCTTTAAACATTTGTGATCTCTAGTATTGATTTAGAATTCTTTCAAAAGATTTCTTTAACTTATAACTTCAGCAGTCCTCTGGGTAATAGTCTGATGAATGCATTTCTTTTTAATTTTATATGATTATAAAATTCATGTGTACTGCAATACTGCATGATTTCCTGTATTATGTGTTTCTAAAAATACCAAACACAGAAATACCATCATTTAGTCAGGGAGGTTAAACAGTGTCCAAAGAACATTGAGATAAGAGCCAGAATATCTCTGTTACTTGCTAGTTGTAGTAATATGGGTACACCGTTCACCTTTGTGTCATACTTCACAGGGTGATTGTGAAGAGAAAGTGAGAAGTGTTTATGAGCTCATCTTGATAATTATTTGTAACTAAGTAGAATAATAAGGCATTTTATAATGGAGTTTTATTCATATACTTTGGTGTCAAATTGGAGCAAAGTTATATTGGTGAGAAGCAAAGAAAAACAGTTATGAATTCAAAGAGAATGTTATTCAGTAATTTAGAAGTAACTGAAGGTTATAAAAATTATTGAGGGATTGCTTGGTAAAGGATTGATTAAAATTGATGTATATAAGCTTTTATATAAAATTGTGATTTAATTTTTTTAATTACAAATATGATAGTATCACACCATAACATGAACTATACAATTCATAATATTTTTATTTTATTGCTTGTGTGCTTAACTAAATAAGAGCAAAGTAAAAGTCTAAAGAAGTATATTTTAAGAGAAAGAGAAAAGAATCCAAAGCTAGGCCCTCTGAAGATGTCCAAGAAGTTGACTACTAACAATGTTCTTACAGAATATGTAAACAAGATACTTGAATCCACTCATACTATCACCAAAGTCACTAAATTTAAAAAAAAAATAGGTATTTGTGTGTATGTATATGTATATCTATATGAAATAGATCTATATAATTTCACTGCTATTCCTTTGAAGTAAATAGGCCAAAATAGCTATTACTTCCCCCCAGGGATAGACTTTACTTATGGCAACTCTCAAAATTCTCAAAAAACTATAGTGTTTGGCTTCAAGGGAATTACCTCGAAAAGAGAGTATTTTGGGAGATAGGAGATGAGGCATTCATTATAGGGTATATTTCAGAATACAGCATCCTAAAAACTAGAATCCATAAGTATTCATGCATACATACATCATGTGTGTGTGTGTGTGTGTGTGTGTGTGTGTGTGTTAATCTCAAGAAAGTGTTTAAATGCTGTATCCCAACACAAGATTATCATTACCTGGGTCTTTTGCTATCTAGTCTTATCATTCAAATCTACATGAAATCCCTTGCATATTCTTGTGGAGAAATCATCAGGTTTACCTTAAAAAGATGCCAGATAATTCAATTTTATGTTTCTTTAGATATAAAATATTTCACATCTTATTAAATGAGAAATGGTAATAGGTCTACTTAATTTTTTTCCAATTAAAGGAAGATATTTCATAAGGCATTGATTTCTTTCTTTCTTTTTTTTTTTTTTCCAAGTAAGCTCTGCATCCACCATGGGGCTTGAACTCACAACCCTGAGATCAAGAGTTGTATGCTCTCTCCTGACTTGGCCAGCTAGGCACCCTAAAGAAAGATTTCAATTCAGATATGATAATGTAACACAAGAAAGGCACAGCAGTCTTTTTTGAGGTCAACTTGTCTGTTTTTAATATAAAGCTGACATTCTTTCATACTCCCTGCTGAAGCATCCAGAATAAGAATCAGAAGGCAGTAATATTCTCCTTTCCTGCAGTTGTTCAGTTTTAGAATTTTTTAAATAAACAAAACCCAGCAATGCTAATGTTCTCTGAATTTCAGTATGTTGTTTAAAAAAAAATTGTATATCTACAAACTAGTTGACATAATAAGGATCACATTCCACCACTGGAAAATTTAAAATTCCTTTTATCCTGTCTGTGAGTAAAGCAGTCTTTGGAAAACAGTTGAAACAGAAGTATCTAAACAAGACAACATGTGCATGCTGCAACCATTCAGCTTTGTTTTAGCTAAGTGTCCATGTTTACATTACTTTCAGTTCATTTCTTTTTAATCATTAAAAACAGTTGTGTTTACCAAGTTAGAAAAGAAATAGGTCAAATTAAAAGCCAAAATCAGGACTGTTCCTAATAGTGGTCAAGTAAGTTAAAAAGCTGTATGTCCATTGCATTCTCTTTAATGGAGAAGAACTTTGATTAAATATAACTCAAGAATGTTAGTGACTCTAGTGAGCATTTTAATTTTTATGCCAATGACACCTACTGTAGTTATAATCCTAATTTTCACTTATAGAATTTTTCTGCACAGTGCTACCTTTTTCTTAGTAAACTCACCCAAAAAGCCCTTCAAAATACCTAAAAATGTTATAAATACATACTTATCTGTCGTTTTTGCTTGCATTATCTTATCTTTTAGCCTTAACAGAGCTTAGTGCTAGCTTTTCTCTTTTCTGTAGTCAGCCTTTTGCAAAATGAAATGAATGTAATTGCTCATGTCATCTTTTGAAAGACTTTGCTCTGAAGAATAAATATTTTCTTGGTGCTGTTAAATAATGCACCAGAATTCAAATTAACCCAAAAAAATAATTCCCTATTTCCTTTGTTAAAGTTTTCCTTTGTTAAAGAAAATAATGAAAGTTTTTAATTTCTTTACATTGTTTTAAACATTCCCTGGGCACCCTAGTTTTTGTTGATATATATTAATAGAATACTCTTGTAAAATGTGTATTTTCTTTTTTTTTTTTTTAAGATTTTATTTATTTATTTGACACACAGAGAGAGATCACAAGTAGGCAGAGAGTCAGGCAGAGAGAGAGGGAGAAGCAGGCTCCCTGCTAAGCAGAGAGTCCGATGCAGGCCTTGATCCCAGGACCCTGGGATCTTGACCTGAGCCGAAGGCAGAGGCTTAACCTGCTGAGCCACCCAGGCGCCCAAAACGTGCATTTTCTTAAGAAGTTTTTTTTTTTCCCAAGATGAAGTCTTTTTATTTAAAAAGTTAAAGAATTGGAAAGCCTTGTACATTTTCATCATGTATACTGTGGCCCACCAGTAACCCTAATTTTAAAGGTATACCTTTACAACTTATTGACAACTTATTATTATTAACTTATTATTAACAACTAGTTAATAGGAAAACTGTTCCTTCAGTAAGTACTTCTAATCAGTTCCTGTATTTGTAGGACTTTAGCCAATTGAAGCTTTCAAAGTATATGTTCCTCATCATTGTCTTCAGTGCTTTCCAAGTATTTTAAAGTGTCAAAGTACATATTTCATATTTCATTATCACTCAGCATGAGAATAATAGCTTTAGTATAGCATACATAGCTGAAACTCAGACATTCATTTCTGTCCTTAATTTCAACATTTAACTCCCATCTGTTCTTCTCCCTTTTTTCTTTCATTTTTCTGTTTCTGTTTTTCCTCATGCTCTGACATTAAAGTGGTTGCACTGAAAAGACTGCCCTTTTTGAGGAACAGACCGAAGGATAAAGACAAAATGAAGGCCTGCTACCGTCGTTCCATGTGTAAGACTTTATGACAGTTCAGCTTCTTTCAAATGACTACACTGGCTTCCATTACTAATTTTTCACTAACCTTTCTCTGGACTGTGCCAATTTTCTTATTTTGCAAAGTGCAGTCTTCCTCTAATTCAAGGAGCTGGAAAATTTTTTTTTTTTTTCAAAACTGGCACTGAATTCCCATTATATGTATGTTCACTGATACATATACATGACATGTTTAGTCATACATGTAATATAAATTTCCAGTGCCTTCTAAAAGTTGGCAGAAAAAAGAAACTTTTTTCTATGCCATAGAGATTTTTTCCCCCAAAGAAATTTACTTAAAATATAACAAAACCTTTAGCATTAGGAATTTATTTTCTTAATGAACTAAATTAAACAAATAAATAAATAAAATGGCCTATAACCCTTGAAAACGTTTGTCATTCTTTATATATTAATACTCTTTTTTTAAGTGGTATGGGTAATTACATAATTAAATTAAATGTCACTTTGGATATCATCTCTTTCAGGTTTTTATTGAATGGTATACTTACTTGATTCATAAAATGAATTCTTCAGTAACCTGCTCTGACCAAGGACTCTTTGTCATTTTCAATAATAATGCGTATAAGAACTGCTCTCCATCTTACCTTTTCTCATTCCATTTCTGTCATCACCAAATCCCATTATGAAGGCTTCTAATTATATTGCACATCACTGCGCAAAAGCATGGCAGTTGTACAGAGTAAAATTCCTTTTCCTATCTTTAAAGGGGGTGGAGGTGGGATAAAAATATTTACTGAAATTTATCAGCCTTTGGCCTACTCATTTCATTCAGCTGAATGCATGTCATAATTCAAATGACCTTGTGGTTATAGTCTTTGATGTTCACTTGCATTAATCCATAGACAAAAACCAGATCATTTATAATACAAGATAGAAATAAGAGCAGATACATTAACCATGCTGATTCATTTGCTTTCATTTGCATCCCAGCCATGAATGACCTGGTGCAGTCCATGGTCCTAGCAGGAGGACAGTGGACAGGTAGTACTGAGAATTTGGAGGTTCCTGATGATATTTCAACGGGTAAAAGGAGAAAAGAATTGGGAGCTATGGCCTTCTCTACTACAGCCATCAACTTTTCAACTGTCAACTCTTCTGCAGGCTTCAGATCCAAGCAGTTGGTTAATAATAAAGGTATAGGCCGTCTGCTCTTTGCACTGTGGTGTAACTGTTGGCAACAGGAATTTTAATTTGACTTTTCCATGTGTACTTTTTTGACAGCAACAACCTGAAATAATTTACCAAAACAGTCTGGATTCGATTTGAGAGAATTTTCAAATCATTTCAAAAATTTAAAACATCATACAAATAATTAAAATATTTCCTAGGCCTTTCATAATAAACAGCTAATTAACTAACAAGAAAAGGAAAAGTAAGCCAAGTAAAGAGTAAGAAAGGGAAAAAGTGATAATAGAAACTTAAAAAAAAAAAAAGTAAAAACACTACAACTTCAAACAAAACCACGTAGAACAACCCCGGCTCTTGCTTTGCTTTGCAGGGTCCTTGGGGAGATTGTTTCACTGCTTCTGGTGTTAAGCGAGTCAACTCTCATTCATCACAGCTATTCTGTTTCTTATTCTTAGTTCCAGTTTCTGGTTAAGTCTATGAAATATGTTAAATCAAGATGTGTTACATGTGATTGAAAGAGAATATCCATATCTGCATAAATGAAATTTTATAATGGTTTTTTTGTTTAAAAATATTTTTATATCCATTTTGCTATTTTATGTAGATACTACATCCTTTGAAGACATAAGTCCACAAGGTATTAGTGATGATTCTAGTACGGGATCAAGAGTTCATGGTAAGATATGAACTTTACTTAGAGAGTATATATTCCATACAGAATGGGAATGCTGAGGCTCTGGCACTGATTTGGCGAATGTGGCATTGCCAGCAAGCATGTTTTCTCTAACCTGCATCTCATAGCTACTTCTACCATTTCTTCAAACCTAATATTCCTTTTAGCCCCTTTTAAGATTATTGCTTCATCTAAGTAGTGTCTCTCTTGGTCAAGGTCATTTATAAAGTATACCTGCACAATGCTTACAGGTGATTTTGTTGCTGTTTTGGTATAAGGTTAAAGTTATGAGAAACACATTTTACCATTAGTTTAAAAAATATTTAGTTAGTAAAGGATGAACTCTAAGAAACCACATGTTCTGCAGTGGTGAGCATTTCAGATTTTTAAGTTTCTGGAGAGATCTGCAAAACCATATCTTGCCAAACTAAATTATTAATATATAAATGGATAACATGTTGAGAGAATTTCATCTATAAGCAGGATTTTAAAACAGGGTAGGGTTGTGTTAACTGTGCAATTGCTTCCCTTGTTATGGGTAGGAATGCAGGATATTAACTGTGCAGATGCTGATGTTCCTCCTGTTTGTGGCATCTCTGCCGTGTGCAGGGTTCCATGTCTGATCTGTTGTAAGTGACCTAATCACTAGCACTTTTCTTCTTTTGGCATGTCATTCTACTCAACCAAAACAGTTCTGGTATCCATCTAGAAATCACTTCCAAATCTAAATATGCCCTTTATTTTCTTTTCTTTGGATCTCAACTAGTGTTTCAGAAGTTTCTTATTCTAAAGTGTCTAACTGAAGTATCTGGAAATGCTTTTGCTCTCTAATCTGTAAGATTCAACTCTGGGCATGCTCTGCCTGTGAAAGTATGCATGATTGCTTCCTCAAAGCATTCTGTGATCAGAATGTAAAAGTTCAATGTCATTAGCTAGAAGTTTTATTACACTGTCTCCTGATTTTTTCATTTAGCTTCAAGACCAGCCAGCCTTGATAGTGGCAGAACATCCACTAGCAATAGTAATAATAATGCTTCACTCCATGAAGTCAAAGGTATGCTGTAGGTAAATTTATTAATATTGTCCATCCATTTCCAGATTTTATAATTAGAAGATTGATGACGTTTCTGGGGTAAAGTATGAAATCCAAATCATCTATGTTTAGAACATAGTTCCTTGAAACATTTTATACTTCATACATTGTCATACAGTATATACAATGTATATAAATGTAAAAACAGGAGCAGTTACTTTGGTTGCCATTTTTCATCTTCATAGATAAAATATTTTTATGTAATTTTTAACTTCAAAAATATCTTTAGGTCCTTGTTTTTCTTATGTTTTTGTCTTTGTCATGAAAATGGTTGTCCTTAATTTTCTCATGAGGCATGTACATTGAACTCCCATTACAGAAGTGTTTTAGAAATACTTTTAGTTTAACTTATTCACAAAATAAGGGGAAATAATTTTTTTAATTCAAGAAGACAGTTGTGTTTGTGTATAACAGACAAATGGATGCACATAACTTATATAAAAAATTACTTCAAGATTTTTTCATAATTTAATATGCATTCTAAGGTAAGGTTTTTACATAAATGTCTAGAGGCCTTGACTAGTACTTTTTCCCTTAAAGGTATACCGCCTACTCGCATTCTGGAGTTGTTTAATAGATTATAAAATATGGCTAAAGTACTTATTCCCTATAGTCCAGAATTGTCAGATTATAAGGAATGCATGTGTTCTGTTGCTTTTTGTGTTATAAAATCATTTTGTCTCAGTTGTAATTTTATCATTAATGCTATAACTCTGTTGCAGTGGGCTGAAATATCTGATCCTAAGAAAGGATTTTTTTTTTAACTTACATAATCATGTTCTTACGCTCAGTAGAAAAATTTAGTCTGAAAATATGAAGTAATTTCTTTTCTGATTTGAAAATTTAAGAAAATCTTCCTTTTGTAAAATATTATATAACTTGAGCCAAGTTCTTTAATGACCCACTTTACTCTGTATGATTAGGGAACCATGGAAAGTTGTATTTTCCATCTTGATACTGTATGTATACAGTTTGCTATCAGTTAGAATCCACATAAGGAATAGCATTAAACATAGAGAGCTTTTTCCCAGAACTAGTAATTTGCATTCCGTACAGTTGCTGAACCTCAGTTGAATCTTTTATGGCTATATAGCCACATACCAACAGTGGAAAGCAGGAACAGTCAGATGATTCAGACATTAAAGAATAAAATACGAAACGTATTTTATTTTATATTTTTACTAGAACTTGCTAAATAACTATATCATATCTCCATTGAATTTCCTTTATATGCCTGCTATTTAAATTTGAAAAAAATTATTTACGATTATTCATTCAGAATGAATAGAGAAACCTTCAAGTACGGAATGAAGATTTCATAGACAAAGAATTAGAATTTTTAACTTCTGAATTTGTATTCTGGTTTTAACATTCTGAAATTATTTTAAATTTGTATAATCATCTTTTGTTCTAAATACTGAGGTGTTCTACAGTTACTTGAACCTGAGTTTTAAAAAATGTATTATTTACTTATTTTTTTATTCACTCATTCGGCAAATGTATTGAGTAGCCTGCTTTGTAGTTTGGCTCTGAGTGTAGTGGTGGAAGCAAATTACTTGCCTTTGTAGAACTTAAAATATTTGTCAAAATGAGATTAGAGTATACTGTTAGACTGATGAAAGATGAACACAGTTCACTATGCATTTCTAAATAAAGCTTGAAAGTCAGTTTAGCTATTCATCAGAATCCAGTCAACAATTATTACTTACATAGTTTTAATCTCATTTCTGTTACCGAACCCTTAACACACCATTTACTCCAAAAGCAGGTGCAGTTAATATCCAAAGTAGGCCACAGAGCCACAGCAGTGGAGAGTTTAGCCTGCTTCATGATCATGAGGCTTGGTCCAGCAGTGGTAGCAGTCCAATCCAGTACTTGAAGAGACAGACCAGATCAAGTCCAATGCTCCAGCACAAAATGCCTGAATTATTAGAGAGTCGAGCACATCACAAGATCAAAACTGGTTCCCCTGGAAGTGAAGTTGTTACTCTACAACAGTTTTTGGAAGAAAGCAACAAGCTTACCTCAATACAGGTTAGTTTTATCTAGTAGTAGGACCCGAATTTAGATAGACACTGCAAGTTAAGTTTCTGTGACTGAACTATAGAGCTTCTTTTTAAGTTAAGGGCTGCTTAGCAATTTTATATCATACAGTCTAATATATCAGGAAAGTAAAGGCTTGGCTGCATTCACTAATCTGTTGTGATATCTTTTTTAACAGATAAAATCCTCAAGTCAAGAGAATCTTTTAGATGAAGTAATGAAAAGTTTGTCTGTATCTTCTGACTTTTTGGGAAAAAACAAACCAGTTAGCTGTGGTCTGGCCAGGTCAGTAAGTGGAAAAACCCCAGGAGACTTCCACGATAGACGGACAAGTAAGCCTGAACAATTTGTGAGACCCAGTCCTCGCAAGACTGAAGATGCCTACTTCATTAGCTCTCCAGGAAAACCTACACTAGCCACTCAAGGAAAGATAAAATTAGTAAAAGAAACTTCTCTGTCACGACAATCAAAAGATAGTAATCCTTATGCCACTTTACCTCGTGCAAGCAGTGTGATCTCTACTGCCGAAGGAACTACTCGAAGAACAAGCATCCATGATTTTTTGACCAAGGACAGTAGACTACCTATATCAGTTGATTCACCACCAGCTACTGCTGATAGCAGCATCACTGCAGCATCTAGTGAGTACCTTTTACACCAGTGGTCCTCTCATACACTTCACAGTCCAGCCCATGCTGTAGGTTCTCATGCACAAAATGATTTAGCTACGGATAAGCCCAAGTCTCTATATACCCAGACTAGAAACTCAAGAACAGAGAAGTCACATTTTCTAAACCAAACTTTTGCCATTGTTAATACATCTAATAATGCATTTGGAATATCAGATGAAGGTAGTGTGGAGTCATTTACTGTGGCTCATCCATCTCAGCCATTTTTATCCCTGAATACAGAACTAGTTAGTAACATAAGTGGGTTACCTCCCAGGCCAATCACCAGAGTAACTGACCAGGCTTCTGCCTCTTTGGATAGAGCTGCAAAAAAAGATAACGAACAGTTTTCTGATTATCAGAACCCTAGTAACAGTAACCCACAGACTTCTACAGATAGCCATAATCTTATCACTCCTGCATGCTTCTATCCTGATGACACAGAAGCTACATTGTTGGTTTCTGAGGATAATCAGACTGTTTGGTATGAATATGGTTGTGTTTGATCAAAACTGCACAATATCATGCTGATGTTACTTGATATGCACTGTGCTTCTCTAATCTGATTTGAAGAGCTGCTGTTGAAAAGTATAATTTGGCTAGGCTTATATTTTTATTTTAAATTGTGGCATAGTATTCACTTGTACATGATGGCATGTGTATAAATATGAATGTGTAACCACACCAAAGCCTGCATGAAGTATTAATTGCATTGTACAGTTTCTGCATGACTTTGAAAACCTTAACAATACATGCTTCTCTTTCACGTTTCTTGTCACCTGATACGAGATTGTTACTTTGATACCTGGAAGCATATTAAAATAGTTGCATGCTGTAATTACCAAGAAGGCATTTCCAAGTCATGTTTACTTTGTTGCTCCCAAAAAAAGAATGCTCATTTTCTCCCTTCCTCCTTTTTTGCTCCCCTTCCCTCCCTCTCTTCCTCCTTAACTCTTCACTCCTTTCTTCCCCCGGAATGTGTACTTCCTGTTGCACATGTACAGTGTTAAGGAAACTATGTAAAAAAGATGTCATTTTCTTTTGCCATTTAACTGTGTCTCCTGTCTTGCCATTTTATTTTTGAGGAAATAGTCATAACTCCATTAACACTTTCTGTAGCAAATATTAACTACTGCCCATATTTATAAAATTGTTCAGATTTAAAACCTTGGTGATACTCATAAATTAGTGTAATTCTTTAAAAACCCCATCAGATTTACATGTTACTTATACAGTGACTAGGAGCATTTGTATTAGCTGTTTCTTCATTTTCTTCATCTGATACATGTAAGAACTCAAGTACCATCTTTCCTTCAAGATGACTTTTTTACTTGGAATCAGTTAATACATTAGATTTGCCAGTTCTTTTTTTTATATAGAGTTAAAGAGAAATAAATCAAATCATACTCAATGTGTTGGAAGTTTGCATTTTTACTTCTTTTCAAAAAAGGTAGTAAGTTTACAAAGTAGTGAAGATTGTTGCTTCTGTAATCTATTTATTAAATTACATGTGTCTGTCCTTAAAACAGCTTTTTAAATGAGTACATTGTGCTAAAATAGCATTAGAATTGAAATAAACAGGTGTGTTTTTAGTGGAACAAATTTTAGAATTACAAACAGAAAATTTTAGCTAAAAAAAATAACTATATAAGATAAAATATTTTCTAAGTCTGACTCTAGTGTCATCAACTTTAAAAATTATCTTGCTGTGGTCATAGCACTTTTACAGAAGAATCAGCTAAACTTGAATCTCTGACTCCCAGAATTAAAACAAAACAAAGCCATAACCCTGATTCACTTACTTCTGGAGGAGTAGATCTTAGCTCTGTCTCTGGAATGTTTTTGTCATTTTGATTCAGCCAAAATATTACTGCTAATAACTCAGCCTGCCATCTGGAAAGGAATGCTTTGAAATGTAACTTTCTAAATGGGGAGGAAATCATTATTCTATACATGTTGTTGCATTAAATTATTACTGTTATTAATTGAGCCAAAGGAAAGAGACTCCACAGAGAATCTTTGCTTAATGAAATTTCTATCTTTTAAATTAAGCCATTCTCTGGGACTTACAGAAGATCATTGAGGGGGCTAGGCCCTCTCCATTTTTATCTTTGATTATGCTGCTTTTCTCACAGCCAGCTATTACTAAAAATGATTCTGTGCAGATAATCACATAAGCACAATCAGAAATTTTTCATATTTTTTAGTACCACCCAATATATTTTTTCCATGAATACATCTATCTATTTTATTGTCAGTTGTTTCGCTGTCAGTCCTAACATTAGAAATGTTTTTGGCATCTCTTCTTTTTTTTTTAAAACCTAGTAATAAAACTTAATGGTAAATATAAGTGAAATTAGATAGGGGCCACATATGATTAAAATGTAATAACTCATGTTACTTTTTTACCACTTTGAGTCGAGGTATTTCATAACCATTTCAACTCTTTAAATATTAATGATCTGGCCATACACTTTAAATTTAAAATATTAAATTTATTTATGCAAAATGTAGAGAAATCTTGTGCTATTATATTAAAACTGTCTGGTTATTTTACAAAATTAGACTTTCAGGAAAGCAGTATTTCTAATACAAATGGCTACAGTTTATAGTATAACCTATTTTCAAAAGGAACATATACACTGTGCATGTAAGACAGATCCATACCATGTCCGTGTGTCTTGGGGATTGTCTGTGAGAATACAGGCTAGACTTCCTCCAGAGACTATCACCAGCTATGGAGTCCTAGCTTTTTAAAGTTTGGAAAATACCAGTTTCTTCCTTATGTTTCTTCATAGCCCTTGGAACCAAATTTTTAGCATGGGAGAACCTTAGAAATCACATACAGCCAGTGTTTTCTAAACTTTAAAAAATCAACATACTGCTTGCTGTAAGTCTTACAAAGATGCAGTAGTATTTTAACTTATTATTGTTTTTAAAGATAAGATTAACCAACTCTGACTCAGTTGAGCAGCTGTACTTTTTTCCTCTAAGACATCTCCATAAATATCCTATGATTTCATAAAGGAATATTTGGAAAACTTTGGAGATTCAGTACCCTGATTTTAGATGAAACTGAGTAGCATTCACATTTCTGCCCTGGGTTTCTAGAACTCATACCCTTATTATCTGTGTGACATCAAAAACACATTGTTAGGCATTGGGTCCCCTGTGACCAAAGCAGTTTTAGCTGTTAACAGTGAAAGTAGGCATATTACAAAATTTTTCTCAGTAAATGAAACAAATACTTCATTGTGGATGTTTCTGTGGTTGCATGCAAGGTTATTTTTTCTTTAAAACTATTTGTGACCATTTAGTAAATAAACATGGTAAGTAAATCTACCTGACGCTACTAAAAGGACACATATTTCTGGCTTTTAAAATGCAATAATCAGTCTTTAAGTAATAAGATGTCTGTTAGATTAATAAATTTCCCAGAGTTAGATTCTTTCTCCTTCAACAAGAGCTCGTTAATTTCATAACTTCATTAATTATATTATGCTTAACATTTGATTAAATAATATGAAATGCTTTTCTCCTGCAGATGTGGACAAAGTACAAGAAAGCAGAAATTCAAAAAGCAGGTCTAGGGAGCAGCAAAGCTCCTAATTCTATTACCCACTACATGCCATGTGGGCCAAGTGGTGAGTTTCTTGCTTAAAATGTAAATGAGATTAGTCTCATTTATACAAACTAACCATGTTACTTATAAGAACAAGTGCACATTGCATTAACAGATGTAAATATTGCTTGCTTATTTCATGATTTTCTGTCCTACTTACTAGTCAAGCAAGATTTATTGATTGCTGTAAGTTTTTGCCTGTCAGTGCAGGAAACAAACCTTTAAATAGTTTTCTTTTTTTCTTAATTTAAATTTAATTTTACTCGTGAATAATGTTTTAGGAATTCCTTTTTTAATTTGAAGCCTTTTTTTTTTTTTGGTAGGAATACAACTTTCCCACAGTGTTTTTGATAATTGAGAATAAACAATAAATTAAATACCTTTCGTATGAAGAGCCACTTGAAGAAAAATTGTCTCTGGCTTTCTGTCACTCTCCTTCCTGTAGAAGACTTATCTGGTGCATGTTGTTCTTATAGTGGCTGCTCTGATTTTTATAGATCTCTCTTATCTTCAAGCTTTTCTTATATTTTCTTTCTTCTTTCTACCTTCCAACTAAATACAGAGAGAAAAGTGTCCTTCAGTTTCTCAGTGTGAAGCCTTTATTTCTGAAGTAACAAGACACCCAACTATAGGAATCATTTTAAAAATCTTTAAGGAGACTTTAAACAATCCTTCGTGACTAGAGCAGGCAAGAAATAAAAAACCTTCATTCCTTCCTTGAATCAAGGAGCACTACTGGAGTCAACTGCCAAAATTTTTAGAAGGTTTTAGGACTTACTATACATTGTATTGATAAGATCTACTGAATAAAGGATGTTCTCTCACTAAGGACCAAGTGTTTTAAGGTTCCAAGAAGTACTCCAAGAACAATCTACTTCTTTCGTCATTTGTTTATGAATTTATCCATGTTTGCTTAATGCTTCTGCTAAGTATTAGCCAAAATCTAGCCATTTATATTTAGTTGTGTAAATCTAAATTAAATGCTGTAGTATGTTGTGGAATGTACTATATATCAAGATACAGAGAACATTGTTTTGGCATGTCAGAGCCCTACTTGGTTAGCAGACTGCATGTGTTGGTATCCTTTCTTTTTTTTTTAACCAATTATTTTGATGCGCTGCAAAAGAAATTCAGTTTATAAAGATAAATCTGAAAAATAGGAGCTATAAAAATTTACAGTAATATTAATCTTTCTGTATTACCCTTTAAGCAACACTAAGCATTCATACGTGGATCCAAGGTAATTACAAAGTGTTTTTCTGAAACTTTTTTAGTAAGGTGGTTTTCCAGCAAATTGCATTCCCAAGATAATGCTGTTGTGTTTTAAATTCATTTCCCTTCTTTAGTATTGGGTTATGTATGTGTGTTTGTTTTTTTAACATGAGAGCTGACTGTTGCTTAAGAAGTTTTCTTATGGCAAAAAAAAAAAATGTAAATAATTTACTATGATCTACATTTTGCCAGGAACTCATTTATTTTTAAGGTTATCACATAATAATAAGAACTTTTCTGTTTTTGTCCTTTATAATAATACATTAAAGTTGGTAACTGTTATTGGTACTTTTGAAATATTTGTATGCATTTGTTACCTTAAACATTTGAAAGAAGCACAAAAAAAGTAGATTTAGTTAACCCAGGGAAACATCCGTTTTTTGTAGCTCCAATTTTATATCACAGTTTTATTTTCTTATGAAATCAAAAATGCATTGATACTTATTAATGCAAATTCATTATTTAACATAAATATCAGCTAATCTTAAAGGTCTGAAATGAGAAAGATAATGACTTTTTTATTTTAACAGTATACTTCTTAGGCTCTCATTACCAGCTCTAAAAAATCTTTCTGGAATAATTCCATATTCATAGTGTGGTTTAGGAACTATGTGTTTCATCACTAACGTAGTAGCCATGAGAACTGTATGTGTCTCTCCCTTCCCAACCTTCCCTCCCCCTCTTTTTGGTAGGCCAGTTAGCAGTATTGTGTTCATAGTCTACTTTCAGAAAGACTTAATGAAAAGAAAGACAGCATGTATAGTTGACCAGAAATTAAAAAGGAATTTAGAGAACTTGGACTTACTTAATGCCACCATTAACTTGGGTTTTGCCACCAAATAATGCTGTAAAATTAAATCACTTTTAAACTCTTGGATGAAAGGTGCTATGTAAATGTAAATACAAAGGATTCTTACTAAAATACAACTATTGCACAACAGACTTATTTAAAACTTATTCTCTAGACTTTGAAACATCTCTCTCCATCATGACTCCCTAGATTCAAGAATCAAACTGATAATGGGCATCATGGCAGTCTAGAGATACTTGCATGTAAAAAATGTAAATTCATTTTTAGGTGGATAAATGGAAAGTAAATATAGAAGTTATGTTTTAGCTAAATACAGTAAGTGGGTAACTTAGATTTATATTAACTAGCATCTAATTTGCACAACTAGGACACATCCCAGGACAATTACTGAAAGTTGGAATTTAATGAGTAGGAAGTGGCCCGGTGAGGGTGAATCATACCATAGCTTGACCTCTCCAGAACACTAATGTCCTAAAATAGAGAACCTATTGACTTAAGCAGCACATTATTGCTTCACATCGAACATGCTCAGGGGCAGCCTATATAGTACTGGGTCTGATGAGGCTGACCCTGAGAAAGTGCAGTTAGAGACAACCAAGGGGGAACACTTAAGACTGCAAAAGTAGGAATATTCTCAATTATATTCATTACCTTTTTCATACCATTTCAAGAAAGGACTAGGTAATAACCTCATGAATATTTTACTTTCTCCAAAAGATTCAGAAGCAAATTTAGTAGGAAGTCACTCCTTTCCCTTAGATAAACTGCTTCTGCCAAACAACGTAGTATGGCTACCTAGAAACTTACTGGGGCCACTTTCCTGACTGGGGCCTGACATGCTTTTATCTGGCTATCTTCTAAATCAACAGCTAACCCCGCTCCCAAGAAACTGAAGATTTAATATACAGGGTAATAAGCTTCCACAAAGAACTCCAATAAAGTGCTTCAGATCTGGCCATGTGGAAAGGTTTGGTCCACGTTTTTAAACTGGTGGTTACCAAAGAGTTCATGTAACAGGTTTGTATGTAGCACCTTTCATGCAAGGCATGGTAAGAGCCTATTAAAAAATCACTGTGCGTATTACAGAATTGCAACCACCTCACAAATGAAGTATTACAGCCTGCACTGTCTTAACAGTTTATGTCAGGAAGTGAAAAAGATGCTGTACCAAATCTGGAATTACAATGAGGAGTAATAATGTATGCTAAATGACTTTGTATTTTAAGTTACATTTATGAGGAAAGTGAGTTTTTGTGTTTTTCTTTTCTGCTACACTTCGTCCTGAGATGTATTTTTTCTTTAAGCCTTGAATGAGTAATACAAAAGGAGCCCATTTTGTGATATAAACCTTGATGTACATGTTGAGATATTTGGACAATGAAAATGCCTTAAAAGGAATGCTTATGGATAAAGTTGCACTTATAACACCCTTTAACAAAACCTGATTTTAAACTGTCTTTTTCTTTTCTACTAAGGGTTCTCTTTCAATGTTTGCCATTGTACTTATAATTGTTATTAAATACCAAATCAAATAATATAAAAGCTGTAACATTTCCTTTAAAAGTAATACTACTGAGGGATTTGGAGTTGAATGGCAATGATTATTACTTGGTAATACCCATTATCAGCCACAGGAAGCCAGTTTGTAACAAACCATCATTGGTTGGATTTATGTTTTTAAAAACATTTCATTATTTTTCATTTTAGACTTTATTACTCCTTAAAAAATTAAGTTGGTTTAACATTCACTTAAACTGATCTAAAAATAAAACAGAGGTGATTTTTATAACAAGTGGTTAATAATCATTTTAAAAATTATAACATATAATTTAGCTAAGTATTATCTTTCTTTTCCCTTTGCCCTGGAAAACCTTTTTTCAGACATAACCCATAATCTTGTTTAGATGATTCTAGATCTTTTAGGGATGAGTATTGGAGGTTTGGGAAAAGAATGGAATCTTACCAGTTGTCAATCCTCACATAGGTTTAAATACAGTAATATATTGCACAAAGCAGTGTCTTTCATTTTCATTTATTGATTTTGGGAAGGCAGAATGTTAGAGAGGCAACCAGTTGTGTATTCTGGGGCAGGTTAGTCTTTCTGAGCCTGTTTTCACTATAAGATGGGAAGGGCATTATCTACTGTCCTCAGTCTTTGGTTTCTATTCATTAAACCTTTATGTGCAAAGCAGTCTAAAATTTCCTCTTAGAGATGTAGTAAACAGCAGGTAAAAGGTAACATGGCACCTTAGAATAAGGTATCATTTATGGAAATATTTACTAACTCCACATCTCTTAAAGTCATTTTTTTTTTTTTTTAAGATTTTATTTATTTGACAGAGAGACACAGCGAGAGAGCGAACACAAGCAGGGGGAGTGGGAGAGGGAAAAGCAGACTTCCCTCTGAGCAGGGAGTCTGATGTGATGCCAGGCTCTATCCCAGGACTCTGGGACCATGACCTGAGCTGAAGGCAGACGCTTAACTAAGCCACCCAGGTGCCCTTAAAGTCACTCTTTATAGAAATTCTGCCATGAGTAGACTTGCAGTTTCTAATCCTATATACCAAGAAATGACATTTTTACTTATTTTGCCTCTTAGCAACAATCTGGTTACACTATCACTACCAGGTGGAAGTTACTTTTGAGTGGCCAAACTTTACTAAGTTTTTTACTAACTATGGGTACGTCATGACTATCCCATTTGATTGCACCAGAGGCAAATATGAGAATTTTCATGACAAGAACTCTAGACTACTTCTGTAATATAGTCCAACCCAGACCTTCAACTAATGAAGGTTTTAATTTAAGCAAAAAAGTGTTTCTCACTCCACAATTTTGAACTAGCTTATATAGAACTGACAATACATAATAATGAGTTCTTACACTGTTTCAGATGCCCTAACTGAAGGGGGGATGAGTAAAATTTAATATAACGTACAGGACACAAAAAAATTTTCCAAGTATATTCACATTTCTAACCTCTCAGAAAGATTAAACAAATCTTTCCCTAATCCTCATTCCCCAGAGATAACCACTATCAACAATTTAATGTATTTCTATGTTCCTTTTTCTCTGTATGTACAATATATGTGTAATTTTATATATGCTGGTTTTTTGCAAGTTGTGTTTTTCAAGTAAACACCCTAAAGAAGATGTAAGATAGTTAATCTTAACTAGCCTTAGTTTTATCGTTAATATACTCTCAATTGTTGAAGGCATTCCTGTAATGAGTAGTGCTCATGGGGGATAGAAGTGGACCCTCTGAACTGACTAAAACGACCTCAATGTATCTTTTTAAAGGCAGCTCCTTTTTATAGGGCACCTGGCCAGCTCAGTCAGTAACACTTGTGACCCTGGATCTCAAAGTTGTAAATGTGAACCCTACCTTGGGTGTAGAGATTACTTAAATTAAAAACAAAACAAAACAAAACTCTGCTCCTTTTAGACGAAACATTCCTCCCTAAAATGATTTCATCACCAAATCAAGGTGCTAAATATTCTTATCAATTCTAATGCTTTTTAGAAATTACAAGTAAGAAAAAGAGCTTTCAGAAATAGATGTATTCTAAGTATCAGCCCAATTAGTTGTTTTTATCAAAATTTAGTATTATGGGATCATGTCCTGTCTTCTTCACAAATGTGATAAAGTCTTCAGGGCTCAATCCCATGGTTGCAGCATTGGTCATTGGATGAAAGTACACCTTTTCATGTCCACCTTCCAAAAAAGCTGAATCCAGAACAAATTTCACATCTCCGTCATCACAGAAGAGTGCCAAAGGTGTGGCACAGCCTTGGCCAACTTTTAGTTTTTCTAGCATGGCTGTTTCATCAGCAAACCGAAGATTTCCACTCCCAACACCTAATTGCTTGGCAAGATCATTTAAATTAATTTGTCTATCATGAAGAACTGTCACCAGCCAATAGCTTTTTTTCTTCTTGTCTTTAAGAAATAAGTTCTTACTGTGTGCTCCTTTCAAATGCTGGACATGAGGCATCATTTCTTCAACTGTAAACACCTGTAAAAAATAAAATGAAAACTTCAAAAATATGCATGTACACATACTCTGCTTGCTAGGTGAAAACAGCAAGGTTAGGGAGCACCCAATGCCGTGGATGTCACTGGTAGGGACCCATTCCCAGCCCATTATGAAATAACAACACCTTGCCATTTCAATCCCTCATCTGGAGACCTCTTGGGCCAGTTATCTTTTACAATGTGCTGGCCAAGCACTCCTACTCTTAAAGTGTTTTTTTTTGTTTTGTTTTCTTTAAACTTTTGGTACTGAGAATCTATAGCAACCCAGATTCCTATTCCTTAGCATTCCATTACATCCAAACCAGGTAACAACCTCCACTTTACAAATATATAACCACAATAAGGGTGAGATCATGGGCAGGGAACCAGACCTGGACTAGTAACATCAGAAGAGTGGCAATATGCACAGGTAAGGAAGAGGGAGAGTAAGTACTATATAGGAGGGAAGAAGGTCAGAGAAAATGATACCGTTTTGATGTTAAATTGGTGAAGTTGAAGATTTTTAAGGTATTTGCCTACCCTTTGAAGATCACCATGTTTAACTACGATCATTAGCTGTTACCCTCAAGCTATGTCCCTATGCTCCTGCGCCATTCAAGTTACACTGGCTCCGTGAAATGTTTGCAAATCCTCACGTCAAAAAACGAAATCATGTTCATTTCCAAACTTTCTAAGGTTGGTGTCCTGTTATATGCACGATGTCTGGATACATCGATGACTCTACAGAGACGGTTTACTGCCTGATATCTACACCATAAAAACACACGGACCCAGCTTTACACACCAGTTTAACATGAAGTTCTCAAAATGAAATGTGACCAAATAGCTCCAAGAGGAAAACGTTAAGTTTTCTCACAGTAACAAGACCGTCCCGAAAGGCTTTTGATACTCCTACCGGGTCCCTTTTGCGCTCTGGATCCGGGAAACGTCCTAGAACCGACATTTCTGCGGCACCTTACCGCTGGGGCCTCTGGTCTTCACCACCCTGCCCGAGAGCCGCCGCAGCGGAACCCACCCCTCCGGCAGGGCTGTCCCCGCAGAAGCGCCTTACCTCCGGGTGCTCCACAACCTCAGTATGGATGGCCAGGGCGCCGAGCCACTGCTCCAGCTCTGCCCGCAATTCCTTACCCGCCATGCTGCCGTCGTGGCCAGGAAGAGACGGGACGGAGAAGCGGTGAAATGGGCGTGGCCTCCTGAGCGGCTGGCCGAATGGAGGCTAGGGCGGAAGTACCAGGAGCGAACAGGGGGCTGCAGAAATCCAGTGCAGTTCCTTCCGGAGGGCCCAAGCAGTCGGCGCGCGCTCCTTCCTACCTCTTCCCGGACCGCCGCCGCCTCTGTGGATGTGGTCTGCAGGGATTCCCTGGCGGGAAGAGCCTGAGGCTTTCTCTATCCCGAGTTCCACAGGAGGAAGGCATGTGCCTTCCCTAGTCCCGCTTCAGGTTCTCTAGGCTTAGCATAATTTCCATTTAAACAGAATCAGGGCCACCGAAGTTAAGCGTAGGGAGTGTTGGAGAAGGTTGTGGAGAGGATGTGACCACGGGTAATCCCCAGGCAGAGAAGCTCCCTTTCCCCTGTCCTTGAAATGTATCTTCTGTCCCTGTTCCTGTACCCGCAGCCACTTGAAGGACATTACCTTGACAGCGTAATGTGATACTGCAAGCATCAGGACAGTTTTGTAGCTGAAATTCCCGTAAGGCCTCTGCATAAACTCAAGATTCTAGCAGGTGGGTGCAGAGATCGCTGTCTTGTGGCTGCCCAAGACAAGCCTCCTGTTGAATTCCGTTGCTTATTAAACTTGCCACTAGTCATTATAGAGTGGTCTGCCTTTTCTTCCAGACTCTTCTTGCCTTTACCTTGTCTGGGAAGGAGGGCAGTTTCAGATTTTACTGGAGGAGTTTAAGAGATTTTCGAATCAACAGGGAGAGTAGAGGGTGCCAAAATGCCTAGTCTTTTACGACTTTTCAACTTTTTTTTTTTTTTTTTTAAGAATTTTTTCATTTTTTGGGACGCTTGGGTGGCTCGGGGGTTTAAGCCTCTGCTTTCGATTTAGGGCATTGACCCCAGGGTCCTGGAATCGAGCCCCGCTGAGCAGAGTCCCTGATGCGGGGAGTCTGCTTCCCCCCCCCCCCCCTCTGCCTGCCTCTCTGACTACTTGTGATCTCTGTCAAATAAATAAATAAAATCTTTAAAAAAAAAAAGAATTTATTCATTTATTTGACTAAGAGCGAGAGAACACGAGCAGGGAGAGCAGGAGAGGGAGAAGCAGGCTTCCCAGCGAGCTGGAAGCCGGATGCGGGGCTTGATCCCAGGACCCTGGGATTATGACCTGAGCCGAAGGCAGATGCTTAACGACTGAGCCACCCAGGCGCCCCACGACTTTTCAACTTTTTTTTTTTTTAAAGATTTTATTTATTTGACAGAGAGAGAGAGAGATCACAAGTAGGCAGAGAGGCAGGCAGAGAGAGAGAGGGAAGCAGGCTCCCGGCTGAGCAGAGAGCCCGATGCGGGGCTCGATCCCAGGACCCTGAGATCATGACCCGAGCCGAAGGCAGAGGCTTTAACCCACTGAGCCACCCAGGCGCCCCCGACTTTTCAACTTTTAATTTATAAATTACAATTTCACATTTGACCTTTCCTGAAAATTACCTTTTGTTATTATTCATGTACAAATAATTGGTGGTGGCAACCACAACTTGCCTTTTTGGGAGGCAGTTTGCCTACCTCGGGGTGGGGTTTTCCATTATCCTGTGAAACCCTCAGTCACCACTTTTTTTCCCTAGGTTTCTTTCTAGAAATGAAATTAGAAAGCATTAGAATAGGAAAGAGCACCCATTTGAAGATAAGGCGTGTCCCAAATTGTCTTTAATTGTTGAAGGTGTTCAAGAAAACCCCAATCCAGTCATGGTGAACTGAGAGTAAACAAGGGAAAGAAGAATTGGAATCTGATTGTAACCAAGAAAGGTAAGTATGTCCAAAAGTAGGAAACATGAACTCCATCTGTCAGTTATTCAAACCATGAACTTTTGCATTCGGCATACCACACGCAGACACACACACACACACACACACTCCCCTATAGCTAATGCATCACAGTTCAGTTTCTCAAATCCTTCCACTTCTCACCACCTCCATCACCCCAGCCCAAACTACAACCATTTCCCCACTTGGCTAACACTATTGTTCTCTTAATTTTAGTCCACCTGTGGTGGGGTGACCACGTGTCCTGTTCCAAGCAAGTCTTACAACCAAAGATATTTATTATAAAATGAAATTAAATCTGTCTATGGTAAAAGCACTTAAAATTGCTGTTTAAAAACTATCTTAACCTAGATTTAATGCACTATTTATCAAGCATTTGTGTCAACATTGTATTAAATAGAAAAGAAATGCTATCTATCCTTGGTGTAGTCGTCTTCAAGGCAAATACAATCTCAAATTTATACTGCAAACAACATGAAACAGATTAAATTCAAAATGATTAGCATGAACTTGAGGAACTAGATATTTAGCCATAGAACTTGAATTAAAAAAAATACATATATATAGAAATCTCAATTCTAGGAGAGAGGTAGCATCTGAAAATATAGTTTATTGAATTGTTTTACAAACAGGACAAGACGTAATAAGTTTTGTGGCATTTATATAAGAACGTATTGAGGGAAAGACTCGTTATTTTTAGGAAGAGTATGGATATTTGACAGAAAAGGACAGAGTCTGGAAAAAAAAGGAGCTGGAGAATGGAGTTACGCCAGGATCCATGAAACTAGGGACACTCATCTAAGTTTGCTCAAAGTAAAAGAAACAGTTACAACTGTAGCCTACGTAGCAAAAGAAATAAAAAGGCCAAGATATTTATCAACATCATGGGGATTGGGCATCCTGGCATTTATTAGATGAAGAATGTTAGAAATCCCCATTACCGAGTGAAACAAAGGGCAATTCCAGAACAGGTAAATTGAAAGCTACCCTGGAAAGCTGTAAATATCCCAAACAAGTGAAACAATAGGGGAAAGTGCTTGCTGCAGTCTATGTCTCTTCAACTTATCTTTTGGAACATCTCTATGTGCCAAGCTTTCTGCCCTCAAAGACTTTAAAATCTAGCAGAGGGGACTGAAGCATTCATAGAAGGTAAGTCCAAGAAAATGTGACTAGTGCCACAATAGTGGCATGATGCGGATGCTTTAGGAGCCCAGAGGAAGGGTGCTAAGACTGGGTTGGTGCACCAAGGAAAGCATTAAGGGAAGATGGCACCAGTTTGAAGAATAAGTAGGACACTGCCAGGGGAAAAAAGAAAAAAGGACTCCAGCTGAGGAAACCTGGGGAGTTGAGGGATGGAGGATGGAGGTGAAAAAGCATGGTATGTCTTGGGGCAGTATGATTTGGTGTGACAGTAGAGCAGAATGAGAGGCCCATCAGCAGAAGACAAGGCTAGAAGTAGGCACAAAGAATTGTACCTGCTACACTAAGGAAAGGGAATGTCCCACCATCAAGGGCCATGTTAAATAAATTAGGCGACAACTTCCTAGGGAATTCTGCATTCTCAATCATGCTCTCAATATTTGAAAATACACGGAAGCACAATTCAGTAAATTGAGAAAATGAATTATAGGAGAGGATAGACAACACAGCCCCAATTTTGCTTCAAAGTACACATAGCTTTATAACAGTGTAACTTTAAAAAAAAAAAAAACCCACCTAATTAGTATTAGCATCTTTCCCTAATCCTGCTCCACAAAAACCGGCTTCTAAAGGCCTATGGAAGAGGATTCTTCCCAGGTCGGGAGAAGATGGAGGTTGGGTCCTAGAATAAGAAAGGAGAAAGCAGCTGGATCTAGGAGGAAATTGAAGTTTCCTCAGAGTCAGAAAAGCAGGTGAGGACTGGAGTGGAAAGGACGGGAGAGTAGAGAAGAGTCCCTTTCTTGGCACTTTGTCCAGCCAGTGGGTAGCAAGATGGGAACCTCCTGTCAGTGGCAGGCAGTCTCCCTGGGGCGGCATTGCCTAAGCAGGTGAGACACAAGTATATCTGAACATCACTGCTCAATGAGGAGCCATGACAAAAAAGACAATAACCCCATAGTCCAGTTCCCTGGCTCCTCCCAAGTCTCAGTTTCCTGGATGATTCTGTGGAGTAGGGAGGAAATCTTAGCGATAGCCTCAGGTTAATGTTCCTTGCAGCTCCAACATGTGGGGACACGGGCCATTTTATATTCAACTCAAAATATGATTGAAGATCAGCTATGGACTAAAGGGAAAGTGGTGAGCAAAACCAAGCAGAGACCCTGCCCTTGTGAAGCAAATAGTATATTGCAGGAGACAGATATTAATTAGTCAAATAATCACAGAAACAAATGTTAAATTGTGTGGGTAGCAAGCGCTAACAAGGACACATAGGCAATGCTAGGAAAGTCCATAATAAGAGAATTTCACCTCGTCTGGGGGAAGGAGGAGTGGGTCAAGGAAGGTATTTCTGAGGAAGTAAAGCAATGAAATCTGAAAGATGAGTGGGAATGAAGAGGGCAGAGAGAGGAGAAGAGTAAGCCAGCCAGAGGAAACAGTATGACGCTGTGTGCAAAGGTGAGAAGAAGCAAATCAGGGAAGAGGCATTGAAAGATGGTCAGTGTCAGGGCGGCTGGGTGGCTAAGTCAGTTAAGTGTCTGCCTTAGGCTCAGGTCATGATCCCAGAGTTCTGGGATCAAGCTCCACGTCGGGCTCCCCGCTGTGTGGGAAACCTGCTTCTCCCTCTCCCACTCCCCCCTGCCTGTGTTCCCTCTCTTACTATCTCTCTGTCACACAGATAAATAAAATCTTAAAAAAAAAAAAAAAAAAAAGGTCAGTGTTATTGGCATCCAACAAGCAAGGGGAGTGGGGTCATGGCTCCAGTTCCCACACACTAGACCTGGTAACTAAAATTCTCACCTGCTAAAAATACATTTCTCAAAGTGGTTATCTCTGGCTAATTTTCTTTGTATTTTCTATCTTCCAAAAATTTCTATGTTTCTATGTATTTTTATAATGGAGGGGGGAATCAATAAGTTATTAAAAATAAAGAAATATAAACCTCGTCTCCACAAATAAGACAGATCACATGAGGGTATTTTCAACAAAGACTTCAAAAGGGAAGAAAGTTAAAATGTAAACAAAATTAATAAGTGAGCAGACTGAATTTAATTACTTCCCAATGAAAATATGAAACGAGTGAAAACATTCAGTTTTCTTGCCTGCAGAAATAGTGGTTTTGTACAACATAAACAAAATGCATGTAGTAGATGACAGTTGATTAAGCAGAGAAGCAGCAATTTTCCTTTAGTTCACTTTAAACACTCATTTAAAATTCGTTGGTCCTAAGGACTCAGAGGACTCTTAGTTCTGTTAAGAAAAATTATCCAAAACCTGGAAATAAGTGAAGGGCTTACTGTTTGCTCTTTCAGTGTCCTGCTGGGATTTGTTTAGCATGTGCTCCTGGGGAACCTCTGATTCTCTAGGAATGGTCACCTTCTTTGACCTGGTATTTTTTAATTATTTATTTAAATATTTAATTATTTAAAATGACTTATCAGTTATTTAAAATATATTTATATTATTTTTAGTATACAGGTATTGTACATCTCTGTAAGGGTAGATCTTAATGTGTGGAAAACTGATAGTAATATAAATGAGTTTTGTCCCATAGAGGTGTGGATGATTTTTGTCCCATAGAAAAGATAAACCCCAAAGTCACAACTTTCTTGTGTTGTAGGATATTAACCAATTTCCTATCTATGTTAGCAATCTTGTTCAAGCATTCTTTCAGCCACTGTAAAGACTTGGCACTCCCTAATTCTCTTTGAATGAGGTTTACCATCTTGTTGGTTCTCTCTTTGAAGGGAAGAGTGAAATACATCTTTAGACACGTGATCCCTTTTTAAAATATTTTTAAACTCCTCAAAAATAATACTCTAAGAATTTAACCTTCTTAATTTTGTAATGAAGATATTGATCACCAGAAAGGTTAAGTGTCTTATTCAAAGTCTTCATACTCACTGGGGAGAGAGATCAGACAAGGATGTAGGAATAAGAAGTGTAGGTTGGTACAGAGGTAAAAACATTCTAAGATGAGCAAGGTCAGGGGATCTAATGCATAATAATGTGGTTCTAGTTTATAATGCTGTATTGTCTAACTGAAATTTGTTAAGAGAGGGGAACTCAAATGTTCCCAACAAAAAAAAAAAATGAATCCGTATAAGTAAATTTATGAGATGATGGATGTGTTAACTCAATGGAAGAGGAATACTTTCACTATGTGTATGTATACCAAATAATCACATTGTACACTTCAAACATCTTACAATTTTGTCAGTTATACCTTGGTAAAGCTGGAAAGAATGAAATCAAAGACTGCAGCATAAAGACATTTTTTTAAAAAGATTTTTTATTTATTTATTTGACAGAGATCACAAGTAGGCAGAGAGGCAGGCAGAGAGACAGGAAGGGAAGCAGGCCCCCTGCTGAGCAGAGAGCCCAATGCGGGGCTCGATCCCAGGACCCTGGGACCATGACCTGAGCGGAAGGCAGAGACTTTAACCCACTCAGCCACCCAGGTGCCCCCAAAAAGACATTTTTAAAGAGATGTAATTGTGTATGAAGAACTCAGTGAAGTTGAGGATACTCAAGAAGAAACCCATAGGGACGCCTGGGTGGCTCAGTTGGTTAAGCAGCTGCCTTCGACTCAGGTCATGATCCCAGCGTCCTGGGATTGAGTCCCGCATCGGGCTCCTTGCTCAGCGGGGAGCCTGCTTCTCCCTCTGCCTCTGCCTGCCATTCTGTCTGCCTGCACTCGCTCTCTCTCCCTCTCTCTCTGACAAATAAATAAAATCTTAAAAAAAAAAAAAAAAGAAGAAACCCATAGAAGACCTTTATGTAATTTGGTTGCTAGTGATAGTGAACTATCCCATTGTTGATGAAAGTCCATTGCAGACATCTTTGATGAGTATTGCTACAGCTCTTATTAGAGGTTACTGGAGATTAATATCATGTTCTCCACTAGAAATATACAAAGTTATTTCTCTTATTGTTTTCCATAAAGCACTTTAATAGCAGTGGTCATATTAATGGAAACACAGAGATTTACTACATATCATGAGCTATAGGTTGATACCAAATTAAGTGAGAAAAATGCTTATATTTATATGTTCAAAAGGTGACATTTCTAAGCTGAATAGGACCCTAAAGATCTTCAATGCAGCTTCTTCAAATATGGAAATGGTTAAACAACAGAACTGGAATCAAACAGACTTGAATTTAGGTCCCCTTGCCGATCACTAAGGATGTGACCTGGACAAGGTACTTAACTTTCCCAGTGATAATGCAGGCCCTCTGGTCTGTTAAAACTGATGTGCAAAAATAAAACATTCAATCTTGCAGAACTGAAACAGATGATGACTATAAAGACTACAAGCTTTGGGGGAAAAAAAGAAAAGGAAAGAAAAGAACAAAGAACAACTGTTGGGGCACCTGGATGGCTCAGTTGATTAACCCTCCGACTCCTGATTTTGGCTCAGGTCATGATCTCAGGGTCATGGGATTGAACCCTGAGTTGGGCTCTGTGTTCAGCAGGGAGTCTGCTTCTCTCTCTCTCTCTCCCCCACCCCACCCCTTGTTCATGTGTGCTCTCTTTCTCAAGTAAATAAATAAATCTTTAAAAAAAAAAAAAAAAGAAAAAACAGGGGCTCCTAGGTGGCTCAGTTGGTGAAGTGTCTGCCTTTAGTTCTGCATGGGGCTCCTTGCTCAGTGGGGATCCTGCTTCTCCCTCTGCCTGCCACTCCCCCTGTTTAAGAGCTCTCTCTCTCTCTGACACATAAATAAAATCTTAAAAAAAAAAACCAACAACAACAATGCCTCATCCTTAGTACATCAGATGAAAGAAGTTCCATAGGGACTGTGCTGCAGGGCAAGTGAGAGCCAGGTGGGCACTGGGCCACTCTGTGCCTCACTGAGGAAAATAATAAAACATGAGCAACGGCGATCCTAACAAGCTGAGAGGCAAAATGTCATCATACGCATTCTTTGTGCAAACTTGCTATTAGGAGCTCAAGAAGCACTCAAATGCATTAGTCAACTTCTCAGTTTTCTAAGAAGCACTCTGAGAGGTGAAAGAGAAAGGAAAATTTGAAAAGGCGGGCAAGACCAGTTGTGAAAGCAAAATGTAAACTTAGATCCCCTCTAAAGGGGAAACAAAAAAAGAAGTTCAAGGATCCCAATGCACCCAAGATACCTTCTGTGGCCTTTTTCTCATTTTGTTCTGAGTATTGCCCTAAAATCAAAGGAGAACATCCCAGCCTATCTGTTGGTGACCTTGCAAAGAAACTGGGAGGGATGTGGAGTGACGCTGCTGCAGTTGACAAGCAGTCTCACAAAAAGGAGGCCACCAGGTTGCAGGAAAAATATGAAAAGGATACACTGAGCTAAAGGAAAGACTGATGTGGGGAAAAAGGAGTCATCAAGGATGAAAAAAGCAAGAAAAAGTAGGCAGACAAGGAAGATTAAGAGGACAAGTTGGTACTAGCACAGTTTTTTTTCTTGTCTATAAAGCATTTTAACCCCCTGTACACAACTCGCTCCTTTGAAAGAAAAAAGTTGAAAAGTAAGAAGAAAAAAAGAGAAACAGAAAAACTGAATCATTGGCAGATCTCAAATCTGCTACTGTGTGAAGAACAACTGCTGTCATAAAATAGTGAATACAATATTTATGTGACTGGGAAGTGACTGGCAATGAAGAGAGAAGTGAGGATTATAACTATCCTGGATCCTTTTAGATTGCCATGATTCAGGTTCTCAAGTCTTTTTCTATTTTCAAAATTCCTGGCTCCATCTCTCTAGCAATGAGACTGCAAGGTTTCTTTGCTTTATGAAGCCAGCAAATGACAGGTGAGACCGAAAACAAAACAGATTTAAATCTTGTCATTCTGATCTGCTTTCCCGCAGCCCCGATCAGTTCCTCTTCAGATGACACTTGTTTTTATGCTGTGCCTTATAATGTCCTCCTGCTAGAAGAGCCCCAGTGCCATGAACGTAGCTCCTTCCACCGCTGTCTCCCCGGCTTGGTGGCAATTTCCCTTGCCTCTTTCTCGCAGAAGGTGGTCCAGCCCTAATCATCACCAAGAACTCTCGCTGGCCTGGGTATTGAAGTGAGCTAGCCCACTAGGGGGGCTTTCCATCAAGATCTTGAAAGGCAAGGAAAAGGCTGATAGAGAGGGCTAGCTGAAAAGCAGAACTAATAAAAGTTAAAGCCATTTGCTAGAAAGGGAAGGGATGCAATACAGCTGCTTCTGTTTTTCATTTTTTCAAAGATTGATTGATTGATTGATTGATTTGATGGAGAGAGAGAGTGAGAGCACAAGCAGGGAGAGCAACAGGCAGAGGGAGAAGAAGGCCCCTGTTGAGCAGGGAGCCTGATGCGGTACTAGATTCCAGGACCTTGGGATCATGACCTGAGCTGAAACCAAGAGTCAGATGCTTAACTGACTGAGCCACCCAGGCACCCCTGTTTTGTTTTTGTTTGTTTGTTTTGTTTCGTTTTGTTTTACTGTTCTTTCAATTCAAGTATACTCATTAAGTGTGTTTTTTGGCCTATCATTTAATAGTTCTGAGAAGTGGCTCTCACCAAGAAGATAGCAATATGAAACATTATTCATGGTTAAGTTGACTCTTCCTATGTCCAAACATGTTTTGTTTCATGGTTAATATGATTAAACTTTTAGAAGGCCAACAAAGGACATGAGATGAAGTGGGAATAAGACCCCTTCTGCATCCCTCCCTTTCTCAACAATTTAGTCCTAAAGCCATTAAAGGTGAGAGTAAGACAGGCATCCACAGATACAGGGCAGAAATGGGGTGCAGGTGGGGGTCTGATGGCTCTGCATGGGTGTAAATTTAGATTACAGACAAGTTGCAAAGACAAGGGGAGAGAGTTCCCAAATGGCATTTGTTCAGTTTCCTCTAATGTTAACATTTTACTCCAGCCAGGGTGTGGAGGATCCACCCTTCAAGGGGTGGGTCGGCCTGGGGAATCTGAGCTGAAAAGAGGTAAGAAGAACATGCTCAAGGAAGGGAATGGTGGTCAAATTGAAGATTAGTTGCATACAAGGGAACTGCTCAAATAATTAGATATGTCAAGGTTGATGAAACTCAAGTTTCTCACTGCCCAAAAGAGGAAGTTACAAAAGTGGAAAAGGAAAAGACTAGAGTGAACCTGTGGTCTTAGAACTGGTGATATTAAGAATTCATGATTTTCAAGGTATAAGGATGGAGATGTGCACATATGTGTGTCTATATTCCCTAGCTTTGTCCACAGAGAGAGCTTGAGAGCAGTGAAACTCCAGTAACAACAAACACGCCTAATACCCAGAGGTTGGATAGTAAATACCATTCTTCACTGAAAGGAAATAGAACTTCCAGTTTCAGGCATTATTCTAGAGCAAGAACTGATCTGGCATCCAGTGGTGTATACTCAAGAATATTCATTGTGAGGTGCTTGGCTGTCTCCGTAGAGCATGCAATCTTGACCTTGGGGTTTAAGTTCGAGTTCCATATTGGGTGCAGAGATTACTTAAAATAAAATCTAAAAAAAATAACATTATTCAATGCAATATGGTTTATGAGTTAAATACTGGAAACAACCCATATATGTAGCTATGTAAGTATGGCACTTACAGACAATGGAATCTTTCACAGTCATTTGAAAAGAAGAATATGGATCTATGTTCATCAGCATGGAGGTTTCCATTATATATTATTGTAAAGATAAAAAGCAGCATTTATAGTATGAAACTTATGTATACACAATTGCATGTTTACATGTATTTTTACATAGAGATAAGTGGAATGATGTTCACCAAAATAATAAAAGGGGTTATCTCTGGATAGGTGGGGTTTAGGATTTGATTCACTTTCTTTTTTAAAAAAGAAACTTGAAATTTTGGACTAAATTTAGATTATAAAAAAGTTACAAAGACAGTGGAGAATTTCCAAACGTCCTCCACCCCATTTTCCCTAATGTTCACATGTTATATCAACTATGATACATTTGTGAAAATGAAGAAGTTAACACTGGGATATTACAATTAACTAATTCATTCAGATTTCACTAGTTTTTCTATTAAAGTGCTTTTTCTGTTCTAAAATTGTATCCAGGATTCCTGCACTGCATATAGTCATCATGTCTCTTTGGTCTCTTCTGGTCTGTGGTAGTCTTTTCTCGTTTTTCATGACCTTGACAGTTTTGAAGAGTTCTGCTCAGATATTTTATAAAATGCTCTTCAGTTCGGGTTTGTCTGATGTTTTCCCCATGATTATAGTAGAGTTGTGGGTTTTTGGAAGGATACTACAGAGATAAAAGGTCCTCATCACATCATTTTAGGGGGCACATGATATCAACATGACATCACCAGTGATGTTTACCTTGGGCAGTTGGTTAAGGTGGTGTCTGCCAGTTACTGTTTTTCTTTTTCCATACTCTATTCTCTGGAAGTAAATCACTAAGCCTAGCCCTAACTCAAGTAGAGAAGAATTAAGCTCTACCTCCTAGTGGCAGTTACATACATGTATTATATAGAATTCTTCTGTAGGGAGAATTTGTCCCTTATCCCCAATTTATTCATTCAATCATTTATTTTTATCAGCATGAGTGCATGTATATTTACTTGATACTTTGGGTTGTAATCCAGCATGGTGTTATTTTGTTGCTCAACTATTTCCAGCTTTGGCCACTAGGGTCTTCCAGGTTGCTTCCTCTGTTCCTTTAACTGCCCTCATCCTATTGTTTTTTAGCCACTTATGGGGAAGGCAAGGTATTGCTTGAATTTTCTACTAATATTATCTTCACGGTTAGAAAAGCATCAGTTATTTTCACTTAAAATTTGACCACTACTTTGATATTCTACCAACCAATTTCTGCTTGTTTTTTAAGTACTTGGTAAAGAAAATAAGAAAGCAAAATACAGTTTTTTGTAGAAATTGCACTTCGGTGGCTGTTTGTAAATGGTAAGTAAAATGATAGTAAATGGAATGAACTGTAATAGTTTTCAAATGTTTGTGTGTTAGGTTCGTTAAAAAAAATTTCCAGGGCAGAGGTTTCCATTAATCATTCAGCAACGCTGATTGCACACCTGTGGCAGGCAGTGGAAAGACAAAAATCAAGGGAAGGAGGCATGACTGAGGAGGCGGATTATGGGAGGTAAGTATGCATTTCAGTAAGAAATTCTTCTGTACCAAGGGTAGTGTGAGACCTTGAGGACAGAGTTAAAACAATACTTACACTCTTGAGAAACGGTGCAGGTTACAGTCAAGGGGACAGCCCAAAAGACATCATATCCAATCAAGCTGCGGGAGTGCTTTGGGAGGAAGCTGTAATAGTCGCAACAGCAAACCCTTATTATGAATCAGGTGTTCTTGCAAACCTTACTGCTCTTCTATAAAGCAGCTGCTATCATTACCATCGTGCAGAACCGAGGCACACAGAGTTCACACAACGGGGTATGAGCTGAGACTGGAACTCTGGCTACCCATAAATGAGGCGACCTTTGAAAGAGAAGGCGCCTCTCGCCCAGTGCTAGCGGGTTCTACCACCACATTCCCTTGCATTTTTCCCTCGTTAGGTATGTGTTTTTTTTTTTTTTTAAGATTTTATTTATTTATTTGACAGAGATCACAAGTAGGCAGAGAGGCAGGCAGAGAGAGAGAGAGAGAGGAGGAAGCAGGCTCCCCGCTGAGCAGAGAGCCTGATGCGGGGCTCGATCCCAGGACCCTGGGATCATGACCTGAGCCGAAAGTAGAGGCTTTAACCCACTGAGCCACCCAGGAGCCCCAGGTATGTGTCTTTTAAAAGCATATCATTTCTCCCACATTGCAACACCGAGGCAGCTCAAGCCTCAGTGTAGCAGCACTATGGGACTTCCAGAAAGTGAAGGGACGTGCCGAAGCTACTGCTGCCCCCGCGAGGCTGCCACAGGTTGAAGTAGCGCCCAGCCCCCACCCCCCAACCCCCAACCTCTGGGCGCCCACTGGGGAACCTCCGCCATCCCACTCCTGGCTGCCGCAGCTATTTCGCATTCGGGGATCCTATTTTCGGGAAGGACCTCTTCCGGCAGTACCGGAAGTCCATCGGGGACCTTTTCGGGGACGGACTGATGGGTTGACGTATTTTGTCCCGGGCCCTAAAGGTGATCTCCGCTTTGCTTCAGAGGCCGGTCGCCCAGGGTCTAATGTAGCAGCGAAGTGAGTGGGGTTCCCTTGCCGGGTCGTCCCGGGGGGCGTGTATTGTTAGTCTGAAGTGGCAGTGGCACCGGCTATAAACACTGAGCGATCGGAAGCCTTTCCGCGAGGGCTTTAATCCCGGCGGGAATCCGCCCCTGGCGTAGCGAAAGCTTTATTCGGCCCGGAGCGGCGGGCTCGCTCCCGCTTCCCGCGAGCCCCGCATGCCCAGGACCCAAGCTTTCCCGGCCCGGGTTCCAGTCGAAGTTTTTGCCGGGTTCGAGGGCCGTCGTTTTTCTACAATGACTTCTTTCTACTTTTCAGATAAATTCCAAAGCTGACAGCTCTTACGTTAAGCCGTTTCCACTAACGCAGCTACGTATTTGTAGCATCTCTTTTCGGGTTCCGTGATGAGGATAGCCTAGCTGCGAAAGAACAGCGAATTGGGAGTCAGCCTGTCTTCTCGGCCTGACTGTCATTAACTGGTGGTATGACCTTGGAGAAATCTTTTTGACCTCTCTGGACTCTTCATTTTCCTTTTCTGTGAAATGAGGAGCTTGGAATAAGTAGCAAGTAAGGTTCCTAACAGTTTTCACACCTGCATTATCTCCCCCACCCCTGCCCCGCCCCGCAGTGTGTTTTTCAGTTACCTGTCTGTGCTTTGGTTAGTTTCCATGTAGTGCTTTTCTTTCCATTCTGCTAATTTATGCCCGTGTTACATCGGTTTTAGGCTCATTAAAATTCTTTTTCTTAGAGGAATGAATCTCTTTACTTCTTAGGCCAGGGACATGTACCTAAGTAAGATTTTTTTAAAATGTGCCATTCTTGAGGTGTTTCATGTGCCTAAGAATCTTATATTGGAACTTTTAAGGACAGTAAATTCTGAAGGAAGGGACTCTGGCTCATTAAACTTTGAGTCAGCATCCTCAAATGTAATGTCTGGAAGGTGGTACTCAAGAAATGTTGAGGAGAGAACCTGTACATCTTACATTATTTTAGTGGCTCTTTAAAAAGTGAAAAGCAAAGCTGTAGGAATGCAGTACTGAGAGCGGAAAGACAACTCAAGGAGAAAATAACTATACTCCTGAGTTCTGAACTACACTATTAAGTTCTGTTGCAATTTTCTCTTAGGTAACTCTTCTTTCATTACAAGAATAACATTCAAAAGGCATTATTCAATAGATATTTATTAGGCGCCTCCTTCCCACTCTAATCTTTTTTGCAGGAGGGGGAGGTCGGAAGAGGGAAAAATATTGAGGCTTGAAAGACAGTTCTAAGTAGAGATAGCATATGCAAGGATTCAAAAATTAGATGACAAGCCATTGGAAATTACAGGGGGGTCAGAGATAGCTCGGAGATAGGAGGGAGGGGACTATAAGAGTAACAGATGAAGTGAGAGGTTAGCAGAGGGCAGATAATGAGTCCTTATATAGCATGTTTTCATTAAAGGGGATAATGGCCAGCCACTGGAGGGTGTTTAACAAAGAGCTGATAAGTTCAAAATTGCGTTTTAGAAAAGTCACTCTAGTTGTGATCTGGTTAGTTGACGTTTCAAGAATGAAAAAAAAAAATCACTTTGTAAATTGTATTTCAGTTCTGTTGTGGTAGGTACATTAACAATAACGATCGTTAACATCTACAGAGTAGTTAGTATGAAATTCCATCTCCCTGAATTAGCCATGAGTTCTTTCAGGGCGGGAATCTAGCTGAACTTATTGTTGTAACTCTAGCACAGTGTTTTTCATGGAGTAGAAATCCACTTAATATTTGCTAACTTGATTTTCATATTAACCAAAATATTATTTTAAAACTTTCTCCAGGGGAAACATGAACCAGAAGATACTTAAATTGGAGAACTTGCTACGATTTCACACTGTCTTTAGGCAGCTGCACAGCCTGGGTCAGAGAAGGTTAGCACAGTGGAATCATGTGTTTTCATCTGCTTACCCAGTGTGGACAGCTCAGCTCTGCATTCGGCCCTGGCAAACAGACCCGCTCATAGGGGTGGCTTTATCTCAATATAGGCTTCTAGTAACAAAGAAGGTAGTTACAGATTTCTATCCGTTACTATATTATTTGGTCTGAGATGAATTATTATATTATCTTATTATATATATATGTTATATATATATATAACATATATATATAATTATTATTATATTATTTGGGTATATTGTCATTGTAGAATTTTATTCCTTAATGCTGGACTCCAGGCAGTAAATCTTTGTGAAGAAGGCACGTTCTAGTTTGTTGTTCATTAATGCTGATGAATTTGATTACTTGGAAATTAGTATATAATAGTGGAGTAGGGGCATAGGATGGTAAATTTTAATCTAAGGTTTAACTAGTTATGGGACTGTTGGTAGAAATAGGAGTTGTTACTGTGGTAGATATTCCAGAATAAATCTATACTGTCACTTAAAGTTTTTTTTTTCTTCTGTATGCATCCTGAATTTTTAATAGGAAGAAAGATCACAGAAATCTCAGTTATTTTCAACAAAATCCAAAAAGGAGGTGGAGGTATGGATTGGAATGACTGTTGAGGAACTGGCCAGAGCAATGGAAAAAGACATAGGTGGGTCAGATAATTTTATAAGGAAAAATATGGGAAATGGAATACCTACATTTTTATTTGCAGTGAGACTGAAGACATTCAAAGATGAAAATTGGACTGGTGGTTTAAAAAGATGTTAAATCATTCCAGTATTTTTCACTTTAGGTCATAAACTCTAATTAGTTTCTTGTCTCTTTACCAGCCAAATATAGTTCTCTAAAATTTTGCTTTTAATAAAAGTGAAAAAGATTTTCTCATCTGCACTAACCCTTCTTTCTCAGAAATTCTGTAGGCTTTTAGAGTAAGTCCAGAGAACGATTTTGGGCTGAGGTACTGTATGCTTAACTTTCCTTTTGTTGTCTGTAATTTCTGATTTTCTTTTTTCACTCATTGTAACAATATCTGTAGTGCCAGCAGAAAAATATATTTTTTTAAGATTTTGTTTATTCATTTGACAGAGATCACAAGTAGGCAGAGAGGCAGGCAGAGAGAGAGGAAGGGAAGCAGGCTCCCTGCTGAGCAGAGAGCCCCATGCAGGGCTTGATACCAGGACTCTGAGATCGTGACCCGAGCTGAAGGCAGAGGCTTTAACCCACTGAGCCACCCAGGTGCCCCCAGGAAAATATTTTTAATAGTTAACTTTTTTCTTTTTTTTTTTTTAAGATTTTATTTATTTTTTTTTTTTGAGAGAGAGAGCAATCAGAAGCAGGCAGAGAGGCAGGCAGAGAGAGAGGGGGAAGCAGGCTCCCTACCGAGCAGAGAGCCTGATGCGGGGCTTGATCCCAGGACTCTAAGATCATGACCTCAGCCAAAGGCAGAGGCTTGAACCACTGAGCCACTCAGGCGCCCCTTAATAGTAACTCTTATTAATACTGTTTTATTTATAAATGTATATAGCATCATTGTCATTTTTAAAAAATTACTTCATTGCACTGTTGGTGTATTTATTACTAATTTAGGATTATTGGAACAAAATTTGAGTTCTCATTATTAACTAGCATTACAATTCAGTAAATGGGGCAGCTCATTCGGTTAAGCATTTGCCTTTGGCTCAGGTCATGATCCCAGGATTCTGGGATCAAGCCCCACCTCAGGCTCCTTGCTCAGTGGGAAGTCTGCTTCTTCCTCTGCCTTTGCCCTCTCTCCCCCAGTTTGTGTGAAGCATGTTCTCCTTCAAAAACAAATAAATAAAATTTAAAAAGATAACAGTAAATAAGAAATAGCCTGTTATTGTAGCAAAATAAACTGACAAGGCAGACTCTTGGAAAAACAGAAAAAAATAATAACTCATATTATTGAGCTGTTACTATGTACCAATACTTTATATATATTAACTCATGTAATTTTCACAATGCACTATAGGTAGATGTAATCATTACCCCCATTTATAGGTTGAGAAACTGAGGCATGGAGAGGGTAGATAATTCCCACAGTATGTGGTAAAGTGAGGATTTGAACTTAGAGAGTATGGCTATATAGACCATGCTGTTTTTCACAGACCAAATTATCTCTCAAGAATTGTTATTTTGTAAATTACAGCAGAGCTAGAATTTTAACATACTTCCCTTCTGAGAATGTTATTACTTTTTGTACATGTACATCCTTACAAAGAATAGAAAATTCACCCAGTCTTGGGGTGTCTGGGTGTCTCAGTGGGTTGGGCCTCTGCCTTCAGCTTGGGTCATTATATCAGGGTCCTAGGATCGAGTCCCGTATCGGGCTATCTGCTCAGCGGGCAGCCTGCTTCCCCTCTGTCTGCCTGCTTCTCTGCCTACTTGTGATCTCTCTCTCTCTCTGTCAGATAAATAAATAAAATCGTTAAAAAGGAAAAAAAAAAAGAAAATTCACCCAGCCTTGCATTTTTATAACTTTGCAGTTTGATTATATAATCTTTTTATTAAAAAAACTTTAAGAGAACAAATACATATGGCTCTATCATTGACAGTTTTTCCAAGGAAAACTGTATTGATATAATTTTATAAATAATATTGGTAATAGATGTGACTTTTTAAAAAAAACTTTTATTACTGGCAATTTTTGTATATATATGAAAGCAGAAGGAATGGAAAATAAGTATAATATATGCATAAGCTAGTGATAGTTATTAATATATCAGTGCATAAATATTTCTGTATTTATCGCTTAAAGATGAGGATTCTTTTTTTTTAATCTATTTATTTTAGAGGGTGGCAGAGAGCGAGAGAGAAAGAACGGGCACGTGCTTGCAGGCTACACAGGTAGGGGGAGAGGCAGAGGGAGAGGGAAAGAGAATCCCAAGCCGACTCCCTACTGAGCCGGGGGCCTGAGTTGACTCTATCCCAGGACCCATGAGATGATGGCCTGAGCCGAAATCACAAGGCAGATGCTCAACTGACTGAGCCACACAGGCTCCCTGAGGATTCTTTTTTTTTTAAACATTGGCTGTCCTGCCTCCACCCATAACTGTAATAATCCTTTTGTACGGCCAAATAATTAAAATATAAATTTAATCCTACGGATTGATGCTCTAAACCCAAAACTGATATGCCATGATTTAAATAAAAGTTACCTATTTGAAGTTTATTTAATATTATATTTGCATCTCATTTGAATTAAAGATGGTAAATCGTTTTGGGATACCTGGGTGGCTTAGTTAAGTATCTGACCCTTGATCTCAACTCATATCTCAATTTCAGGGTCATGAATTCAAGCCCTATGCTGCACTCCATGCTGGGTATGGAGCCTACTTAAAAAAAAAAAAATGGTAAATGTTTTTAACTACTGCATTAACAACGTAAGGAGATTTTTTTTCCTCCCCGGGTCAATTAAAATAACTTAAGATGTAATATTTCTGGTTGAAATGCTTTGGGCACTTTTCTATTTGTAAATGTTTAAGTCTTGGATAAAGATAAAATAATAATGTTACTACTCAATGCATTTTTTTTTTAAAGATTTTATTTATTTATTTGACAGAGATCATAAGTAGGCAGAGAGGCAGGCAGAGAGAGAGAGAGAGAGGAGGAAGCAGGCTCCCTGCCGAGCAGAGAGCCTGATTCGGGTCTTGATCCTGGGACCCTGATATCATGACCTGAGCCGAAGGCAGAGGCTTAACCCACTGAGCCACCCAGGCGCCCCTACTCAATGCATTTAATATAGAGGGAAAGAGATTATCTCTGTATAAGCTACTTTCAAAAGTTTAGGATAACATTGAAAGACTAGTTACTGGATTATTAGAGGTTTTAGCATTATTAGAAATAGAATTATACTTATTATAATTTATATGTTTAGAGTTTTATTGTTCTCTGAGTGCATATCCATATAGATCATTTGCACCATATTCTTTTAAAATGTGCTTTCTTGGGAAAGTGTGTGGTGAGAATATACATAGGAAAGGGTTTCTTGGCATTATTACAGGGTAGGATCAGTGATGTGTGGGTCTGGTTTGCACCAGATTTTGGGCCAGTTGCTAGCCTGAGGAAGTATGTGAGCTGGTAAACACAACCATTACAAAAATTAAATCATAAACAAAGGTATTATTCATCAAATCCCTTCACTCCTAATTATTTTACTGCATTTTACTATTTTCTGTGTTCTTGAGGTTATTTACGTCCATGTACCTATATGGTGGGAGTACAATATAACAGTGCACTACTGCCTGTCTCTTTCTATCTCTGTGTTCAGTGACTTCGTGTTGGTAGCTGAAATCAACCATGGTGGGAGTATTTGCACTATGGAACTTGAGAAATGCTATAATAATGAAAGGTTTTTTCTTTTTTTTTTGGAGAGTCTTGTGAGTAAACCTTTACCTGCACACTAGTGAATAAGATATTCTTTTTGAATTGTGTTCTACTTATTTGAGGATCCCTTTCTTTCACATCTGTTTCTTGAAATATATATACATTAAAAAAAATTTTTTTTTAAGATTTTATTTATTTGATAGAGATCACAAGTAGGCAGAGAGGCAGGCAGGGGAGGAGCTGGAGGAAGCAGGCTCCCTGCTGTGCAGAGAGCCTGATACAGGGCTTGATCCCAGGACTCTGGGATCATGACCTGAGCTGAAGGCAGAGGCTTTAACCCACTGAGCCACCCAGGCGCTCCTTGAAATATATATTTAAAGGGTAATTGAAAGTCTAGAAACATAAAACTATTTACTTATTATCATCACAGATACATTAATTTATTATCTACAGGGAAATATGACAAATGAAAACAAAGTACATTAAGTAAAATGCAAAAAATAATAACAAGTAAATATTTTTCCTGTATTTCAAGACTTTTTGGACACCCTAAATAGGTACATAAATGAATAAATAAGTTATATGTGTTATGTTTATTCTGAGACACTCTGTATGTGTGTGTATATACATACAATTGATCCTTATTATTTGGGGGTTTTTTTATTGCTGAATTCTCTAAAATGTATTTATAGCCCCAAATCAATATTCAGAATGCTTTTGCAGTCATTCCTGGACATGCGTGGAGCAGTGAAAAGTTTGAATTGCCCAATCACACATTCCTAGCTGAGGTTCAACAAAGCAACTTTTGCCTTTTGCTTTAGCTCTTATGCTGTAAACAAGCATCATTTTGTGGCTTATTTAATGTCATGTTTTCACATTTTTGTCCTTTTTGTTGATTTTGCTGATGAAAATGGCTCCTAAGCATGGTACTGAATGAAGTGCTGTTTAGTGTTACTAACTTGCAAGAAGGCCATAATGTGCTTTACAGAGAAAATACATGTGTTAGATAAACTATGTTCACGTACTGGGTTTAGTGCTTTTGGCTGTGAGTTCAGCATTACTGAATCAACAGTATATATTAAGTAAGATATCTTGAAACAGAAACACATAATATGTATTGATTGGCTAATGAAGATGTGATTGGGAACTGGAAGAACCTAACCTTGTATTTCCCCTTGGAGTGATGGTTTAGTAGTTGTTAATTCAGTATTCGTGGTGGGTTTATAGAACATACCCACCATGAATAATGAGAATTGACTATATATACATACACATTTATATATGTGTATGACATGCATGACATGTGTAAGTAACTACATGTTTTCAAAGAACTAGGCTGTGATAAACTGCTCAATATAAATGTATACAACCTGTAATGTTTTATTGATAGCTCAGATGATTCTTATGGTACATAAATATTCAAATATTTATGAATGCAGCGATGTCAATATAGATGAGTCATATTTTTTTATTATTTTATTTATTTATTTATTTTTTAAGATTTTATTTATTTATTTGACAGATAGAGATCACAAGTAGGCAGAGAGGCAGGCAGAGAGAGAGAGGAGGAGGCAGGTTCCCTGCTGAGCAGAGAGCCCGATGTGGGGCTCGATCCCAGGACCCTGGGACCATGACCTGAGCCGAAGGCAGAGGCTTTAACCCACTGAGCCACCCAGGCGCCCCTAGGTGAATCATATTTTAAAGATTAATTTCTTTCAGCTTGTTTATGATTTGTTAACATTAGAGGAATAGCTTATATAGTTGTTCTTTTCATTGAGTGTATTGTTCATATTTAGACATTTATTAATAGAGGTCACTTTTGTGAACATTTAATTCATGATCCTAAAAAGTCTTATCTCTTCCACCCAGATTGTGTATATGAAGCTTTAATGAACACTGCTATTGACTTAGATTCACTAGAAGCATACTCACGTTTAGATGAAGTCTGGATCAAAGAAGTAGTTAAGAAGACGGGGATGAAGTTAAAATGGAGCAAATTAAAACAGGACAAAGTCAGAGAAAATAAAGATGCTGTAAGAAGGTAAAACTTAACCCCGTATATTGGTGGAAGGAAACCACATAGTTTTATTCACACTTTATAATGGAAAGATACTCCTTAAAATTTTTTTGCAGTTAAATTGATGTGGAATATAGATTAAATTTTTCTTCAAAATGTTTAAAACATTGGAAAGTATATTCACATTATAAAACTCTGAGGGTTATATTTCTTAGTTTGCTGAGTGTGTATATTGATCCTGAACTTAAAAATCTTATTGAGTCTTATTGAATCTTAAAAATCTTATAGTTGTGAAGATGCCAACTGTACATGGGCAGTCATATATTTTGCTATAGGTCATTGCATTTATGGAAGAGGAAGATACTTCTATCTAATCAAAGCTGAATGTTGGGTTTTATTGTTAATGGTAGTGCACAGAGATGACTGCAAACCAATTTACTGGCTATAAAGATACTTAAGAAATGAAACTCCTTTGCTGTTAATTGTAGGCCTCAGGCAGATCCAGCTTTATTAACCCCAAGGTCCCCAGTTGTTACTATAATGGGCCATGTTGATCATGGGAAAACGACGTTACTTGACAAACTGCGAAAAACTCAAGTGGCAGCAATGGAAGCTGGAGGCATCACTCAGCACATTGGTGCCTTTCTTGGTATGGACACACATTATCTTACAATGTGCCTGGGACCCCCACATACTATTTTCTTAAACCAAGTGTCACAGTATGAGATAGACAAACTCAAAATAAAAGGGAAGCCTAGAGCTTAAAGCCATTGGTCTAATGAAATATAGAGCAGTTGGTTAATAAGGCTTATTTTGTACATTCTATAGGAAGAAGATGATATTACCTTTTTTTATCCTGGCTCATTCTTAGTTTGGTTTAATGAGGCTACAGTGCTTCAGTGCTAGGTTTTGATAACGTTGCTAATAATTAAATAACAGCTACTATTTATTGAGCACCTGGCAAGTGCCCAGCACTGTGGTGAGCACCTTATTTATATGCCTTATCTTTTTTATCTTCACAACATCATGAGGTAGGTATTGATATTCTTACTTATAGATAAGGATGCTGAGGCTTGTGTAGATTTAAGCTACTTGTTGAAGGTACCCAGCTAGTAAGTGGCAGAGCCAGGATTTACACTCAAGGCTGGGTTTGGGCTCAAATTCTAAGCTCCTAACCATATACTAAATAGCATTTGTTGCTGAAGGTAGTTGTGCAGCTGATGTTTGCTTTTGAAGGGGAGACTGCCTATTAACTGTTGCTCTGTTCTCCAGAATCGATACATACCAGTTGTTTTTTTATGAAAAGTATATTCTAGAAAGAGTTTAAGTTTGAAATTATTACATGGAAGGAAAACCCTAAAGGTTTCACTGCTTTGTTATTTTTCAGTGTGAAATGATGATCTGTATTGTTCCTGATTAAGATTAATGGAAAGAATAAGTCATTTTAAGAATTGTTGATTCTGTTTGATAATTTCACATGTATTTCTTTGTATTAAGAAAGTACATATTTGAGTCCTCAGTGTTCTTGGGTTTCTGTTTCCACAGTCTCTCTGCCTTCTGGGGAAAAGATTACCTTTCTGGATACTCCAGGACATGCTGCTTTCTCAGCAATGAGAGCCAGAGGTGCTCAGGTCACTGACATTGTCATATTGGTTGTAGCTGCAGATGACGGAGTGATGAAACAAACTGTAGAATCTATTCAGCATGCCAAAGATGCTCAAGGTACCATGTGGTTGACTTACGTATATCAGGAAAGAAGTTGCTTTAAAAAAAAAAAAAAAAAAAAAAAAGGTTCTACTTAAAGTCGTTCTTTTGGGGCACTTTACATGGAGCTCATATAATCTTTCTGGCAATCCCAGGATTATTACACCTCTTTACAGATAGGGCTCAAAGACAGTTGAATTGTTTTCCCACAGACATAACTACTAAGAAGAGTGTAGTAGGATTCAACTGGGTATGTGGGATCACAAATACAGTCCTTCCAATACTGTTTCCTTACTTGGCATGGTGTGAGAATTTAATGGCTTCCAGTGACTTTTAAAAAAATTTTTATCATGGAAATTTTAAACAGTTACAGAAGTAAGAACAGAATAATGAACTTCTATGTATCCATCATCTGAATACATTAGGAGTTGCAAAGTGGTGATATTCTATTATTCCTTGTTCATTTATTGTCCAGAATTCTTGGAAAGGAACTTTTCAGGGTGCCTGGGTGGTTCAGTCATTTAAGTATCTGCATTTGACTCAGGTCATGATCTTGAAATCCCAGGATAAACTCTCGAGTCTGGCTCCCTGCTCAGTGGGGAGTCTGCTTCTCCCTCTCCCTCTGCTCCTTCCCCTACTCATGCTCACTTGCTCTCTCAAGTAAATAAATAAAATCTTAAAAAAAACGTAAAGAGAAACTTTTCCTTCATATGCTTGAAATAAGTTCTTATTTGGTCAAAGGTATAAAATTGAAACTTTTAGAAAATCACTTAGCTATCTTCTCTCTTACTTCTTCATTTAAAAACTTTAGTAATAGCCACTCCCTCCACACACATACTTTGTACATTCATTCTTACTCTGATATGACCCTATACCCACTGAGAAAATAACTGCTCTCTTGAGAAAATGTACCTGATGAAGCGTGCATCATATTCCCCTAGGTTTGTTGGCACGAGAAAATTTTCCATATGTGGAATCTGGTCTTCTAGTTTCCAGTATTACTTTTGCCTTTTTAATTCTTCAAAACTGCCTTAGTGGAATGGACTATGTTCATAGTGATTCTAGGGAATATAACAAAAAGAGGAAAGTGATAAATTTGCTGGGGATTTGCATAAAGCAGGTAGTTGAGATAGGATGAATTTCTTATATCATACTTTTTTTTTTTTTTAAGATTTTATTTATTTATTTGACAGAGATCACAAGTAGGCAGAGAGGCAGGTAGAGAGAGAGGAGGAAGCAGGCTCCCCACTGAGCAGAGAGCCCAATGCCGGGCTCAATCCCAGGACCCTGGGATCTGACCTGAGCTGAAGGCAGAGGCTTTAACTCACTGAACCACCCAGGCACCCCTACATCATGCTTTCTATACCTGTTCTCTTGTCCCTGTTAAGTTCCAGTTCATTCATACGGAATGTACTTTTTCATAATAGTAGCTTGTGGATTGTATGACTTTTTTGTGTCTGTTTTCAATTTCCCTTCTTTTGATACCTGAGGAAATTGCAAAGTTGATTCCCAACCAGAGAATTATCTCATAGCATTTTACGCAATTTCTCTAATGTGAGGGTGTGTTTAATATTGACAAGTAGATTATAAGATTATTTGGCTCATTCATTAAGCAAACATTTATTGAGACTCTCCTATGATACTCAATGAGTATGTATGAATAAAGAATTGCTGTAAATCCTAAAAGAAAGTGTATAATAATGCTACTTAGTTTCACCTCAGAATGCAGTGTTGGGCTTTAAATGACTTAATAGCTAGTTGCAGATGATCTAGTAGTTTAGAATTGGATTAAAATCTTCTCTTAATTTTTTTTTTTTTTTTTTTTGGCCTGGAAATTATCTTCAGTGTAGTTGCTGATAATTACATTTAGGTTAAAAGATAGGCCTTTCTCTACCCAAAATGCTGTTTTTTGTTTGGTTGGTTTTTATCATCTTAGGTATCTGTTCTTAATTCAGAATCTGCTTATAATGATAGTTTTGACATCTCACATTCAGAATCCTTCCTTATGTGCAGAAGGCAGAGTAAAGGGGGTCTAAAGCACGTTTTTGTGTTTTTTTTTTTTTTGAGATCTGTCTTTTAGCTTAGTACATCTACTGAGTAAAGAGAAAGCCAGAAAAATTTGGTGTCTCACTCTCAATACCTGGCTTTGAAGGTGTCTTCATCTGCACTCTTTTTAACTCTCTTTTAGTTCCTATCGTCCTTGCCATAAACAAATGTGACAAAGCTGAGGCTGATCCTGAAAAAGTGAAAAAAGAACTGCTAGCTTATGACGTGGTCTGTGAAGATTATGGAGGCGATGTCCAAGCAGTGCACATCTCTGCACTCACGGTAAATGCAGGCAGCTCAGAGATGATGTGTCCAGATGGGCCTGCTGTACCTAATGCAGAAAGTGCCCAGAAACAACATCTTGACACATAGCATTTCTGTTGTTTAGAAGTCCTCTGTAGTACTAGGCAAAGCTGGTATCATCACCTTGCTTTGGCAGATCACCAGTCCATGGTTACACAGCTGAACAGTGTCCAGGTGAAGTCCATACCTAATGCTTTTCTAGCTTTTTTATTTTTTATTTTTTTAAGATTTTTATTTATTTGACAGATCACAAGTAGGCAGAGAGGCAGGCAGAGATAGAGGGAGAAGCAGGCTCCCTGCTGAGCAGAGAGCCCGATGCGGGGCTTGATCCCAGGACCCTGGGATCATGACCTGAGCTGAAGGCAGAGGCTTTAACCCACTGAGCCACCCAGGCGCCCGCATACCAAATGCATTTCTTATTATGAGATACGTAGAATGAGAACAAATGGCGAATGTGAGGATAGGGTTACAGTGGGCTGCTAAAGACTTTTTTAAGCAGAAATGAAATCAATTTGTAATAAAAAGTACTTGTTTCTATAGTAGAAAAAATATAGGTTTAAGGCATTTAAGGGAGATTTAAACAAAAACTTCACTAATACAAAGATAAAACATTTGGGTTCAGTTTGTTCTTACTGATTAATTCAATGTTTCTGTGAATTAAATTGCTATAAGTTTATGTTATTTATGATGAATTCCATTGTCTTCTCAATGACCAATTATTATTTTCTGATTAAAAAACACCAGGGAAGCTGAGTATCTGTTGTATGACAGCATTTTCCAATTCTCTTATCCTATACAGGTTGCTGCTAAGTGACATTTCCTTTTTTGTCCATTCTTGCCATATTCCATCGTTTGTACATAATATACTTTTTTTCCTCCTCATTCACTGAAGGATGATACTATATTTAGCCACCTTTCTCTAGTTACGTCTCATTTTATCTTTAATTTTCCTAAATTTGTTACCTCTAAGATGCTTAGCAATCATGCCTCCATTAATAGTAAAGCCATGCCTGTTTTTCTCTGAAACTCATAAAATGCTACCTTGCATTGTTATCTTTCCACTCTACCCCGATTGCTTTTGCACTCTGAAAGCCATGTGGCAAGACTAAAACATTTGAAGGCATGGTCACCTTTTCTCCCCAGGTACCAGGAGATGAGTAGATAAATGTAAAGCTGCTTAGCCACACTTGGAGTCAGGGCAGAGATGATTTCTGGGGAGTGGAGGAAATTGGGAGGGAGTGGCAGGAAGGTAAGATGAGGCCTTTTTTTTTCCAAGTAGAGATAGAAGACACTTCATGCAAAGAAATACCCTAGCTCTGCTTTTCAGGACAGGATTTTGTAAATTGGAATAAATACTAGTAATAAGTGGATAGGTGAGCAAGTTATTTTATTAGCTTTGTTTACACTTGTCCCATTGTTTTATACTCTGACAACTGAACAATCTCTTAGCTGACTCAGAGAATGGGAAAACCCCTTGCCCGTCAGTTCCATCTCCACATAATCAGCTGTGTGATCTTGGAGCCATAGAAAGCATAGTAAACTTAGATCATTAAAGGTGAAACAGTCATCTAATCTAGCTTCCTCGTTTTACAGTTGAGGAAAGGAGATCCAGGGGGAAGGAGTGATTCTTCAAGATTGTATAGCTGGGTGATTACAGAGTATGTCTTAAAGCCTGGGTCTGGTTCATACTTTTTCTCCTTATTTATTTAATAAGAGTAAGTAATGTTTGATATACTTATTTCACAGCATTCTTAAGTTGATCAAATGAAATAATAGATGTGAAAGCTTGTTCAGTTGGATAAACTTCAAATGCAAAGTAGCATTGTAAAGAAAGTAGAGACGTGTGGAGGAGAGAGAATGAATGAATGAATGAAGCATATGTTTATGAAAGGGTATTAAAGAGCACACTAGTGGCCATTCTTCCTTGAAAGATCTGTCCCTGGATCAGGTTTTCTTGCTTTACCTTCCTTTGTTCTTTCTTCCCTTTCTTTCCTCCCTCCCTCCCTTTTTCCCTTCTTCCCCTCCTCCTTCCTCCTTTCCTTGCTTCCTTTCTAATTGGATAATTCATGCTTTTAATGCTTAAAGAGAAACATATAATAAACTGTAAAGAATAGTTTGGCTTTCTGACCTTCGTATATAAATTTACAGATAATATTTTATTATTGTATGTTAACACTTTTTTTTGTTAAAGGGTGATAATCTGATGGCTTTGGCAGAGGCAACGGTTGCTTTGGCAGAAATGTTAGAATTGAAAGCAGACTCCACTGGTCCAGTAGAAGGAACAGTAATAGAATCTTTCACAGACAAAGGAAGAGGGTAGGACTTTAAAAATTCTTGCTTTTTAATAATTTTGTTTCATTGTTTTTAAGACTTGATTATATAACAGTGTATTATTTTTATTGTTAGACATGGACAATGTTTTTTTTCTTTTTATTTAAAGATTTTCTTTATTTGACAGACACAGCGAGAGAGGGAACACAAGTAGGGGGAGTGGGAGAGGGAGAAGCAGGCTGCCCACCAAGCTGGGAGCCTGATGTGGGGCTCGATCCCAGGACCCTGAATCATGACTTGAGCTAAAGGCAGATGCTTAATGACTGAGCCACCCAGGTGCCCCATGAACAATATTTTCAAAGCATTTGCTTTGAAAAGCATTTTATTGCACTAGCACATGGAACAAAAGATGCAGTTATTAGTAGACCATAGCAACTATCTCTATGTATCTACTGGTCACATTTAGATGACATAAGTAGTTCAGTTTGAATTTTTTTTTTCCCACTGACTCAACTGAATTTGTAAATAAAGCCTCATAGACCAGGAACTAGGAATGAAATAGTAATTGTTGCATTTTAGGGTTCTTAGATTCTTTCTGTCCTTCCCCATTAATATAATATATAAGAAGGTCTTTGGATTGCTCTTTTCTTCTTTAATTTTTCTCCCTATCAGCAAGAAGTTTCACTGCTTAACAAATTAGTTACAGAAAGAGGATGAGGTTTCTGTCAGAACACTCAGTTATCTGCACCTTCCACTACCATACGCTTATAAGAAATGGTTTTGTTTTTCCATTTTTCAAAAAAATTGTGATAAAAGAAGCATAACATTAAATTTACCATCTTAACCATTTTTAAGTATATTGTTCAGTAGTATTAAGTATATTCACATTGCTGTTCAACAGATCTCTAGAACTTTTTAATCCTGTAAAACTGAAACTGCATACCTGTGAAACACTAATTTCCTCTCCTTTCTTCCCCAGCCCTTAGCAACTATCTTTCAGTTCTCTGTTTCTGTGATTTTGATTACTTTAGATACTTCGTATGGGTGTAATCATACAGTGTTTGTCCTTTTTGACTGGCTTATTTCACTTAGCATAATGTCCTTGAGGTAGGTTCGTTCATGTTGGAGCATATGAAAGGGCTTTCCTTCTTTTTTAAGCTGGCATAATTTTCTATTGTATGTATATACTGCATTTTCTTTATTTTTCAGTTGATGGACATTTGGTTTGCTTCCACCTTTTGGCAATTAAGTAGAAATGTTTTTATAGTATGAAAGCCTGCATGGGAAGTGGGATTAACCCTGTGTGTACATAATATATGTATATATATATATTTAAGTCTCATAAAGATATCTTTGCTCTACTTAAGGAAGTGTTCTTACATCCTGATTATAGCATTAAGAATATATACATTTCTTTTCACTTTAGTCCTGTTACTACAGCTATAATTCAAAGAGGAACTTTGAGGAAAGGCTCAATTCTGGTTGCTGGAAAGAGTTGGGCAAAAGTACGCTTAATGTTTGATGAGAATGGAAAAACAATCCATGAAGCCTGCCCCAGCATGCCAGTGGGAATTGTAGGCTGGAGAGACCTCCCTTCTGCAGGAGATGAAATTCTTGAAGTAGAATCTGAGGTATATCAAGCTAATTCCTACATATTAGTTATGATAACTGGTTTTAAATATTAATCTCTAATGTTATACCAAATAGGTATATTTATGTTAACAAATACTTTTAGACTATAAGGGCCTGTGAGGGGGCCAGTAGTGCCATTTTAGATTTTGGCTATAGAATTTTTAAAAACTTGAGCTAATATTTTTAAATTAAATCATCTGTTACACACAAAGCTCCCAGATTAAAGTTTTATATGTCTCTTGAAATTTATAAAATTAGTGGTTTTTTTTTTTTTTTTTTTTTAATTTAAAGATTTTATTTATTTATTTGTCAGAGAGAGAGAGGGAGAGAGAGCGAGCACAGGCAGACAGAGTGGCAGGCAGAGGCAGAGGGAGAAGCAGGCTCCCCACAGAACAAGGAGCCCGATGTGGGACTTGATCCCAGGACGCTGGGATCATGACCTGAGCCGAAGGCAGCTGCTTAACCAACTGAGCCACCCAGGTGTCCCAAAATTAGTGGTTTTATGTATGAGTTAAGCTAAGCTAAGTTGGGGAAAAATATAATGCATAAATTACTGGTTTCTATTTAGTTAAATAATGCCTTTTTTTTTTTTCCCTGTAAAGCCAAGGGCACGTGCAGTTGTTGACTGGAGAAAGTATGAGCTGGAACAGGAGAAAAATAAAGAGGATCTGAAAATAATAGAAGAAAAGCGAAAGGAGCACCAAGAAGCACATCAGAAAGCCCGTGAGAAGTATGGCAAAGTACACTGGAAGGAGAGATCCTTTCTAAAGTACCAAGAAAGAAAAGAACAAAAACCCTTGAAGGCAAAAGAGAAGGAAGAAAGGGATTCACACGTTCTTCCTATAATTATTAAAGGTGACTTTAGAAAGATTGTACTTTAAAACTAATTTTTTAAATATATGTATTTTTTCATTCTCACAATTTGGGCTGTTAAATTTAAGCTAAAATTATTTTGGCATTTAGGGGTAGTGTGTGGGTTTTTTTTTTTTTTAAACATTTATTTATTTATTTGAGGCAGAAACAGAAAGAAGGGGAGGGGCAGAGAAAGTAAAGCAGGCTCCATCCACGTTGAGCTCGGAACCCAACACAGTCCTTGATCCCATGACCTGAGCCAAAGCCAAGAGTCCAATGCTTAACCGACTGTGCTATCCAGGTGTCCCAGGAGGAGATTTTTTTTTTAAATTGAGATATAATTGACATATAATATTATGTTAGTGTCTGGTATATAACATAATGATTTGATATTAGTATATATTGCAAAATGACCATCACAGTTAGTCTAGCTAAAATCCATCATCGTACATAATTACAAAATTTTTTTTCTTGTGATAAGAACTTTTTCTAGATCTCTATTAGGAACTTTCAAATATGTAATATAGTATTACTAACTATAGTTGTTATACTGTATGTTACATCTCATGACTTACTTATTTTGTAACCAGAAGTTCGTGCCTTTGCCCTTCTTCACCGTTTTTGCCCATCCCTCACTGGAGGAGATTTTAATAAACATTTTTCTTGCTGATTTTGTTGTAAATGTACATTTGGTTCATTATACTTTATTTAAAGTTAAATAGATAATTATAATGCTAAACCTAAATAAAAATGGATTTAGTGGTAAATGGCATTCCTGTTATGGCTTTAAATAGATTTTTGTCATTTCTGTGTCTGTTAATGCCTCTTAACACCAGTAACTTTAAACTTCTGCTGCATTTAGGTGATGTTGATGGTTCCGTTGAGGCCATTGTGAACATCATGGATACCTATGATGCTTCACATGAGTGTGAACTTGAATTAGTACATTTTGGTGTGGGTGATGTCAGTGAAAATGATGTTAACCTTGCTGAAACATTTCGTGGTAAGGATTCTCTTTGCTATTTGTTTAACTGTGTTCCCTAGAACACAGTGTGAACCATTTGCTTCTGTCTTTTGTTGCTTGGCTAGTCAATCTGCCATTTACCCTTAGAAGCATCCCCCTTCCTGCTGTGGTGGAGCCCTAGCCATGGAGCCAAATGGAATGTGCAGTATTGCAGCCGTAGCTCCACTCATTGTCCCTGTACTGCAACCTTCGGGAACTCTTTCAGGCCTCAGTAGTGTTTCTTGTTTTGTTTTGTTTTGGTTTGGTTTTTGAAGATTACTGTCCTCTACCCCCTCCCAATTCCCCACCCAGTCCAAGGTTGGTTATCCTTTATTTAGACTTGAATGCTCTTAATACTGTAATCAGCCTCTTCAACACTTCATCTTTTACTTTTGTCTACCTGTTTTTCGTTTATTGGTAATTTTACAAGTCATATCTCTTAGATTCAAAGCTGTTTTTAGCTTTAGTGTATGTGCTTCCAAAGCGAGCACTGTTTTTAGCTTTAAATGTCTAGAAGGCGGGGGAACTGTTTATTAGTTGAACTTATGATATACAAAAAGGTGACTCATGACTGTCACTTTAAGTCTATCGAGCAAAGCACCAACATTTTATTGAGTAATTAATGAATCACTTAGAAAGGAGCTACTTTATGACTGGACTTGGTTAAAATTAGATGTTACCTGTACTATTGAAAAGGTATGTTTAGTAATGCTGGTTAATTCCAAGTATTTTCTAGGCACTGACTGGCCTACACTATACTGTGAAATGTTGATAGTATGTTGAATGAATTCTTAATGATAAGACTTTCAAACACAACTTTGGTTGTGTTTTTCTCTTAAGTAGTTTGCATTATTTTTTTTCACTTAAGGTAAGAGTGTTTTGCCTTTTTTTTTTTTAAGATTTTATTTATGTGTCAGAGAGAGAGAGAAAGAGTGAGCACAAGCAGATGGAGTGGGCAGAGGGAGAAGCAGGCTCCTCACTGAGCAAGGAGCACTAAGTGGAACTTGATCTCAAGACCCTGGGATCATGACCTGAGCCAAAGGCAGACACTTAACAAACTGAGCCAACCAGGGGTCTCAACAGTGTTGTACTTTTTTATTCCCTCCAAAGTATTTGCAGTTAAATACATACTCCTTTTTTTTTTTTTTTTTTCTTAAGATTTATTTATTTGAGAGAGAAAAAGAGTGTGTGTGAGCAGGGGGAATGGCAGGAGAAGAAGCAGAATTCCTGCAGAGGGTGGAGCTCCATCCCACCACCCTGAGATCATGACTAGAGCCAAAATTAAGAGTCAGATACTCAACTTGCTGAGCCACCCATGTGCCCGTAAATACACGATTCTTTGGTAAAATGGTCGGCTCCATGGAAATTCTCTCATTTCTAAAATAACTCTTGAACTTTACCAATTAAGTTACTGTTATTGACCATCTTTTGGGCGAATTAATACTTATGAGTAACCCGCAAAAAGTTGTAGACAATAAGATTATAATTTAGTAATACAGTTGTTATTAAAATAATGTAGTATTTCAGCCCTAATCAATTTTTCTTATTTCTCTGGTATAAAAATCAAAGTTGTGTTTAGCATACTGCCTTGCATACTATGGGCACTTTTGTCTCTTAAATGGATGGATATAAAAATCATAATTTTCCTTATTAAATGATTATAAAATCTTGTCATTAATTTGAAAACTAATAAGTTTTCATGAGAAAAAATTATAGAATTTCTCATTTTCCCTTCTTGCTTTTAATTTACATAGAAGGAAATAAAACTATTTTTTTTTTTTAAAGATTTTATTTATTTATTTGACAGAGAGATCACAAGCAGGCAGAGAGGCAGGCAGAGAGAGGAGGAAGCAGGCTCCCTGCTGAGCAGAGAGCCCGATGCGGGGCGCGATCCCAGGACTCTGAGATCATGACCTGAGCTGAAGGCGGCGGCTTAACCCACTGAGCCACCCAGGCGCCCCAATAAAACTATTTTTTATAAGATTTTATTTATTAGAGAGAGAGAGAACAAGCTCAAGTTGTGGGGGCGGGGTAGTGCTAGTGGCAGAGAGAGAGGGAGAAACAGGCTTCCCGCTGAGCAGAGAGCCTGATATATTTAGATATTTAGATTTGAGTTTCTGCTTGAAAGAAGTGTTTAATGCAATATTTGTGCTACTTTATTGATTGTATTTCTGCTTGCCAGGTGTTATATATGGCTTCAATGTGAATGTAGGCAATGTTATCCAAAAGTCTGCTGCAAAAAAAGGAGTAAAAATTAAACTTCACAAAATCATTTACCACCTGATTGAAGATTTGCAGGAGGAATTGAACAGCAGATTGCCGTGCACTGTGGAAGAGCATCCAATAGGTGAGTGTTCACTGAATTTTGAACATTCTTATTTTAGGTGCTGTAAATAACACTTGAAAGCAAAGTTTAGGGGAATATGTAGTTCACTACTGAAATATCTTCACTGTTCCAATATATATCCTGTGTTGTAGAAAAAAAAGACTACTCTGGATCTATTCAGTGTAACTACATATGTATTGTAAACACCTGCCATCTGCGACATTGTGCTTCTGCCTTGAGGATACAGAGGCCCTAAAATTTAGACATCAACAACTAATTGTAGTACAAATTAGACTGGAATGGGGAGGATAAAGATTATATATAGTGCTGTGGAGGAAGCCATTGATTTTTGTCCTGGAAGCTGGCAGGGAAATCCACCATGAGAAGATAGTTTACTTTATGTTTAAGTATCACGTATTTAAAAACTTTCTTCTAGCATATCCCTTGGCCAGCTGGAAACCTAAATTTATGAGACTTACTGAACCATTTTATCTGTTCTTACGGTCCGGAGATTTTAGATTTCTTCTGACCTGTTAAACATGATGATAATTTAATTTTCAGTGAAAAAAATTAAGCTTGAGTCACAGAATTAGTATTCTTAAGTGGATATAAATTACCAATGGGGAGATAAAAATAAGTCAGCTAAAAACAAAAATTTTTTTTTAAGGATTTATTTGTCATAGAGAAAGTACACAAGCAGGGGGAACAACAGGCAGAGGGAGATGCAGGCTCCCTCCTGAGCAAGGATATCAATATGGGACTCGATCCCAGGACCCTGGGATCATGACCTGAGCTGAAGGCAGATGCTCAACTGACCAAGCCACCCAGGTGTCCCAACAGATGATCTTTGAGAAAATATAGAGGGACAGCTGAAAAGTAGGTTTTAATGGAACAGACAGTAAACTATAATCTTCTAATACATTTTATTCAGCTAAGAAAATGAATTCCACTTTCTTTTGTTTATTCTTTTGGCAAACATGTATTCTTGTGATGTTCTTTTCCAAGAAAACCCAGGGATTTCATGGGTTTTTTGTTTTTTTCTTTGAAGATTTTTATTTGAGAGAGCCACTGTGCGCACAAGACTGAGAGGGAGAGCACAAGACTGAGAGGGAGAGGGAGAACAGGAGCGGGGGGAGCGGTAGAGGGAGAAGCAGGCTCCCCACTGGGATGCAGGGGCTACATTCCAGGACCCTGGGATCATGACCTGAGCCAAAGGCAGAGGCTTAACTAAGTAAGCCATCCAGGAACCCCTCATGTTTATGTTTCTAATAGTGGTCGGGAAAATAAAGTTGGCAGAATCAAAGAAAACTTGGATTTCTGTCTATGCATGAGTTTGTATTTTTGTCACTTCATTTCTTGCCATGCAGAATATGTGAAATTATGTATTTCTTAGAATCTTTGTTTTCTGTGTACTTAATATTCTTTTCTTTCTTAAGGTGAAGCTTCTATATTAGCTACCTTTTCTGTAACAGAAGGGAAGAAAAAAGTTCCTGTGGCTGGCTGCAGAGTCCAAAAGGGACAGTTAGAAAAACAAAAAAAATTTAAATTAATCCGTAATGGAGATGTTATTTGGAAGGGTAAGCAACATCACAGTCTGTTTATAATAGACATCAGATCCAGTCACCAAAACCTTATTCTGTATAACCATCTGAAAATCTTTCACTCCCATATCCTTGTTCAGGCCATTCCTTCTTGGGAACTCAAACCTGGTCTTGGTGATGGGCTCCCTCCAAGTTCTAGTAACCTATAATAATAATCCTAATAAATCAGTAATCTAATTTTCTAAGCTTCTAAAATTGGCCCCAAAACTACCTTTCTAGCTGTGTTCTATACTTTTCTGCAACACTGTATTTGCTTACTTCCTTTTCATCTTTTGCCTGTAGTCTTTTGCTGAGTTTATCTCATTAAGTCCTGAATATGCCAGTCCTCTGCAAAGTCCCTTTGAAATGGGAGATTTAGTTATCTTTCACTGCAAACCCTGTCTTGTTTACAGCAAACCATTTTCCTTTGGATTTTCCATAGTATTTAGTTGTCATTTAATATGACCCTAAAACTTGAGAATTTCAGTGTTTTAATTTCAATACCAGCTGTATAGCACTTAATAGTATTTATTTCTTGTTGAATATATATGTACCTTGGATTTTTTGTTTTCTTAAGGTTCATTAAGCTCACTGAAACACCATAAAGATGACGTTTCAGTCATCAAAACTGGAATGGATTGTGGTCTCAGTTTGAGTGAAGAAAAGATAGAATTTAAAGTGGGAGATGAAATTATTTGTTATGAAGAAAAACAAGTTCCAGCCAAGACTTCCTGGGATCCAGGATTTTAAAATTTTATTAAAAATGTAAACAATGGGGTGCCTGGTAGAGCATGTAACTCTTAATCCCAGGGTTCAAACTGTATGCTGGGCGGATTATTACTTAAAAAAATAAATTAAAAACTATAAACAAATGTCTTGCTTTATTGTAGAGAGCAACTAGTTTTGCTTTAGTGAAGGTAAGAATTCACTACTTCTGGTCAAAAAATACCCTAGTAGTTACTCCAAATATTAACATGGATAACTTGTCAAAATACTACAGAAATAGGAAACCTTATTTAAGCATGACTCCAAGTAGAAATCCTGAAAAGAATGGTGTGGTAAAAGGCAATTAATTATTGGTATGCCATAGAATATAATCACTTTATAATAAACTTCAAGTCCATGTTTTAGTTGAGTGGTATCAAGATAAGCAAACCTCCCTGAATTTAGTTATGGACAAAATATGGTGCCAAATACTTCTCAAAAACTTTATTTTTCAGTGTTAACAAACTAGTGGACAAAGTGTTTAAAATTCCAAGATTTCACACTCAACATTGCAGAATATTCCCTTGTATGTAGATAGCATATATCCATCCCAGCCAAACCACCCAAGGACTCAGGATGTCTAATTTACTACTGAAAGCTTAGCCTTTACATGTTTTATATATGAAACAAATGAATCACAGTCTTTGTTTAACCAAGATATAACACCAGTTCATACAAATTAGTGTTTCTTGGAGTGGGAGGGCGGAGAGGGGGAAAGCTCCCTCTTCCTCACCATGCCAGGGATCATTTGGCAAATCTGGATATACCTGGTGGTGGGAATGGGTGGTGTGCTACTGGCATCAGGTGGGTAGAGGCCATGATGCACAAGGACAGTCCTCAAAGAATTACCTGGTCCAAAATTTCAATAGTATGGACAAAAAAACTGACAGAAACATAAACTGGCTTTTACTTAATTAGATAACCGGTATTAAATACAATCTTAATTTTTCTGCCAAAGTATGTATAGTTTATCAAAATAGTGTGATCATCAGTTGGATACTTAAAACCACTAAGTTGCTGGAATAAAATTCAACAATTAAATGTTAATTAGTTCATGTCTTTTATTATTAATTCATATATAATCACTTGTCTTCTGGTTTGTTGAAGCAGTAAGTCAGACAACATTTGCCACAGTAATGTCTGTCGAAGTGGCTAGCCATAAAAACTCCAGCACCACACTCATCTGAAGGGCACTCCCGACGAAGGCGACTGATTTTGCCATTCTCATCGACCTAAATAAGTACAAACCTGCTGTTAAGATAATTTTACAACATATTCTGAAGTCTAAGTTAAGTGACTCAAAATTCAACCTTTAATATCACAAAAGTGTAGTTTTTTGTATTTAAAACCAAAGCACTCAAAATCCTCACTAGTAATTATCACAACAAAATAGTTCAGAGCCCATTAAAGTCTTGCCTTTCAAGTGGTTGAGAGTTAAGACCTAAACCCAGATCCGACTTCAAAATCAGAACTTAGTTTGGAATAAGCAGCTAAAAGTGAACCTCATCATATGAAGCTTATTCAAATAACCAAACATAAAACAAAAATTTATAAATTTATAAAACAAAAATTTAATAGAAAGTTTAGAACCAGAGATGCAAACAAAATTAATCTGTGGATAAAAACGTTTTTATGAGACTGACACGCTGCCTACTGTGCTAACAAGGCACCAGAAACATTTTTATTATATTGGCTCACCTTATAGTATTTCAGGACGGCCAACTTAACCTTCTTTCTCTTATGCTTATTCTTCTTGGGAGTGGTATAAGACTTCTTCTTCCTTTTCTTAGCACCACCACGAAGTCTCAACACAAGATGAAGAGTGGACTCCTGTTAATGGAAGAGGATGAAATTAATTAATGCTCATATTCCACTAAGGGGAAACTAGCCTCACACATCTTCTAACTGGATTTGATAAATACAATACCAGAGATAAGTTTGGGGGAGGGGGAATCAACTACTTGTTTATAGGGAGATTTAAGAACACATTAAGTCACACCATGGGATGTAATCTACACAATCCAGGCTGTAAGAAACTGTAGCAGTGTCTCTGCAATGTTAATGCAAGAGTCACCTAGGAATCTATTGCTAATGTTATTCTCCCCCACTTTTGTGTGCTCATCAAAACTTACAAAGGAAAATTTACATTTAAAGGACTGCTCTTTCCTCCAAACAGACCTTTTGAATATTGTAGTCAGACAAAGTACGTCCATCTTCCAGTTGCTTGCCAGCAAAGATCAGTCTCTGCTGATCAGGAGGAATTCCTAATAAAAAATAAAGTCACATCAGAACAAGGACATCTGCTTAGATTTATGGATAATCCTTACTCAGATAAAGGGTACTAATAGCACTCACTGAATTCTTACTACAGGCTAGGCATGTTAAACGCTTGCACAACTTACCTTATTTAATCCCAGTAACAGTTAATACATATTAATTCTACCTTCATTTTATGGATGAAGCAGGGTAGAAAATTAAAATAGCTCGCCCAAGTTCACAATTAGGAAGAGCAGCCCTGGTTGGCCCCAGGCTCACAAACATTTGTTATTATTTCAAAAGCATTTCACTTTGTCAATCCGACATCTTCCCACCCCACCAACAGCACGTATGTCCAGTAGTTAGGCTGGCGCCGGTACAGGTTAATATCCTGAACTAGGAAATATTACTTGCCTTCCTTGTCCTGAATCTTGGCCTTCACATTTTCTATTGTATCCGAGGGTTCAACCTATGAGTTTAAAAATGCAAATACCGTTATCACAGTAAAAAAACTAGAAAAAACGCCCAATTCAATTTGCAAGTTACCACAGAACCTACCCGGTGGAGAGCTGAAGCCTACCCCAGCAAAGCTGACCACTCACCGAGGGAGCAGACAACACACCCACGACTGCCGCCGGCGAGCACACTTCCTGAGCCGAGCCCAGCCCAGGTCCCACAGCGGCGGCTGCGCCACACGTGCTCGCGCCCACCGGTGGGAGCGCCTCCCTCCCCCCACCGCAGACCCCCCCCTTTGGCTAACTGGTCGGAACTACTAAAGAGGTAAGAACCCGCCCTTCAGATATCGAAAGCCAGCCCTAGGCCCCTACTCAGCCAACAACCCTCAATTCAGGAACAGTTTTCAGAACCCAGGCTCTCAAGCGCATTTTACGGCAGAAAGCGGGGGGGGTCCCAGACTCCACTTCAGGCCCTTATTCAGGCCTTGACGTCCTCACGCCACCTGACCCGTACCTCGAGAGTAATGGTCTTCCCCGTAAGAGTTTTCACGAAAATCTGCATCCTAGCAGCGGTTCTACCTGAGGTTGAGGAAAAGGAAGATAAGGGTCAGACGGGGAGACACAGAACAGTGCAGCGGATAGGCCGCTGGCCCGAGAGACGCCCGAGAGCATATACTCACCGCAGATGGCGGATCGGAAAGGAAAGCAAGGCGCCGGCCCACGGGGTTTCCTGGCGCCCCCGCCAGAGGCCCCACCTCTTAGGCGACCACGTCAAATGCCAGACTGCTGTTACAGGGGCTGTCTAACCACATGCCGCCAGACGGGGCCATGAAACTCATTCTTTCTTTCTTGCCTGAACTTGTTTCTCACTTTAACCCTCAGTATGCTCTCGAAATAGTAGATCTAAGCAAACGAAAAATGGCTTTAAAAGGGTTTGCCCATACAAGCCACGTGGCTAGGAGGGTCTTTAGAAGGGGGTGGGGTTGAGGGGGTCCTTATTGGAGGAAAAGGGAGGAAATGGAACTGCCTTCTGGGGATTGTAGTTTTCCACTGCTTTCTTTTAGTTAGGACTACTTGTCCCAAGATGCAATTCCACACCTACGGTTCCCTAGTAACTATCTACAAGCGTTGGAGTCAGTGTTTGGAGAAAGGGGTTCAGGTGAGGAGGGAGGATGGGAGAAGCGGAGTAATGGTTTGAGGTGGAAACGAGACTTAAATGACTAGGAGGAAAGGTTAAGAAGCGGGAGAAGGGTCGGGGAAGGAGGGTATCGTTCACTCACAGACACAAGCAGTGAGGGGCGGGGGGATCGGCAATGTGCCGGCAGTCGCTTTGGCCTCCGAGGGCAGGGAATTCATGTGATCAGCTCCAGCCAAACAAAGATAGGTAGCATTCAAAACCTTGGGTTCATCTTTTTCCAACTATAGCTCCTCCCCGTCGTCAACCCCCAAATCTGTCCCAGTCTGAGGAAGGTTCTGGGCCTGGTGTAGGACTCCTTAGTGTGAAACAGTTTAATATGTTGAAAATCTCCGGAGTTTTCAGATTTTAAAATGAAGCCATATGGGAAAGAAACCTGCGGAATGAGTAGTTGGTTGTAGAATTTCCAAGTCGGGACATTGGGAGTAGTTGTGAAGGAAATCTTCCAAGGGGAAGAATTTGGGAGTATGTGCAGGGTTCTCTCCTAGGAAGGCTGGCCCATTAGAAGCAAGTCACACCTTCCTCTGGCCTTTCTCCACTGCACAGACCAGGGAATCTTTTCTAATGTACCTTTCTGATGTCTTCTCTATCTCTGTGCCTTCTCCTCTGCAGCCCCAACCCCAAATTCAGGCTCTCCTTAATTTTATCCTGGAAGAGTTAATTCTCTAACTTCTCACCTGTCTTCAGTCTTTCTCCTTTTCTAACCCATCCTCATTTTTGCCCCCAGAATATTCTAAAAAGTAAAGGAGATTATATCGTTACTCTACTTCACCTCCAGGATAAAAATCCAAATTCTTTAGTATGATATTCTGCCTCTGCCTCCCTTTCAGCCTATGCTGTCAAACCCATTACTCACTTTACACTTTAATGATTGAGCTAATTGAAGTTCCTAGCTTACCTCTCACATGCTTTGGCACTTCTGAAAAATTCATTTCTTCTTCCTGGAACCTTGTTCATCCCATATTCTTTCAACTTGTCTCCATCTTTACAACAAAACTTCTTAAAGGTTTTCCTTTGTTTTCCCCTTCCACTGATTGAACCTACTTCAATTAGGTTTTTGTCCCTACCATTCCAGTGGAATAGCTCTTGTAGGTCACTAATCACCACCATATTGTTAAATTCACTGGTCATTTAATCTTATTTGATCTGTCAGCATTTGACATAGTTGGTTACTCTCTCCCTCTTTGAAACTTTTTTTTTTTCCTTTTTTTAACCTGACTTCCAGGATACCTCTCTCACTTCTACTTTCCTGGACACTTTCCTAAGCTGTTTTGCTGCTTTCTCTTGATCTACCAGACCTCTAAACTTTGGAGTGCCCCCCCCCTCCCCAAGGCCAATTCATCAGACCTCTACTTTTTGACATTTCCCAGGTCATTTTCATTCTGCCTCATAACTATTTTTTTTAATTTTTATTTTAAGTAGGTTCCATGCCCATTGTGGAGCCTAATGTGGGGCTTGAATTCATGACCCCGAGATCAAGACCTGAGCTGAGATCAAGAGTCGGACACTTAATGGACTGAGCCACCCAGGTGCCCCATCCATCTCATACTTTTAAATACCATTTATATGCACATGACTGATAAACTTATCTCTCACTCAGACCACTCACTAAGACTCTGCCTTCACATATCCAGCTGACTACTCAATACCTCTCAGACAAGCCCGAAGTCCTGATCTCACGAAATTGCTCTTCCCATCTCTGCAAATGGCAATTCCCATCTTCTCATTGCTAAGGCCAAAAACTTCATAGTCATCCTTGACTGCTCTCTCATATCCACATACTCTCTTAAATAGCAAATTCTTCTTGGCTTTATTTTCAGTATACAGAACACTTCTCACCGCCTCTGCTATTACCACCATGATTTAAGCTGCCATTATCTTTTGGCCAGATTATTGCAGTAACCTCCTAACAGTTCTTCCAGCTTTGACCCTTGTCTTCTTAGAGCATCAAGAAAGACTCTTTGAAAATGTATGTCACGGGCGCCTGGGTGGCTCAGTGGGTTAAAGTCTCTGCCTTCAGCTCAGGTCATGATCCCAGAGTCCTGCGTCGGGCTCTCTGCTCCGCGGGGAGCCTGCCTGCTCCTCTTTGCCTGCCTCTCTGACTACTGGTGACCTCTGTCTGTCAAATAGATAAATAAAAACTTAAAAAAAAAAAAAAGAAAATGCATGTCAGCTATCACTCTTCTGCCTAAAGCCCTCCAATGGCTTCCCATGTTCCTGATAGTGAAACATAAATTCCTTTAAGTGAGGCTGTTGCTCCAGCACTGGAATGACAAGGCAATGTTCCAGGCCATTGTTCCTCTTGCCAATTCTGCCTAGTAAAAGGGACACCTTTTTCTAACTTGTGCAAACATGCCCCATGGTGGAACTGGTAGTGGTCCTGACTTCAAGGCCTTATATCCTACAGGATCTGGCAGCTACCTCTCTGACCTTACCTCCTTTGTCCCTTTTTCATTCTCTTCTAGCCCCACTGGCCTTCTTGGTGTTTGTCAGAGATGCTCTCCTGCTTTGAGCCTTTGGACTTGCTGATCTGTCTGCATCAAGCACTCCTCCCAGGAATCTTCAAACTGCTTTTTAAAATGTCACCTTGGGGCGCCTGGGTGGCTCAGTGGGTTAAAGCCTATGCCTTCAGCTCAGGTCATGGTCCCAGGGTCCTGGGATCGAGCCCCACATCGGGCTCTCTGCTCCACAGGGAGCCTGCTTCCTCTCTCTCTCTGTCTGTGTTTCTGCCTACTTGTGATCTCTGTCTGTCAAATGAATTTAAAAAAAAAAACCAAAAAACAAAAAAACCCTAAAATGTCACCTTATCAGTGAGGGCTTTCTTCTCTCCCAGCATAATGCCTTGTATAAAATAGCACCCTCCCACCTTCTTTCTAGTCCCCATTCCTTGCTTTATTTGTTTATATAACTTAGCCTCATGTGTCATCTGTATTTGGGGGTGTTGTCTGTCTCTCCGTTTGAATGTAACCTCTGGGAGGTTAGGGACTTTGTTTCGTTCGGTGCTGTATCTCTAGTGTCTAGAATAGTGACAGACACAGTAGGTATGCTTCCCCCAATTTATAGGATAAATAAATGCAACACAACATAAGCATTGCCCTAGGTGTTGTTCCATTAGATGTTTTTCCTGATGTTTCCCTGCCCTCTCCCACAAACTAGCGAAGTGCCCCTCTTGGCTTTTGGAGTCCATTGTGCCCACCTCTGTCACACTACCCTCTCTGCTCTGTAGCAGTGGGTTATTTAACTAGTCCCAATAGACTCAACTGGGAATCTTTGTGACTTGTTTTCTCTGTATCCCTTTGTGTCTAATATGAATGAGTGAGTGAAAGGTCATCTGAGTTGGTTTATGTGACGCGGGCATTTTGTAGATGCTGAGAAACAGTCGCTTTAGCTGTGTTGTAGTTTGAGGCACCACAAGTCATGTCTTCTGAGCAGACCACATTATTGCTAAGTGATTATTGATTATTAAGCATTTTTTTAGTACATTTTCTGCTAGAAACTGTACTGTGCACTGGAATGCATATAGGTAGGGCAGGATAATGGGGAATGAGAACATTTTGGTTCCTGCCTATTGGGAGAAATAGGGAATATAAACAGAAAGTCTCTATTATAGAGTGGCTGAGTACTAATACCATGATAGAAGATATGCACAGTACCATGAGAGAATGTAGAAGTTGACCAAGTTTAAAGGAATTCAGGGCAGCTTTCCTGGAGCTATATAAGCTGAGATCTGAAAAATGAGTAAAAACCAAGTGAATAAGATTGGTAATAGGAGTGTTATCTCGGTGGGGGCAGGGAGTGTTGAGGATGGAGGGAGAGAATACAGAGATGGGAGAGAATCAATGCAGGACTCTCAGCAAATTCATGGCAGGGGCACAAAAATTTGGACGGGGAGAAAGATTTGGACTACCTAGTTCCTACAGGCCATTCATAGGCTAAGTGAAGGAACTTAGATTTTATCCTAAAGTTAATTGGAGGCCACTGGTATTCCGATATAACCACTAACTCTCCAGTGGTCACACCCATTCCTTCCTTCTTCCACTATTGTCTTTTACTATCTGAAATTACATTATTTATAGTTTGTTTCTCCTACTAGATTGTAAGCTCCAAGGAGCCAAGAACTTTATCTTATTTATTACTGAAAATCTAGCTATAAAATAATGCTGGCAGTTAGTAAACAATAAATATTAGTTGAATGAGTGAATAAGGAAATTGATTTCTCACTTGGGAAAACTGTTGATCCATTTATGGGTTTTTACCTTATTGGAACTACCTATGTTCATTTACAAACTGGTTTTTCATTGTCCAGTTCATCAACATAAAGTAAATTAGGTCTTTAAAACTTTGGTAATTATTTTGGTGTCTCCCTTCTCCTGCATATGACCTGTGGGCAGGATTTATAGGCCATCTATGTCATTTTAAATAGCCAGATATCTATTATATCACTAAAACATGGTAAAATTGATCTAGATATTTATTCATCACAGCATTATAGTGGAAATGTTCAACAGTGGGGGAATGATTAAGTTAAGTATGGTGTGCTAGTCAAATACACAATTATTAGGAGTCATTTTCTTTTTTTAAAGATTTTATTTATTTGAGCGGTGCCTGGGTGGCTTAGACCTTAAGCATCTGCCTTCAGCTCAGGTCATGATCCCAGAGTCCTGGGATCGAGCCCCGCATTGGGCTCCCTGCTCAGTGGGAAGCCTGCTTCTCCCTCTCCTACTTCCCCTGCTTGCGTTCCCTCTCGCTGTCTCCCTGTCAAATAAATAAAATCTTAAATAAAAAAAAAAAGATTTTATTTATTTGTTTGTCAGAGAGAGAGAGCATGCACAAGCAGGGGGAGCATTAGGCAGAGGGAGAAGCAGGTTCCCTCGGAGCAAGGAGCCTGATGCAGGAATTTTCTCCCAATAACCTGGGGTCATGATTTGAGCCCAAGGCAGGCACTTAACCGACTTAGCCACCCAGGTTCCTAGAAGTCATGTTCTGAAAACTATTCAACGATGTAGGAAAGTGCTTTTAATATTGAGTGAAAAAAAATGAGGATGGGGCGCCTGGGTGGCTCAGTGGGTTAAGCCTCTGCCTTCAGCTCAGGTCATGATCCCAGGGTCCTGGGATTGAGCCCCGCATCGGGCTCTCTGCTCAGCGGCGAGCCTGCTTCCCCGCCCCCCCGCCTGCCTTTCTGCCTACTTGTGATCTGTGTCTGTCAAATAAATAAAATCTTCCCCCCAAAAATGAGGATACAAAGCTGAATATAGAGTGTGATCCTAATTTTTGTAATTATAAAAACTGGAAAGAAATATACCAAAATATTAAATAATCATTGTGTTTGGGTGGAGGATTCTGATTTTTAGTTTTTCATTAATTTTCTTTGGTTTATATTTTCCAAGTTTTTTTTTTAAGATTTTATTTATTTATTTGACAGAGATCACAAGTAGGCAGAGAGGCAGGCAGAGAGAGAGGAGGAAGCAGGCTCTCTGTGCTGAGCAGAGAGCCCAATGTGGAGCTCGATCCCAGGACCCTGAGATTATGACCTGAGCCGGAGGCAGAGGCTCAACCCACTGAGCCCCCCAGGCGCCCCTATTTTCCAAGTTTTATACCTGAATATTCATGGGTAGGGGAGAATTGGGAAGAGTTCAAATGTTTTGCCTTGCTGGATATTTTTCAGTAAGCCATGGGTTCTGTTTGGTGTTAATGTGAATAGTTTTCAGGAATCAACTTCTGTATCCAACTGGATAATGATTCTTTATTTAAAGAGCCATGGAATGTAGCAGCTTGAAACTGTGCTGGAAAAGGACTGTTACCTTTGATATCATTGATGGGTAGATTTTAGCAGAAGTTCTGACTTCTCACTTTTTAGTTGGTATGTTTATTTTACAGATAAGAATTATAATGAAGTTTATCATAAAATAAATTCATGAGTTGTTTGTAGCTATCATGACTACCTGGGCCAAGTAAGCACATGGGTAGAGAAGTATTTGACCTTGTTTATATCATTAGGAGGCTTCCAAATTGGTTTTCTCATGTGAAACAAGCAAAGTGGTAAACCTTCTGTTAGAAAGTATTGAACTAAACATAAGAAACCATCCAATCACATGACACATAGGCTTGGTTACTAAGAAAAGAGGTCTTTATTGACTGGTGTTTGGTATTTCTATCCCAGAGGTATAGCACTTGACAGTAGAATAGTTAAGATCTTTTAATTCATAGGTTGAAATATTTATCTCTGAGATAAATATTTTAATTCATTATAATTTTTTATTTATATTATAATTATAATTAAATTTTTATAAATTAAATTATGTTATTACATTTATATTATAATTTATTATAAATTTATTAGAAATGACTTGATTTATTTTAAGCTTCAGATCAATTGATGGTCTTTTTTTCTTTCAGGCTTACCAAAGTTTTGGCTTTGTTGGAAAAGCAAGTCAAGACTTAAGTCTTCTCTGGTGAACAAGTGTGCAGATTGTGACATATGTCCATTCAAGAAATAAATAAACATGCAGTTCTCCCTCCTATCATTAATAGGAGTGACAAGGAATTTTTGGAAAGTATGCAAAGATACATAATCACAGAAACTGAAAGAGTGGGCTGTAACGAGGAAGGACCTGCTGATGAATATTACATCATATACCGAAATGTTTTTGATAAGGTATCGACGCTCATAAGATGAGGGAGTTTTCATGGGGTGGAAATGGTCTATCTTGACAACTAATATTCCTGCCTCAGTAACATCACTGCTTGTTGAATACACGGCATTTGTCAATTTTGAGAAGTTCATCCAGTGTATTGGGAAGGGATGAATGGGGAAAATACAGTGTTGGATTTCTATCACTAGATACTTAATGAGTGTTTTGATTGTTTTAGCTTGAGTACAGGCTGTCAGTTTTTGAGCAACAACTTAGTTGTGCCTTCTAACATCCTTTTGGCCTTTTATCTAAGAATATCTGATTTGTTAGGAATTGGGCTGCCAAGCAGGAACCTGCTAATTGTTGTAAGTCTTGGCTTTGAGTGGATCTAGCATAATAAGTTGGAACCCTTTGTGAGTTAGAGGTCTTGATAGGTCCAGCAAACAAGAGGGGTGACTGGACCAAACATTGGAAATAGAGGAGTTTAGAAAATGTTATGCCTTTAGATAACATTTGATTTTGCTTTTTAAGATTTTAGAAACACTTGTTTTTCCTTACAAACAATTGCAGTTTCCCCTTTGGTTCCTTGGTGGGTTTTTTTTGTTTGTTTGTTTTTTGTTTTTTTGTTTTTTTACCTTTTTTTAACCTCCTTGGAAGATGCCCTGGCAGTTGAATAAGTGAAATCAGCATCCTTTCCTCTTTACCCAGAAGAAATAATTATTTATCTGAAGAATTCTGTAGACTTGGGGCGCCTGGGTGGCTCAGTGGATTGGGCCTCTGCTTTTGGCTCCAGTCATGATCTCAGGGTCCTGGGAGGGAGCCCCGCATCGGGATGTCTCCTCAGCAGGGAGCCTGCTTCCCCCTCTCTCTCTGCCTGCCTCTCTGCCTACTTGTGATCTCTGTCTGTCAAATAAATAAATAAAATCTTAAAAAAAAAAAAAGAATTCTGTAGACTATTGATTTCTGAGTAAAACAGTCACAGGCAAAATAGGAACTCAGTCTTGTTTAATTTTTTTAAAGATTTTATTTATTTATTTGACAGATAGAGATCACAAGTAGGCAGAGAGGCATGCAGAGTTGGGGGGAGAAGCAGGCTCCCTGCTGAGCAGAGAGCTGGATGCGGGGCTCCATCCCAGGACCCTGGAATCATGACCTGAGCTGAAGGCAGAGGCTTTGACCCACTGAGCCACCCAGGCGCCCCTTTTGTTTAATTTTTAAACAGTATACACTATGCATCTTATTTCTCTTCTAATTAAAAACATAGTGCATCACTCTAAGGAAAAATGAGCACAAAGTAGTGGTTTGTACCTATAAGTGGAATTAAGAAAATTGATGAGTATTCATAAGAGTATAAAATAAACAGTCTTTTCTTTTAAGTCATCTAAGAACACTATATTTTAGAATTGGTACATTGGCAGGTTAGCCTCATTTTATATGTCATTATGATCAGTGATACTGCTTTTGAGTGATTAAGGAATATATAGTATGAATGTTTAAAGGCAGTGTTTTGAATGGTTGCATCAATATCAAGAATCATGCTGGGGCGCCTGGGTGGCTCAGTGGGTTAAAGCCTCTGCCTTCAGCTCAGGTCATGATCCTGGGGTCCTGGGATCGAGCCCCGCATTGGGCTCTCTGCTCAGCGGGGAGCCTGCTTCTCCCTCTCTCTCTCTGCCTACCTCTCTGCCTACTTGTGATCTCTGTCTGTCAAATAAATAAATAAATAAAATCTTAAAAAAAAAAAAGAATCATGCTAAGACTCTATTTACCTGAAACCAGCAGAGGAAAGTTATCATAATGGTGACACGATTATCTTGGCATGCCCAAATGCTGATACTTGTTGGAAGTTTTTTTTACATGAAGAGCTGTCTCCTTTAAATTAGTATAGCTCTAGTGAAGTCATTTTGGAGGTGGTGTTAGTTAATTTAATTCTTAGAGAAAAGACATGGGAATAAATAAAAGATAATATTTACATCTGTAGTCCTTTTCTCCCTACCTCCCAAGATTTCCATGTGAACTATCTGTCCATTGTACAATAATAAGTTGTGCATTTGTGCCTTGTAAAGAATCCTGTTCTTCAGGTGTGAGAGAGGTCTGAAATAGAAATTAGTTGGTACTTAAGAGAAACTTTTCTTCTAGTTTCTCAATATAATTGGTCTTTCCATTTTTTTAAAGATTTTATTTATTTATTTGCCAGAGAGAGGGCATGGTGGGGGGGTAGTGAGAATACAAGCAGGGGGAGCAGCAGGCAGAGGGAGAAGAAGGCTCCCTTCTGAGCAAGGAGCTTGATGTGGGACTCTGTCCCAGAACCTGGGATCATGACCTGAGCCAAAGGCAGACACTTAACCAACTGATCCACCCAAGCGTTCCTGGTCTTTCCATTTTCATGTTATTCCAGCACATTTGATTGTTAAAAAGCTATTAATTACTGCTTTCTCTAATCTTCCTTCTTTCCTTGGAAGGATCTAATTGGGCAATGATGAAAGTATTAACTTGCATCTCTGAGTACTTGGAATCAGAGAACAAATACCAAATTCTGCTTAGAATCACACGTAGAGGATTTTGCCAGTGAATGGTGCCTAAGTCAAGCAAGGAGGACCTGAGACTCCTGTAACAAGAATTGAGGGTAGGTTATAGAAAGAGCCAAATACTTAGTAAGCAAGGAAGACCAAAGCTAGGAAGAGTGAAGGATAGAAAAGGGTGAATTATGGAGGCAACTGTCCTCTGGAAATGGCTGGTTTTTGTGTTTCTGGTAGCATGTATAGGTAGCCTGTGTCCATATATAGGAGCTGAGGTGGAATGACTACCCTTCCTCTTCTCGCTCAGACCTCTCTACTTACCAAGTCTCGAGTTTAATGCAAACCTGACCCTCAAACTTGAATGATGTAGAGCTAGGAAGGCCATGTGGCAGGGTTAAGTAGATTGGCTATAAGAGAATAAGGAGTCATGAGCACTGTGGCAAAATGAAGAACCAATTCAGTGTAAAGCTCTAGCTGATTACTGCCATTAGGAATGGGGATTCATGTTGGTAGATTTTCAGTTTTCAGGAGAAGTGGAAATAGAGTTTTTGGTGAAATTTCCTACGTTTTAAAATATTTTTGTGAGTCAAGCAAAATTGGATTCTACCTGTAGTGTGCCAGTGTGTCTCCTTTCCTTTTATGCATTTCCTGTGCATTCTTAACAGTTCCTATTAGTGTTCTTCTGAAATCTGTGTCTTCTAGCAAGCAAGTGTGGGAGCTGATTGTGGAGTCATTACTAGTCTGTTCTCTCCATTAACATATCCGAATTATATTGGATTGTTGTGGCATATCCTAGAGGCATGTGAAGTGGAAGATGGCCAGGAATACCAGTGGGGTATTTAATTTGGAAGACTACAGAGTAATAGCCTCTGTTTCATTAAAGGTTCCTGGGTGGCCGTCCTCCTGGTTTGGGTAGATGGGTAATAATGTCAAAAAGACAACCAGTACCTCCAATTCACATATTCTTTACTGGTATTTACCACTAATCTCTTTGTACTATTTCTTGATAGACCAGATCTCTTCCAGAACAGATAATTTTTTTAGATTTTGTTAGCTAACAGAAAACCAGTGGGGGATAACAGAGACTAGAGATGTAGCTGGAGTAGACAGCATAATATTCAGCTTTTGGGGAAAATTATGGATTGATCATATCTATTCCCTATACATATTGATCCCTTCTAAAATCCTCATATGCAGAGTTTGGAAACCATAAATTATTTATAAGTTTTTGTTTTTTAATTTACTTAAAATGCTTATTAATTATTTTTGTGTGGGTAATGCATACATAAGATAGGAGGGAAGGAAGGAAGGAAGGAAAGAAAAGGAAAGAAGGAAGGAAAAAGAAAGAAAAGTAAAGAAAAAGAAAAGAAGAGAAAAGAAAGCCAATAAAGAAGAATATAGATTGGAAAGTTAGATCCTGTTCGCCTCAAACCCTGCTTCCTCTTTGCTTCTCTGCAGGCACCCTGTTTCTGTTTCTGTTTCTGTTTTCTTTTACTGTCCTTCTAGAGATAATCTGTACTTATACACACCATTGGAAACTATGAATATGTAGCAGGTTTTCTATAGTTGCGCTTGACATCTTAGCAATAGAAATGCAACTGGGGAATTGAGAGTATTGATTAGCCAGTAGGAGCCGATAGGTTAGAAAAACAGAGAGGTGAAGGGAATCCAGGATTTTAAGGTCTGAATGAAGCCAGAGACTAAATTTGGAGATAGTAAGGGATGATGGGCAATTATATTTCAAAGATTCTATAATTGGCATAATTAGACCTGGTATTGGTTTTAACTGACATCATATGATGTATGTGTTCATACTAAGTAGAGCAAAAATATTTAAGCTCATAGTATTGTAATGATTCCCAAAGTACATATTGAGTAAATATTAGTTGTCTTAATACCCTGGATATTAAAATTTAAGACTTCTAACTGCTTATTATGTTTCATTTAAGAAATAATGTACAATGCTGTTTGCAAGGCTTTTGTTCCATAGTCTTCTAGAAAAAAATTCAGTATCATAGGCAGAAAAATAATGTTTCAGGTAATAGAGTATGTCACTGCATACAAATCCATTCTTACTTCAATCAAAAAAGAATATGATGGCTTTATTGAGACAGTGAAGGAAGGCCAAAGAGCTGCATTTTGTCTTCATGGAAAACTTAAAGCTTTGGCAGCAGAGCCCACAGCATTGGTGTATCACAGGAAAAGAACAATCCAACTTGAAGCAAAGTAAGTATATTAGTAAGTAGCCCAAAAGGTGATGATTGTTACTTGGTTATATTACCTAGTCAGTGTAACTATAAACAGTGGTTCTTAGCCCCCCAGAATCCCAAGTATTGTAAATAGTAAGAAATTCTGAACTAGATTTATAGTGGAATTGTCAAAAATAAGGAGATCCTAAAGGTAGTTACAGAAAGAAGCAACAACTTCCTTACCTTCGCATCTGTGTTGTAGCATATATCAGAATTTCATTCCTTTTTATGGTTCAATAATATTCCATTGTATGAATATACCACATTTTGCTTATCTGTTTATCTATTGATGGATACTTGGGTTGTTTCTACCTCTGGCTATTGTGAATAGTGCCTCTATGAACATTCATGTGTAAGTATCTGAGTCCCTGCCTTCAATTCTTTTTTTTTTTTAAGGATTTATTTAAATAGAATGTGAGTAGGGAGTGGGGAGTGGGGAGAAGGAGAGAATGAATCTCAAGCTGACTCTGCTGATCACGGAGCCTGATACAGGCTCGATCCCTTGGCCATGAGATATGACCTGAGCTGAGATCAAGAGTTGGATACTTAACCAACCAAGCCACCCAGGCACCCCAAGAGTCCGTTTACTTTTAATTAACATGCTCTTCTTCCGCAAGCATAAGCTGTTTGGTTGAAAGGCAAAGTGTATTTTATTTCCACATTCCCTCTTTCATAAATACTGCAGGCTCTTAACTCTGAGCCATCTGTAGGTACCAGGAACTTTGTATAGTAATCAGATGTGTGCAACAGTTCTCTACTGACAAACTTGTTTTTAATTTGCCAGAAACTGACATTTATATGCTGAATTTATTTTAATCTGTTATTTCCTCCCAGGGCCAACATATCAGTGATAAACTAGACAGTGAACTTCAAATAATGCTTAAAAGAAATTTATACCAAGAGGTAGCTCTTGGTTTTTAAGATCCCTATTTCTAGAATAAGACAAGTTTTATCACAAAGAGGTGCTATCCTTCCTCCAGCTCTAGGATCAAATTACTATTGAGGGCTGAATAAGGGCCTCAAAGATATTAGGTCCTAATCCTAGAAACCTGGAATTGCTCCTTTACTTGGAGAAAGGGTCTTTATAGATTTTACTATTTGAAGGATCTTGAGATAGGGAGATTATCCTGGATTATTCAAGTGGGCTTTAAATACAATCACAAGTGTTCTTCTTTTTTAATTTTTTAAAAGATTTTAGTTATTCATTTGACAGAGAAAGAGAGATCACAAGCAGACAGAGAGGCAGGCAGAGAGAGGGGGGAAGCAGGCTCCCTGCTGAGCAGAGAGCCCGACGCGGGGCTCTATCCCAGGGGCTTGATCCCAGAACCCTGGGACCATGACCCTGGGACCATGACCTGAGCTGAAGGTAGAGGCCTTAACTCACTGAGCCACCCAGGTGCCCCTCCCTAGAGCTTCTGAGGAGGCATAACCCTTTGATTTTGTCCCAGTGATACTGGTTGTGGATTTCTGATCTCTGGAACTGTAGGAGAATAGATTTCTGTTGTTTTAAGCTACCAATAAGTTTTTGGCAATTTGTTATAGCAGCTACAGGAAGCTAGTATAATTACGAAAATAATTTTAATTGCAAAGGTAACTATCAACCATAGGGAATAGATGTAGTACTTTATGGCCAGATTATTATGTTTAACACCTATGCGTTTCCAGTAAGATTGTGAATCGTAGTGTAAGATTTTAATTGATGCTCTGAGAGAAAACCATTCCTCACTTTTGAGGCTAGTTAATTTTTAATGGACATTGTTTTGTAAACTTAACACCTCAGTCCATAATGGTTCAAAATGATACTTAGCCAAGATAAAGTAATGATTTAACCTGTTTTACTTTAAATCTTATGATTAAATAACTAAACTATTTGAAAGAAATGTAAGAAAGCCTTTCTGTTTTTTCAGAATGAGGGTTATTGAAAATAATTCCTCAAAGATTCAATTGCAGATAGACAAAATGAAACAACTTAGGGCAGAATATGAGGCAAAAGAAGTAAGATATCATACTTTCTCCAAAGATCCTTCAAAACCTATTCCAGGTATGTATTTTGTTAAAAATGTTTGAAATCCCAACTGTTTTCAGTTATCACCTATCATACAAGTCAGTGTATGTGTGCTGCAGTGTGTGTGTCTGCAAGTGTACCAGGACTTTAGCCAGACTTCACGAACAACTTTAGCCTGGGCTCCAGGTGGATATAAGGGAATGAGACAACTTCAACAACCTTGGAAGACTGAGAGAATTCCAGACTGGCTGGATTATAGAAAGTATAAGGGAGGGACTATTAGAGTTTGGTTCCTGCATCAATGTCGACATTACCTGCAAACCTATTAGAAATGCAAATTCTGGCTCCACAGCAGACTTACTGTGTCAGAAACTCCAGGGTTGGGAGTTGGGGTGGGGGGTGGAGTGGAGCTCAGCAGTGTTTTGGCAAGGCCTTCATGTGGTTCTCAAGTTGAGAATCCTTGCTATAATATATGAAAAAACTATACTGTATTAAGTTCTAGTGAATATTGTTGATTCCCATTGATGTCAGCATTCACAGGTTCTTTATCTTCAGCTAAGCCACATTTTAAGAAATTGGAGTATATCCTGGAATTCGTCAAGATGTTGAGAAGTTTGTATGATGCATGGATAGAAGAGTTGCAGATACTCATCTTGGAGAAAAGGGAGACTTAGAGAATAGCTAACTGTATTCAAAACTTTTAAGGATTTCAACTAGTGTTTATGCAGAGGCAGAATCAATAAGTGGAAATTTTAGGAAGTCAGATTTGGTTTCACTAGAAGACGCTCTGTCTTGAAAATAATGAACTGCTCCATACCAGAGGATTTCAGGTTGGATGACCATCCTGCATTTGGTGGAAGCAGGGACTAGATTCACTTTCAAATATAAAATTATGAGAGTCAAAGTACAAATAAGGTACATATTAATAAGTGGAGAATAAGTCAAATTGATTAGTTGCTGAGAGGATTCAGTGTAAGGGAATGATTAAAAACTGAGTAGGATTAATCCAGGGAGGTTTCTGGGAGAGAATTTTGATGTATGCCTTTAAAAACCAACAATTGGTCTGAATAAGGGAATCATTTCAAGTGTTGTGAATGGGTTGTTATGAATAATACGGGGTGGGGGGGACAATGAGGGATCGGGGACTGAGGGCTTGGCAGGTTTTATAGACTTTCATTGGAGGGAATAAACAGATTACCCTGGGGTTTGCCGTAGTAGGTTAATGGAATTGTTGGTTAGAAATCTTTGGACAAAAAGCCTGAATTGTTAGGCAGAAGCTCTTGGTGGTATTGACTAACAGTGGTATTTAAAGGTTGGAGAGGTGTGACAATGAGGTTATTAGAACTTTTTAAGATGCAGGGGAGCCTCGGTGGCTCAGTTAAGCATCCAACTCTTGAGTTCAAGACTTTACTTATTTATTTGATGGAGAGACAGAGAGAGAATACAAGCAGAGGGAGCGGCAGAGGGAGAAGGAGAAGCAGGCTCCCTGCTGAGTGGGGAGCCCAATGTGGGGCTCGATTCCAGGACCCTGGGATCATGACCTGAGCCGAAGGCGGGTACTTAACCCACTGAGCCACCCAGGCAGCCTTTGACTTGATTTCATCTCAGGTCCTGATCTCAGGGTCTTGAGATCAAGCCCCGGATTGAGCTACACACTGAGCATGGAGCCTGCTTAAGATTCTCTCTTCCTCTCCCCCTCTGCAGCTTGTGCACAAACTCTCTCTCTCTCTCAAATATAAAAAATAAAAAGTTAAAAAGAACTTTTCAAGATGCCAGGTTTTGGATAATCAGCCTTCATTGATGGTATGTTTAAAACTGCTACACATTTAAAATTGTGTGCTAATTCTGTTCATGTTCAGTAAGTTATAAGTTCATGCTACCATTTCTTAATTATTTCTTAACATAGCAAACTGTGATCTGTTTTGCTAAGACTTGCCATTTGAACACAAGAGTCCCAAACATGGTTTCATTTTTGACTTGTTCCCTTTTTCCCGTAGGCATGACTCTCCAAGAATCTGTCAATTTAGTTGCTCTCACTAAATACCTGAAACATCTTGAAGATAAATATGCTGAAATTAAACAGGCTATGTTGAAAAAATACGTACCAATTCAGAGAAAGGCAGAGTTAGATGAGGAAATGATTGTGACATTAAAACGGAGAGATTTAGCTGAAAATCTGAACAAACAATTACAGTTTCGGTATGAAAATTGATTATATACTTTTTAAGTTTGAAGCTTTTATTTGTGTTTATTCTTTTGCTCCACTATTTGATTTTAGGTTCTGTATATTGATTTTTTGTTGTTGTTGTTTACCTTTATAGTCATCAGAGACTGCAGATTATTTCAAATGCACTTATTTCCTGGGTAAAATCTGATATGAGCAGCTCATTTGAAGACTTTGTAGAGCATATTCAGAAAACTAAAAGTTTACCTGGTAATTTATCTATATTTTTTAATTACCACAAATAATGGAAAACATCATTTTTCCTTCCAGAAAGCTAAAGAGTGAGGATTTTCCTAGGCTGAGTTTAAAGAAATTAAAAAAAAATGTATTCCTGTTTTGTCTCTATTACCCTATGAGCTTCTTCCTTAAACAGCTAACAGATAATTGGTAAAGAAATAGTAGATGTGGTAAGCCAAAGAGTATACCTAAAACTGTACCTGAAAATACCGGAGACACAAACAGGGAGGCCACTCAGTTTAGGAAGATATTGGTGCTTTTAGAAACAATAGCATTAAGTTGTTGATTAATTAAACATGTATATATTTATTATTTTCTACTGATTGATAACCTTAAATATTCTGTGGTGCTTTTCAGTAATTATAGGTGATGAAGGCATTGTTGAAGAACTGCTTGAAGACGATCCAGGCAAGGCAAAAGGAGCTGAAATTTTGCTTTGCTACATTGAAAGGCAAATATTTGAAAAGCTTTGATTTTCTTTGTTAAAATGTTACCACATTTATTTAATATTTATTTAAATATTAAGTAAATATTTAATATTTATTACATGTTTAGCATTTGTTTAGCATCTTGATGAGCTATAGTCTCTAGATTTTGTATTTTTACAATTTTAGCCTAGCAAACAAATTGGAAAATAAACTAGAATTTTAAAAAATAGATTCTTTGTGTGGAAAATATTAGATGGGTAGTCCAGAAGATTTTTCAGAGGATATATATTTAAGTTTTATTTATATAATGTATTTGCATTTCCTAGCCATTAGCCTGATGTTATGAAATGTTTTTGAGAATATCTTCTTGAGTCAGATTATCCTAATTTAGTCATTTTTTTCTCGTTTCTCCCTAATGTTTAAGTTACTATATGTAGTGTATGATAGAGGCTTACAAAGACCTAAGACTGTTCTTTAAGAGATTAATTTATAGCTGTGAGTCTAAAATGTAAAGAATATATATAATATTCCTAGTCATATGTTAAACACTTTTTAATTGTGAATTGTCTTACTGATACAGTACAAAAAGGGGAAAAGATCATTTTGGGGTGGCACCAAAGCCTGTGCTATTTCCTTACACTGTCTGCATCTCCAAGTTTATCAGGTTTAGATATGAGAGTAAAAGCCTTGTCGAGATTAAAAGTTTTATGTGTTTTGCTTATTAGTATTATTTTGATGTTTTTCTCCTCTAGGGTGTCAAATTCATTTGCAACACTGTAAATCCTGTTTGCCATAGTTTTATTAATTATGGGGTAAGGGCTGATTTGAATACATTCTGCCCTCGTAAGAGGAGTAGAGGCTTATTATTTTTTCTTCTTGTGTTAGTCTCGTTATTAATTAGGAGTCTGATGTCTGGCAGAGTAACATAGGCTTCTGAATACCAAGGACACCTCTTGATCTTCAACTCCACGTTCTTGGTGTTTCAATTACTGTTTCCCATAGGCTGAGTCTCTAAGCACATTGCCCTCCTTTCCCCTGATATCCCTTCTCATCTGCAGATGATATGTGAGAAAAAAATCTAAGCTCACTGTGAATTCAGTTCAAGTTCTTTCCATTTTCTATGTCTTGTCATAAGTACTATAGGAAAAAAGTACAGGGTAAGGTTCAGTCTTCTGTCAGGTGAGAGTTTTATTCTGAGGATACAAAAAATGACAGAATATTAAAGAAAGATTGCAAAAACATCTTCCTGAATGAATGAATCTAGATTTGATTTTTCTATATTACTGTGTTTAGTCTGTTTTAGACAGTTCTAATTAGTTTTCTTTTTTGTGTGTACTATCATAATGCGTAACAAAATGGAATGTCTGTAGGTTCAGTGAATTAATGTCGCTTGGTGAATATGAAAAGGCGGCTTGTTTTGCAGCAAACAGTCCTAGAAGAATTCTTCAAAACATTGGGACAGTGAATAAATTTAAGGGTAAGCTTTTTTTCTCTGAATCTTATGTATGTATGCAAATTGTACTTTTTTTCCCTGATGGAATGGAAAGAGTATTGGAAGTAGGAGACTAAAGATCTAGGCTGTACCCCATCCCTGCTATTTACTCAGTTTCTTTAGCTGTCACATTGAGGGATTTGATTTGGTTTTCTACATTAAATGAGGAAATATTTCAAAGCATACAGAAAAGTGTGGAGAGACATACAACAGCCACATACTTACTGTCAGGATTCAGTAGATGTTAACATTTTGTCAAATTTGTTCTACTTCCTTTTAAAACAGCTTTGTTGTTTTAAGTTGACATACATATAAAAAGTATATGTATGTACACAATCTGATAAATTTTGGCGTTTGTGTCACCCAAAAGTTCCCTCCTTGCCCTCAGTGATCCTTCTCTCTGACTCTTCCTCATCCTTCCCATCTTCCTCTCTCCCACAGCTTCCTCTCAGAGGCAACCACTCGTCTAATTTCTGTCACTTTAAAGCTAACATTAGTTAGCTTTTCCTAACTTTTACCTAAGTGAAATTACATAGTAAGTAATCTTTTTTGACTGACTTCTTGCACTCAGGATCATTATTTTGAAATTCATACATGTGTTGCATCTATCAGTATTTCATTCTTTTTTATTGTTGAGTAGTAGTCCATGGTATGAATACAAATCCTTTATCAGAGACATGATTTAAAAATATTTTCTCCCAGTCTGTGGCTTGTCTGTTCATTCTCTTTGAGTATCTAGGAGAAGTTTTAAATTTTGTTGAAGTCCAGTTTGTGAACTTTTTTTTCTTTTATGGATTGTAACTTTAGTGTTATACATAAGAAATCTGTTTTTAATCTGCTGATTTTAACTCCAATGATTCTGATTATGACTTTTTGGTAAGGATTTTATAGTTTTAGGTTTACATTTAAGTCCATGATTCATTTTGAGTTAATTTTGATATGTGGTGCGAGGTATGAGTTAAGGCATTTTTTTGCTGGTAGCTATCCAATTGTTCCATGATAATTTACTAAAAGGACTTTCTCCACATAATTGCCATTGTTGAAAGTCAGTTGTGCTTATATTTTTAGGTCTCATCTCTTTCACTGATCTGTTGATCTTGGTGCTAATACTATACTGTCTTGATTATTGTTGCTTTATAGTAAGTGTTGAAATCAGAGTGTTAGACTTCAAACTCTGTTTTTCTTTATCAAGTTTAATTTGGCTATTCTGAGTCTTTCATATTTCTGTTTAAATTTTTACAATCAGATTGTAAATTTCAATAAAAAATTCTGTTCAGGATTAGACACTGAACAATATTGGATATTTGGTCCAATGAACCCATAAACACGGTATATCTACATTTATTTGGGTCTTTAAAAATTTCTTTCAGCAGTGTTTTGTAGTTTTCGGTTTTTTTTTTTTTTACATTGAAAAATTTAGTATTTTGCTTAAAAATTTTCAGACATCTTACAAATACCCAGGAACTCTTCCTTTGGATGTGTTCTGAAATTGGTGAAGTTAAAAGTGGTATTAGTATATCCCTAAGGTTTTTTTCCTTCTCTCCTTGACTGATCTGCTTAAAGTAGGGAACATAAGTTTTAATAAAAGTCAAAGCGTGCAATTAAGACATGCTTAAGTAGGTATAATTACCAGTGAAATCGGAAAACAGCCAACTTTTATTACTTTTCTAGGTTTGTGGATCTTATGCTGAGAAATGCACCAGTATTAGGTGATACTTAATTGTTGTCTAGATAGTTGTCTAGATAGTTGTTGTCTATATAGTTTTATTTTAAAACTAAACTGCATTTTTAAAAACTGAGAGGCTCAGAAATAAATACAGAGGTATAAGTAAAGGAGGAATATACTCAGTGGAGGTTACAGTTACAGATAGTTTTTCCTACTATTTTCATTTTATGTGGAAATTTTTGATGTCAAATATATACAGCCTGTTTTTCATTAGTTTTCCCTCCAAAACCCTTTGAATTCAACAGTTTGAAAAAAACGTGTGTTTTTTTTTTAAAGATTTTATTTATTTATTTATGTGTCGGAGAGAGAGGGAGAACGCACAAGCAGGCAGAGGCAGAGAAAGAAGCAGGCTCCCTGCTGAGCAAGGAGCCTGATGTGGGACTTGATCCCAGGACCCTGGGATCATGACCTGAGCCCAAGGCAGCGGCTTAACCAACTGAGCTACTCAGGCATCCCAAAAAAATGTTCTTTTACATTTATTTGAACATGAAAAATTTGTTGCCATATACATAATGCATATGAACATACATATTTATAGAGATCATTTGTGAATTGTGTGTAAATGGCCTGTCTCATATTTTTGCATGCACAATTTTTGGTATTCTATCCTAGTGGATGTAATACAGAGTATAATCTTGTAGCTTTTATTCAGTGGACTCAAAGTCAAAAAACCATTCCAACAATTATTTATAATTAGATAACTGACTGATTTTCAGTTCATGTTACCCTGCAGAAGTATTCATACATCATGAATAATGACACTGTACCTTTGGGTGTTAAACTGTTAATTTTTATAAGTCTGAGTTTTAAATTGGTGTATATAAAAGTAGCCAAAGCCTAAAGAATGATGACATAAGAGGTTTCTACCACAGAGCATTTATAGTTTCATAAGGGACACAGGAGCAAAGAGAAGTGATTTTTAATCTGTGTTTAGGTCTTGTACATCTTTTGTGAGCTTTATTTTTAAATATTTTATATTTATATTATTACAATTTCTTATTTCAATTTCCAAAATTGTTTGTTAGTATATATAGAAATACAATTGATTATTATATATTGATCTTATATTCTGTGACCTCTTTAATCTTGTTTATTAATTCTAATACTTTTATTGTGTATTCCTAGAATTTCTACATAGCTAATTACATCATCTGCTAAAAAAGAGTTCCACCTTCTTACTTTCCAATATGGATGTCTATTATTTCTTTTTCTTGCCTTATTTCAGTGGCTAGATCTTCCATTACAGTGTTGAATAGAAGTGATGAGAGCAGATATCATTGCTTTGTTTTTGATCATTAAGAATGATATGAACTGTAGACTTTTCGTAGATGCTCTTTATGAGGTTGATGAAATTCCCCTCTGTGATTGGTGAGAATTTTATCAGGGATGAATGTCTAATACTTTTTCTGCTTTTATTGAGATGAAAATGTGGTTTTGTCCTTTAGCCTGTTAATGTAATTTATTGCCTTCCTGGGGAAAATCCCACAATTTTAAGATTAATTTATTATAATTACATAGCTGTATAACCATTTTTATAACTTAATTTTAGAATATCTTTCATTCCAAAGATAAACCTTATACACATTAATTCCTCATTCTCTACCCCCTGCCCCGTCTCTAAACCCTAGGTAACCACTAATCTACTTGCTATCTATATAGATTTGCTTATTCTGGACTTTTCATATAAATAGGATTGTGCAATAAAATTTTTTTTTTGTCACTGGCTTCCTTCACTTAGCATGATGTTTTTGAGGTTTATTCATGCTATAACATGAATTGTTCCATTGTATGGATACATAATGCATTTTGTTCATCTATTTGTCAGTTGATAGTAATTTGGGTTGTTTTTACTTTTTGGCTATTATGAATAATGCAGCTATGGACATTTGTATACAAGTTTTTATGTGGACATATGTCTTTATTTCTCTTGGGTAGATACCTAGGAGTGGAATTGCTGGGTTATATAGTAACTCTCTGTTAACACTTTGAGGAACTGCTGCTAAACTGTACTATTTTTCATTCCCACCAGCAATATATGAGGATTCCAATTTCCTCACATCCTTACCAGCCCTTGTTAATGTCTGTCTTTTTGTTGTAGCCTTTCTAATCCATGTGAGATAGTAATCTCATTGTGGATTGATTTATTTGTTTATTATTTTAAAAATATTTTAATTCCACTATAGTTAACCTACAGTGTTATATATTAATTTCAGGTGTACAATGTAATAAATCAAAAATTCTGTATATTACTCAGTGCTCATCAAGCTGAGTGTTCTCTCATTGTGACTTTGATTTATATATCCCTAATGACCAACAGTGTTGAGCATCTTCTCATGTGCCTATTGGCCATTTGTATATCTTTGGAGAAATGTCTATTATTTGCCCATTTTAAAATTATGTTATTTGTGTTTTTATTATTCAGTTGTGAGAGTTCTTTTTATGTCCTGGATAAAAATCTTGTATCAGACAGATGATGTGCAAATATTTTCTTCCAATCTGTGGGGTTTTTTTTTCTTCTTTTAGTAATCTGTACATTCAAGGAGAGGCTCAAACTCACAATCCCAAGATCAAGAGTCACATGTTCTTCTGACTTAGACAAGTTCCCCTCTTTTCACTTTCTTGACGGTGGTTTTTTTTTTTTTTTTTAAGTAGTCTCCGTGTCCAGCATGGAGCCCAGTGCAGGGCTTGAACTCATGACCATGAGATCAAGACTTGAACCAAGATCAAGAGTTTGACACTTAACTGACTGAGCCACCCAGGTGCCCCTTAATGGTAGTTTTTGAAGCACACAAGTTTTAATTTTGTTGAAGACTAATTTACCCATCTTTTCTTTTATAGCTGTGCTTTTGATGTTATATTTAAGAAGTCTTTGCCTAACTTAAGATCCTGTATTTCCTTCTAAGAGTTTTGTATGTTTAGGTCTGTGATCTACTTTGAGTTAATTTTTGTGTATGGTGTAAGATAATGATCCAAATTGATTCCTTAGCATGTAGATATCTAGTTATCCTAGCACCATTTGTTGAAAAGACTGTTCTTTATCCATTGAATTGTTTTGGCCCCTTTGTCCAAAATCAATTGACTATAAATATTTAGAGTTTATTTCTAGACTCTTAATTCTATTATATTTCCCTAGATATCCATCCTATGTCAGTATCATACAATTTTGATTACTATAGCTTTGTAGTAAGGTTTGAAATTAGGAGCATGACACCATTTTTCTCTTGATTAGTATTAACATTGTATGTCTTTTCCCATATTCTTACTTTGGATCTATTTGTGTCTTTGCATTTAAAGTCATTGTCTTCTACATTCATCCTAATGCCTGATGTTGATAGCAACATTACCAACAATAGCCAAACTATGGAAAGAGCCCAAATGTCCATTGGATAAAGAAAATATCTATATCTATCTATATGTTTGTGTGTGTGTGTGTGTGTGTGTGTGTGTGTGTGTGTGTGTATGTGTGTGTGTATGTGTGTATATCTACTATATATACAGTGGAATATTATTCAGCCATCGAAAATCTTGCCATTTGCAATGACATGGATGGAACTAGAGTGTATTATGTTAAGTGAAATAAATCAGTCAGAGAAAGACCAATACCACATTATTTCATTCATGTGGAATTTAAGAAGCAAAGCAGATGAACATAGGGGAAAAGGGGGGAAAAAGAAGCAAACCATAAGAGACTTTTAACTATTGAGAATGAACTGAGGATAGGCCAGGAAAATGGACTAAATGGGTGATGAGTATTAAGGAGGATGCTTGTTCTGATGAGTACTGGGTGTTATTATATGTAAGTGATTAATCACTAAATTCTATGCCTGAAACCAATTTTACCATATATATTAACTAACTAGACTTTAAATAAAAACTTAAAATTAAAAATAAATAAAGTCAGTGTCTTCTAAGAAACAGATACTGGGATTCTGCGGGTTGGGTTTTGTTTTTTTTTTTTCTTTTTTTGGTTGAAGATTTTATTTATTTATTTATTTATTTATTTATTTGACATCCTGCTTTTTTATACACTCTGACAGTCTTTGCCTTTCAGTTGGAGTGTTTAGATCACTTACATTTAATGTGATTGTTGACATGGTTGGGTTTTGTTTGTTCTCTCTTTTTCTTACCTCTTCTTTGTTACCACTCCCCCCCACTTTTTCTGCCCTCTTTTGGATTAGTTGAATTTTTTCATGATTCCATTTTTCTCCTTTGCTGATTATGAGCTGTAACTCCTTGTTGTCTTATTTTGGTTGTTGCTTTAGGTTTCGTAATTTCTATCTTTAACTTATCACATTCTACCCTCAGGTGATATTCCACCACTTGATGTACTATATAAAAACAATATGCTTCTAAATACTTATATTCAGGGCGCCTGGGTGGCTCAGTGGGTTAAGCCGCTGCCTTCGGCTCAGGTCATGATCTCAGGGTCCTGGGATCGAGTCCCGCATCGGGCTCTCTGCTCAGCAGGGAGCCTGCTTCCCTCTCTTTCTCTCTGCCTGCCTCTCTGCCTACTTGTGATCTCTCTCTGTCAAATAAATAAATAAAAATCTTTAAAAAAAATAAATAAATACTTATATTCATTGCGTATACCATTTCTTGTTTTCATTTCATGTAGATTCATGTTTCCATCAGGTATTATTTTCCTTCTGGCTGAAAGACTACCTTTATTATTTTTTATAGTGCAGGTCTGCTGGTGGTATATTCCTTCAGCTTTTACAATTTCCATGTGAAGGTTCTGAGGGAGATTATATTCTATATTTCTCTCCTAGCTTCTAGGTGGCTATCAACAATTTTTGGCATTCTTTGGCTTGTAGACACATCACACCAGTCTCTGCCTCTCTTTTTACAAAGCATGTAATACTTAGTCATTAAATGTAATGTTTAATCCTAAGCATTAGTTATGTTATAAGCATGTAATTTTACATGTTTAAGCATGTAATCTAAAATTATAAGGATGTAATTATAGATTGAAATCTTTTGAAGATGCGAAGAGATGAAAATAATATGAAGAAAAAGCAAACTGTTATTTATTTAAAGTGTTCAACTCAAAAACTTTTCTTCTCTCTATAGCTGTTGGAAAGATTAGAGGCAAGCCTTTTCCATTACTCTTATTTTTTGAGGCCATCTTTAGCACAAGTCATGCATATAGACGTCCTATTAATGCAGAACTAACCCTGGAAGGAATCAAATGTGGATTATCTGAAAAACGTTTAGATTTAGTTATCAATTGGGTGACCCAGGAAAGGTAAGCAAAGTAAAGTTTTTAACTTAATTTTGATAGTTGGTTAATAAAGTTGTTTATTCTCAAGATTTCAATAGTTTTTTTATTAGTACATTATTTGAATATTTATCTCAGGTCTCTGTTGCATTAATTGGTCCGAAAAGATTTACTAAGCATTCAAGCAGTGATGAGGCCTAGTCACAATGGGCCCAGATCAGGAGTTGAGTAATGGCAGTTCACAGATGATTCATGACCACTTTATGGTGGATAGAAGTTGATTAGTAAGGATAGAAAAGGATTAATCAGTATCATGCTACTCAGAGGGATAAGGCAGGGACCTGGATCCAGATAGATTGTGGGTACATGTAAAGAATAAACCTAGAGAAAACTTAGAAGCAGGATGGATGTGGACCAAGGTAACGTTTAGAACATACAAACCAGTAAGAATAGACAGGAGATGGCTTCTTGGAATTAGGTTTCAGTACAGATTGGCAGATTTGTACTAGAGCCCCCTTAGGTTAGATTTCCTAGTACTAAAGCCTCAGACATGGATTTGAGTGTACATTGTTGATAGAGGGATGGCTTCTCAAAAAAAAAAAAAAAACAAAAAACTGTTTAAGGGAGTGAGTGAAGCAGAATAGAGATGTGTGTGTGTGTTTGCGAAGCTAGGAAAGGATGTGATCTCAGGCAAGTTTTAACCTTGGTCTTATTTATAGAGGTTCTGGAGCATAAACCACACCACAGAGCTGTCCCCCTCGAGGCAGAGGGGCCAGCCTTTTGTACCTCTCTGTTAGAGCTATGAGCTGCCTGGTTGAAGCATGGTGGCTCATGCTAGCGAAGGGCAATTTGCTATAGAAAGGAGGGACCTGTAAGCCACTGGCAGTCAATACTCAGAGCAGCTGGGGAAGGAGGATCCTGGCAGGACATTAAAACAGCATCTATTACAGTCAGCCATTTGCACAGCACCTATGTATCTTCTTCTCACTTTAATTTCACTCCATCTAGGCACAACTTCTCCAGGTATAATTGTGGGTATAATTCTGGGGGAATCTTAGAACAGGGGGGTTAGTGGGATATACTATAGCTCCTGTCATGATAATGGATCCTAGGGTTGTAATTTGTTTTTTACAACTTTATTGATACATAATTTACATACAACATTTGATACATATTTCAAATGTACAATTTGATGAGTTTTTGTAAAATGGCATTGTAGAGATGTAATTGACATAATAAACTGCACATATTTGTAGTGTACAGTTTGACAAGTTTTGACATATGTATACACCCATGAAATCATCACCACAGCTGAGATAATCAATCTCATTCTACCCCCATTCTGTCTCCAAGTAACCACTGATCTACTTTCTGTCATAATAGATGAGGTTTCATTTTTCTAGAATTTTATAAAAATGGAATTATATATTATGTATTATTTTTTCTTCTTGGTCTGGCTCTTTCACTTATAGTTATTTTGGGATTCATTCATATTAATTATTACTTATCTTTCTCCTGTATCCAATTTATATTCTTCTCACTCTTACACTTCTGTTGGTCTTGATGGCTTGTCTGGTAGGATGACTGTGGTTGCCATGCCTTTATCAAACTATGATTGTTGATACCCACTAACAGTTTTCATTTGGCGTGGGACTATGCAGAGATATCCCAGTAGATTATCTGCCACCTGTAACAAGCTACTATATACTGTTAAAAAAAATAGTCTTCTATTTTTCTGGGTCCTGCTAAAGTTGGAGTGTCTACCCAGGGAACACCAATGACTGGAACTAGAGAACTGCTCATCATGAATGGATTCTGACAGGATCACCAAGTCATGATGTTAGGTGGGCCCAAAGAGTCCAACCAAAATTGGGTACAATCAAGATCATGCTCAAGCAGATCCAGAGTAATAGGTTAACTTCAGAAGTAGATGACCCAGAACCCATGTCAACTACCACCAACTGGCTGACAGTACTTCCACAGCTCACACCTATGGCCTCATGCAGGGGTGGGGTGACCTAAGACCAGCAGACAAGGAAGAAAAAACCCAAACTTGGTTCATGGATGGTTCAGGTTGTGTCTAGGTGATGCCAGCTTTTCCCTCCATCCTTTGAAGATGGAGTAACATGCTTCAGGAAGAAATGCACTCTTTAAAATAGTGAAAATTATATGGTGTATCCCCAGTAGGTAGAATACTTGGGTCCGGGAGATAAAAGAGTGGCTCTACACAGCTATCAGTGGCCACTTGGAGAGTGTATTAATTAGACTTTTCCAGAGAAACAGAATCAATAGAATATTTATATTTATAAATATATATATTTCCATATATAAAATTATATATACATACGAAGAAGTGGGCTTGTGTGATTATGGAGGCTGGTAAATCCCAAGATCTGCGGTCAGCAAGCTAGAGACCCAAGAGAGGCCTTAACACTTACCAATGGTATGTTTCAGCCTGCTCAAGACTCAAGGAAAGCCAATGTTTCTGTTTTAGTCCAAAGGTTGGAAAAGACTGATGTCACAGCTAAGCAGTCAAGCAGGAAGAGTTCCCTCTTATTTGAAAGAGGGTCAGCCTTTTTGTACCATTCAGGCCTTCAACTGATTGGATGAGAGCCATCCACATTCACCACAATCTGCTTTATTCAGTCTACTGATCACTCTCTTTCAGATACATCACTGACTCACAGAATAATATTTGACTAAATATCTGGGCACTGAAGGAGCCAGTCAAGGTGACACATAATATTAACCATCACAGGGAGTTTGTGTTTTCTATTCCTGCAGCTTGAGGTTCTGTGAGCATGATCGACTTTGATTATCATGAGAAGGGAAGATTGTTGTTACATAACAGGGAAGAGAGGAAGATGTTTGGCACTCAGGTTCCCACTTCCCTTAAAGAGAGCATGATTAAAAAAAAAAAAAAAGAGAGAGAGCATGATAATTGGATCCGAGTGCTTGTCATTCACTGATAGACAAATCGAGAAGTAGTGTAAGGGAAGAAGTGAGAAGGGATGGAGAAGGGCAAAGTGCCGAGCAAGGACGTGAACTCAGGTAAAGTCTAGTAATAGATAGCGTTACAGGGAGAGCACTACAGAGCATAAACCATACCAGAGTTGTTTCTTCTTGAATTATGGGACTGGCCTTTTCTATGCTTTTTTAGTCAGTCATCTGTTTTTAACTACTGGGGGTTATAATTTTCTGGATGGGGTAGCTCCAGTCAGCTAAGGGCAATTCTTTGGGGAAGTAGAGAGCTGTGAGCTGTTAGCAGTCAGCTGGGGGAAGAGTCACTGGTCCAGCAGAGAGGACTAAAAGTGTGTGCCGGCTTATGAAGATCAAGCTGTTCCTTATGAAGATCAAGCTGTTCTTGTTGGGTCTGTGTGGACGTAGGTTGGGCTGTGAGTGCTGGAATGCAGAATGAGGAAAGGCCTCCCTGTCATCTGTCTAGTAGCCATGGCCTGCTTATTTTGCAGTGTAAGGGCTATGCTTCCTTGGCTCTGGATGCATAGGGACATAGGATACATATTATAGAGTAGTTACAGTTTTCATCTATCGTAAGGAGGATGGATGGGCTAATGTAAATACTCCCTAAATAAGAGATTCATGATTTAGAAATGTCCCAGACATAAAAATGGCAAGTAAGTATACTACTGCCTCCTTGTGCCCATTCCAAATTCACCATTTCCCCTTGCATGACGCTGGATAATCCCAGACCTTACTGGATTGGTGGCACTGTTGTTTACTAGTGCAGAGGATCTTTTCCCCCACACCTCTTAAACAGCTTCGCTTCCTGTTCACATAATAGTTAATTCTGCTTTAGGAAACTTCTCCATACATATACCCTACTTCCCTGCTTTGCCTCTTTCTTTTTCCACCTGGTCATACCTTCCACACCTTCCACAAAATGTACTTATCAGGGAGCCCTGTTGATGGCTCAGAGAATACCATTAGAAAGTGCATGTTCATTATCACCTGTGATCAGTGCAGAGACACTTCAGACAAGATTGATTTCCCTACATATACTGATGGTTCTTGGCTGATTATTCCTGTAGTGGTAAGAATTTAAATTCTTATGCAATTCACTCAGTGCATAAATTTGGAAAATACCACCACTTTTAAGGATCCTGAGATGCTCTAACAGGATACTAAAGATAATTCACATTCTTTAATCTTAACTTCTGTTCTCTGGTCTCTGACTCTGATGACCTGGCCTCCACCATATGGCGACCTTAAAAAGTTCTATGGTTCTTTCTTTGAAGCCCTGCACAGAGCCAGGCTTGGCTCTCTTAGTCTTTCTTACCTAAGGAAAATCCGATCACTTGACATATAACCTAAACTTAAGAAATGACACTTTACTGGCATTAGGTCTCTAAATTGCAGACACTCCTCCTAGAAGAGGAAAAATATCCTCTGACAGGTTAACTTTACAAACTGAACCCTACAAAATAACAGTAAATAAATTTCATGCATAGATTTAGTGATTATATGTTACCTTTATTTTAGCTTAAAAATCTACAATCTGGTTTATAGTCAAATATGCCTTAGTTTACTAGTGGAGTCAAGCATATTTTCTTTTACTTATTAGTCATTTGTATTCTCCAGAATGAGGCTGGAGATCTACTTTCAGAAGTCCCTCAAACAGTCTACTTGGAATTGGAAGTAGGGGTGGGAGAATCAAGAAGGGGGCTTTGGAGAAACAGAAAGAAGGTATGATGATGAGGTGATTGTGGGGGATATGTGGGCAGAGGTTCCCAGGCTCATTTCCCAGCCAGGTTCAGGGTGCTTGATTACTTCGCTTTCTCCCAGGGCTAGAATCCCTGTTTGTCTTTTACCTTTTTTCCTTCAGGGTCGATTCCATTCTTTTGGGGCTTGACCCATTTTCTCCCTTTCAATAATTTTTCTTTTTAATCACATTTTTCTTTCCTCATCTTCCTTTTGCAAAGTGACAAATAGAGACATAGCAGCCTTGATCCTCAGCTCTGGCCTTCTTTCAGGTGGAACAACATAATGGTGGTGACTTCTTAAAAAAATAAAACTATAGGGGCGCCTGGGTGGCTCAGTGGGTTAAAGCCTCTGCCTTCGGCTCGGGTCATGATCCCAGGGTCCTGAGATCAAGCCCCGCATCGGGCTCTCTGCTCAGAGGGGAGCCTGCTTCCTCCCTCTCTCTCTGCCTACTTGTGATCGCTGTCTGTCAAATAAAGCTTTCGTTTAAATAAATAAATAAATAAATAAATAAATAAAACTATATATTTAGAGAAGAAATAACTAAAATACTGATATTATCATCTTGCTCTGGGAATACAGTCACTAAAAAGACTGAAATAATTACTAGTTCAGCTTTAGGAAACATCGGGGCTGTAGCTACCAAAACCTATATTTTGGTACTAAAATGTAGAAGTCAGGTAATTGCTTAGTAAATAATTGATTTCTACTCAGAAGCTGCCTTTTGATTTTAGACCCACCTCTCTCTGGCCACCCTGATAAACATGGAAGGCTTTATTTCCTGAATTTTCAGTAAACAGACATTTTGCAGGGGTTTCAGGATTTCATTTTAATGTTATTAGCATTTTGTTACATGTATACAGGCACCAATATTATGTGATTGCTGTTATTCTGTAGCTATTAAAAATATAACTAAAATAAAATCTCTACACCACTGGTGATTAGAAGTAATATCTTTAATCATACCCAAATGTGTTTTGGCCTTTGCTGATCATTTCTAGGTGTAATGTGCAAGTGCAGATGGTTCACTTCAACTTTGTTTGAAGATGGCGCATTAAAAGTTGATGCCAAGTAAAAATTTAAAAAATTTTAAAAATGTGATGACAACTGAAACCTATTCAAGTGAACCATCTGAAAAGAACTACTTCAGTCTCTCCTAGTAGGGACATCTTATATCCTTTTATTCCCCCTGTTGTTTTGTATATATCTTTAAACAATTTAAATAACCCTAGTGTCACACATTTCTTACAAACACTGCAAGATCCTATCACTAATTTTGAGCTAAAATTTGTTGTCGCTGTTATTCACTAATATTTAATGAGTTCTTACATTCTACAGGGTTTAGAATCTAGGTAACATCTGAAAACATTGAGATCCTCAATTATAAGAGAATTTTTCTTTACCTTGTCATTTTAATTCCTGCCAGTCTTCTAGGGAGAGTTTTCACTGTGTTTGTAGATTTTTTTAAAAACTTGAGCTCGGTTTTGCTAAAATGTCTTCCCCCAAAAGAATATATGCTGATAGTTTTTTTCTGGTTGTTATTAAATCTTAGGTATGTTTAATTTCTTCTATATCAATTGCCTATTAACTTGGAATTCTTACAGACCCTGGACAATCCAGTTCTACTGTATTGTGTTCAGATATTTTCATCCACTCACTCATGAAGAACTCTCTAAAGTATTACCTATTGATCTGCTTGCTCTAGGCTCACGTTTTCTGAAGAGTTGGGGGATGTGATTTGTGATTATGGGGAACAGGATACTTATAACAAGCCCAGGTGCCTGGCTTTAGCTCAGATGATCTACAGTGAATGTGGCCTGCACAAGAAAGCTCTTCTTTGCATATGTAAACAGGGCCAGATTCCTGGGGCCATGGAATACATACAGCAATTCAAGGACTTTACTTACGGTGAGTGCCAGTCTACTTAATTGTAGGCATTTGAATTCTAGACTTTAATTGTAAGATCACCCGTGGTAGTAGGCAATATTTTGGATTTACATTTTAAAGTCTGTTTCACATATACTGATGAGTAGATTTGTCTGTTGTTAGCAAAACCTGTCTAACTTTTATTGAGTACCTACTTTGTGCCAGACTCTGGGTGAGGTGTTCTCACATCCTTCCAGCCAATCCCTACAACAGTCCCATCAGGTAGGCATTGCTAGGCCCACCATGTAAGTGGAGATACTGAGCCCCAGAGAAGGAAATGAGCCACATTTTGCACAGAAGCAACGGCAAACCAAGAGAGTGAAGTTTGTCTGTGGTACAAACTTCACTCTTTTTTTTTTTTTTTAAAGATTCTTATTTATTTATTTGACAGAGAGAGATCACAAGCAGGCAGAGAGGCAGGCAGAGAGAGAGGAAGGTAAGCAGGCTCCCTGCTGAGCAGAGAGCCTGATGTGGGGCTCAATCCCAGGACCCTGGGATCATGACCTGAGCCGAAGACAGAGGCTTAACCCACTGAGCCACCCAGGTGCCCCGAAACTTCACTCTTTTGTGGCGGGTCCTGGTTAGCTGTGGCCAGCCCCCTCAGAGGCTGAGGAGATGTTTTCCTCGAGTGTCTGGCAAAGGCACCAGGGAATGAGCCTGGGGCTGTCCTGTGAGAGAGCCTAGCAGCCTTGGAGAAGGTGGATGTCAGGGTGTTACTGCTTCTCTCCCTCTGAAGTACACAGTTTATTTTGCAGGTATTTCAGACCATGCTACTTAAAGGATTTTTTTTTTTTAATGGATGAACTTAACTTGTTACGTAAATGTTCTGGACTATGATATAAGCAAACACCTGGGTTGTAATTGGGAATGATCTGAGAGCATTGTCAACCTTAAGGTAACCTTAGTTGAATGAGCTGATCTTTTATTTCGAGTTTAGTTCATCAGAAATCTAAATGTACAGGCATCCTGACATCTCCCACATCCCAGACCTGTGTCTCAATTCTGATTTGCAGGCTTTGTACCCCAATTCTAAGAAGTTGCAAATGGAATAAAACATAGCACTTTTAGGTCATATTTTTCCAGGAAAGAAGAACATTGATGGCTATTGAATCTGGTCATTTTCAAACAATAAATTGAATTTTCCTTAGAATCTAGTTTTTAAAGTTATGAATTTCTTTGTTACATAACAGCACACTTGATACTATAATTTGGCTTTTTACATGCATGACTTTACTTAAATCCTTATGTTAACTATAAAGTAGGTTTTGGGGACGCCTGGGTGGCTCAGTTGGTTAAGCGGCTGCCTTCAGCTCAGATCATGATCCCAGGGTCCTGGGATTGAGTCCCTCATCAGGCTCCTTGCTCAGAGGGGAGCCTGCTTCTCTCTCTCTGCCTCTGCCTGCCACTCTGCCTGCTTGTGCTATTTCTCTCTCTCTGACAAATAAAGAAGTAAAATCTTAAAAAAAAAAAGACTTAAAAAAAATAAAATAGGTTTTGTTATTATCCCTATTTTATAGATTAAAAAAAACTCTGTTTCCCCAGAGAGGCTAAAGCTCAAAGAAGTAAGTAAGTTGCCTACACACACACACAACAACAGAACAGAATCTGGTATAGTACTCAATATTTGTTGAATGAATTATATATTTTATTTTTATTATCTAAGTATACAGATTCAATTTCTGTTTTAGGTATTATTTTTCCATAGATGATAGGTTATTTTAGTCAGTTTAGACATGGGAGGAATATAGGTTTAATCACTCTTAGAATTTTTATTGACTGAAATGTTAAGTTTCTGTTTTGCTTGCAAAATTTGCCTTGCATAAGTGAATAGAAACATGACTGACTCATTATTATATTGTTCTGTTCTTCTAGCAGTGCATTACAATCTAAAATAATTAAATATATATTATAATAATTTATGAAGTAATAACACTTTTATGTAATTAGAACCTTGATGTTTATCCTCAGAATTTCTTTAGCACATCAAAAGATGAAAATAGTAACTTGAGAAAATAACTTTCAAACAAACAATGTTTGAAAATTACTTTCCTTATTTTACTTTTTAATGAGAAACAACCACAGCTTTCCATGGTATCAGATTGGCCTTGGGAGACAGATTCAATTTGTTAATACTTTCTAGCTTCAGAAAAAAATGTTGTTCCTTAGATTTAGACTGTCAGTCAAACATTTACAAATTAAAAAACCCAAGCCAAACAAAAACAGAAAAATTCTAAGAAATTTGTTCCAAAAGCGTAAGTGTTACTAAAAGAGCATCTGTTTTAAAAGTTATTCCACCCCCAATAATTTTTAGAATAAAGCCTGAAATGATTTGTTTGTTCACTTTCCCATTATCATTAAACAAGTGAATATGCATATCTAGAAATTGGAAATACCTATTTTAAATGTGAGGTTCTCAAACTTTGTGGTCTCAGGTCTCTTTTACACTTCTAAAAAGCACTGAACATCCCAAAGAGCTTTTACTTACGTGGGTTATGTCTATTGATATTTATCCTGTTAGACATTAAAGCAGAAGATTTAAAAGTATTTCTTTATTCATTTAAAATAACAATAAGCCCATGACATACTATCATAATAAATTTTTTTTTATAAAAAATAACTTCCCAAACCAAAGAATTTCATAAAAGGAGTTGCATTTTCCACATTTTGTAAATCTCTATAATGTCTGGTTTAATAGAAGATAGCTGGCTTCCCATATCCACTTCTATATTCAGCCTTTTGTAATATCACGTCATGTAGTCTCATGTATATTCGTGAGAGAATGAGAATGAAAAAAACAAATAACAACTTAGTGTTTTTATGAAAGTAGTTTTGACTTTGTAGACCCTAGACCGTATTTTGAGAACCACTGCTCTAGATATTTGTGAGTTAAACAGGTATCATACTTGGTATGCCTTTATAATCTTATTAAAACAGAACATCCATGGGGCGCCTGGGTGGTTCAGTGGGTTAAAGCCTCTGCCTTCAGCTTGGGTCATGATCCCAGGGTCCTGGGATTGAGCCCCGCGTCGGGCTCTCTGCTCAGTGGGGAGCCTGCTTGCCTTCCTCTCTCTCTCTGCCTGTTGCCTTCCTCTCTCTCTCTGCCTGCCTCTCTGCCTACTTGTGATCTCTGTCAAATAAATAAATAAAATCTTTAAAAAACAAAACAAAACAAAACCAAAAAACCCAGAACATCTATGAGATAAAAAAATGATGATTAATATGTCAAACCAAGGAATGATGAAATGGATTCCAAAATGTGGTAAGCAGAGGGGAAAGGTCATGAGATTTGAATTTGTATTCCTTCTAATTAGTCAGAGACCATACTTTGCACATATTTGAATAAATATTGGTTAATTAATGAATTCAGGGAGAAAGGGATTTGAATACCTGATTGAATGAAGCAGAGTGAGATGTGTGAGTTATGAAATGTTGCAGGCAGAGGGGTGCTATATAATAGCTTCACCTTAGTGGAGGCCAGTTTGAGTGACCGAAATCATAAACTTCTACCTCTTCTTTATGGAAATTAAAAAAAATTTTTTTGACTTTATTGATACAGAATTATATTCTGTTATTCCTTGTTTCTTCTTTTACCATTTCTCTCTGTATTTCTCTGTATTTTGTGTGTGTGTGTGTGTGTGTGTGCATGCATGTGTAAATATACATACATGCATACAGTGCACATACATACATGTATTTATTATTTTGGAGGAGCATTACTATAGATTGAAAGGTCATAGACTCTGGGAGGTCAGATGAACTGTTCTACTTTATATCATGTGTATAATTTTGGGAAAATTAACTTCTCTAAACCTGTTTCTTCCCTTTCAGTGTGAGAATAATGTCTCACTTATATTGAATATTAAATGCAGTGATTTAATAGGTTTAAGTTCCCAGTACAGAAATTTGTGTTAAATAACACTTATATTGCCTGTCAGAGTGCAAATTACGTTTATGGGAGTTCTTGAAAGGCTCTCAGAAATTATCCTGAAAACTACCTCTGTTGTGACCCAAGAAGAATATTTTTACTTGAAAAACTTTAGTAAATTAACACAGAGTTTACAAATTTAAGAATGTAAATCATGATCGCAGTACTAGATGAACTCAGTAGTTAGCTAGTGTATTAAACCATATGAATTTGGAGTCCAAAATGGTCAAATACAGGCAACTTCATATGGCTCAGCCTTTAGCTACTTGAACTGGCTGATACCTTCTTAAAGTCTTCATTTTTTGAGTTTCTAAATACTTGATATTTTTAGGAAAAAAATTACTGAGACCCTTTTTCTGTGCAAGGCACGGAAGAAACAAATTATACTGACTAGGAACTGGTCCAAATATGAGCATCAGGGTATAGACAAACATAATGTAGTGTTAGATGGAACCTTAGAAATTGGAGATACCAATTCTAGCACTTTTAAGGTGCATAAACTGAGATCCAAAAAAATAAGCAATTGGCGGAACTGTGATTAGAACTCAGATTTCGTGATTGCCAATCTAATCCTTTCTACTCTACCCTGTGGTAGAATAGAATTACCCTTTGATAATTTGTTTTTCTGGTAGTCTGTGTTATAAGAAGTTTTCTTTCATATTTTTGCTATGCTGAGCATGATTTTTTTTTTTTTTTTTTAATTGGAGAGAGTACTGTTGAGTTCATTGAGGGCTTTGGAAGGATTGGAAAAAGAAGTGTTGTTTGACAGGTACAGACATTAGCTGGTCCCAGTTTGTAGTTGATGTATCATACTAGGATGTTGAGACATAGTTTTTTTTTTTTGTTTTTTACTTTCAGATGACCTGATGCAGTTAATAAAGTTATGTCCTCACATCGAATTAATTCAGTGTCTGACTAGAGAATGGAATGGGAAACCACCATCTTTATCTTTTGGTCTTGCTGTACTTCATCTGTTTTCTGTAGATCTGAAAAAAGTTGGCATTAAGCTACTTCAAGAAATAAGTAAAGGTGGGAAAAGTAAGTATAGTAAAATGTTATCGCAGAAGAGAAAGTAGTGGGTTATTTAGGGAAAGGTTCAAGATCATTATGTCTGAGTTAACTCATTTTTCCTAAGAGTTCCTTCTCAGCAGGAATTGACTTTAGGAGTTTATAAATGTAAAGATTACCACATCAATATAGTCTGTTGACAATAGTATGTATTTCTTGAGGTAATTACAATGAAGAGAGAATCTTTGTGAAGCTTTAGGGGAACATCTTAATAATTATACTGGCTAACACTACTCTAAAAACTGTACATATATTAACAAATGTGTATATTTAGTAATTTTGTATGATTTAAAATGCTATTTAGACATAAACACTATATATTTTTATTCTTAAACCAAATACATATGTAAACGTCATTTCCATATTATGTTTACTCTGAATGTAACTCTGGAGTGGGATCAAGAATAACTAATTATGTCTCATTTTTTTCTTTGCTTTCTCTAATTTAATATAGGAACTTGAGCAGATAGCTGGATTTTGAATTGTTATAAGGGTTAAAAGAATGAATAGTAAATTACATGAAAATGTATTTGGGAAGATAATTTTGAAATTTTCATTACAGATATGAAATAAAATATTTTATTTGACAGAAAAATAATAATCATGGTAGAAATAAAATAATAGTGCTGACAATATTTTAAAAAGAGATCCTCTTTCATTAGGTTTCATAAGTAATGCAGGTAATAGATAAGAAATGAGTTCCCTAAATAAATATATTCCAAAGAGGGTCACCATAACTGATTTTCAAAAATAATATCATTAGTTTTCTTTAATAAACAAAATCATTCTTTTATTTCCTTTAGAAAAATATTTGTTATAGAAGCCCCATCATTAAGAGGTCTCTCTCTATCCAGAGATAGGAGGAATTTGCCAAAGAGGTTTTCAAGCCCTTGGGTCAGCACTACTAGGGAATTTTATAAAAAGAATTTGAAGGGGGCGCCTGGGTGGCTCAGTGGGTTAAAGCCTCTGTCTTCAGCTCAGGTCATGATCTCAGGGTCCTGGGATCGAGCCCCGCATCGGGCTCTCTGCTCAGCGGAGAGCCTGCTTCCCTCCTCTCTCTCTCTGCCTGCCTCTCTGCCTACTTGTGATCTCTGTCAAATAAAAAAAAAAAAAAATCTTAAAAAAAAAAAAAAGAATTTGAAGGATCTTGAAAACTAGACCTGTAGGCCCCAGTTATATTATAGTGTCTAGCGGTACCTTAGAGTCTCTAAATAAAGCTGAGCCCTCATTCTTCGTTTTTTCAAACCCCTTCCTTGTAGCCTTCAGCCAAGAAGGGTATGAATAGAAGCGTGGGAATGTGAGAGATAGTAGAGGGTTGAAGTGAGGCATGAAAAGGTTAATGAAAAAGATGAAGAACCTAACACTTGATTACTTAAACCGTGAACTGAAACACTCCACTTTAAACTTACAGGGATCAACTTTAATAGTTACTTTAATAGTTGAAATGATATCCCTTTCTATTTTTGAAGAATTGCTAAATGTGGGTTTTCAAATAAGAATAAGTGCCATACTATAATATTATAATCTTTTTCTCTCAGGTATAGTTGAACATCTTATGATAAATGATCCATTTTTCTCATTAGAAAACTGGCAAGAAATAGCAAATATAAGTTTACAGAATGGCTTTGACCAGTTATCTCAAGACATCATGTCCACTCTTCGCTCTCAGGCTGGAGTAACTGAAATTTCTGAAGAGGATGATACAGTCAACTTAATGGAACATGTTTTTTGGTAGTTCTGTGTCTTAACCAGCTGAGGGAGCTTATATAACATTTTATGTGTATTGGTTGGGCAAACTAATTTTGGCATACCTAACTTAAAAATAAATGTAAAGTAAGAAGCTCTCAGGAAAAAATCATGCTGTTTTTGTTGTGATGATTTGTCCTTGAAACATTTATACTGTTGCTTTCTTTTTTCTATATGGTCATTTCTGATATTGAATCTTGATAAAATCCAAGAGTATAACTTTGTATAAAACTCAGTTTAGGCACTTCTATCTAAGGGCATAAGCTAATGTCTAGATATAGTTCTTTCTGGGGATCTATTTTTACAGCAAGAACTGAGGAAGGTGTGAATAATATCCTGTCCAACTAATTTCCCAGATAATGAATGCTTTGAGACTGATTTTTAATAAGAAAGGCAAGATATAATTTCAAGGTTGGACTCACTGGTGAAAACCTACAGTATAGTAATTTTATACTACTGATTTAAAGATGTACCCCTTGCTTTGGTGTATGTAAATGGCAAATGTTAGGCTTCTACTCTACAAGTTGGGAGTCTTAGCATATTCTTACCTAGAGAGACCAGCCAAATTTTACATGAAGCCAATTTTGCATTTTATCATTTCTGGGATATCTATAGATATGGAAAATATGTTGAGAGGTGGTTTTGGATGATTTCAAGGGTCTGAATTATTCTGTGTCGTGGACAGGTAGGATATTCAAAATATTTAGTGATCAGTATGTCATGGGCATCCCCAAACAGAACAGAGACCCAACTAATCATAACAGCTTTCAGCCCTTATGCCATACCAGCTGAATGTCAGCCTTGATCATGGGACATGGTAAGAATGAGCTGCTTTTAGATGGAGTCAGAATGAAAAGTCAAATTTTCCCCTACTAAATTTAAATTTAGAGTCTATTTTGTACTCCATAGCGGACAGAATATGAACTTGGAATCAGACAGCCTTGTATTCAAATTCTGGTCTTACCTCTTCCTCTTTGTAAAATATGGGCAGTAATACCTCATTTAAAGGTTTGTCATGAGGATTAGCAATATGTGTGTGTAATATAACTATATAACATAATGGAGAAATTCATTGACGATAAATTACTTAAGTAAGTAATAGGTCCCAGAAATGCATGTCTCTCTACTTGGCTTATACTTACTAAATCCCACATTTCTATCCATTTGTATTTGTGTAATTATCCTTCTGTGGAGTATTTGATATGTTGACATACCTTACTGCCTATGTTGAACTATCTGTCCACGCTTATGTTAGGGTTGCTTGGCTTATCTTTTAAATCTAGAAGAGTACTGGCTGAGTTTTCAGTTTTTCCACATATTGCTAAACACAGACTGAGTAATGCATAATTACAATTTTCTAAAACACAATATTTTTAAAGTAATACATGTACACATTTTAAAAAGCAAAGTATTACTAAGAGGTTTATAATAACTAATAATATTTTGATTTCTGGCCTTGACCTTAGCTGTGATCTTTGAAAACAAAAGATAAAGGATAGAAAAAAAGAAGGGATAGAGAAAAGATAGGTCAGCAGCCTTGATATTTTTTCTTTTTTAAAATTTTTAAGATTTTAGGGGTGCCTGGGTGGCTCAGTGGGTTGAGCTTCTGCCTTAGGCTCAGATCATGATCTTAGGGTCCTGAGATCCAGCCCTGCATCGGGCTCTCTGCTCAGCAGGGAGCCTGCTTCCCTCTCTCTCTGCCTGCTGCTCTGCCTACTTGTGATCTCTCTCTCTCTGTCAAATAAATAAATAAAATCTTTAAAAAAAGCTTTTAAGATTTTTATTTATTTTTAGCAGCATTGATTTTTAATGTCAACAGCTTAAAACATTTTTTTTCTTTGAGACTTTTATGATCAATAGAAAGCTATTATGTGTCCATTGACAGAACTTCGGAAAATAACGTCCATGAAAGTCAGGAAGATGAAGTAGGAACATAAATGTGGAAAAAGCTTAAAAAAGCATCTGTTGTTGTTACTGTTAATTTTGCTTTGGTTTTAAAATGTTTTTCCTCCCCTCATTATTATTCCTTCTCTGTTACCTTTGGCAGTTTTCCCAAGGAATGTGAAACTTGTCAAAATTCATTTAAATTCATATAAATTAAAATATCTGGAGACGGAGTTGGGAGGAAGAGCAAGAATATGAGGTCACATGGAGGAAGGAGAAGGTGTTGAGCTGTGAGCTGTATGGGATGGGCATGGAGGCGGTCAGAATGCACTGAGAGATGTGGAACATGAGTTCTTGGCCTAGGAGCCTGCATTGTAGAACAGCTTTACCACAGTCGGACTTTGTGTCCTTTTCCTCATGAATTTATTTTGACTAGATAATTCCTCTTGTCATTTCTAACTCAAAAATTCTGTAATTCTGCAAAGATACAAATGATTCCCCAGTACTTTTTGACCTTCTGCCTCCATTTGACGCAAGATTCAGCATAGAATCAACAACACATACTGAACACCTATTTTGTGGATGGTCTCTGCTATCAAGATTACATCTTCAGTGGAAAGACACAGCCTGCTTTTTATTTATTTTTTACTTTTGTATTTTTTAATGATTTTACTTATTTATTTGAGAGAGAGGGAGAGAGCATGCATGGGCAGTGGGGAGGAACAGAAAGAGACTTCCCGCTGAGCAGGGAGCTGAATCAGGGTTCCATCCCAGGACCCTGGGATCATGACCTGAGCTGAAGATAGATGCTTAATGACTGAGCCACCTAGGCACCCCAGGACACAGCATACTTTTAAAAATAATTAACTATAATTCCTTAGTATCATCTAATATTCAGTCTGTATTAAAATTTCACCAGTTGCTTAAAAATGCCTTTTCATAGTTGAATTGTACCAATTAGGATCTAAATAAGGTTTGTGTGTTCTGTTCAGGTTGCTGTGTCTCTACATCTAGAGTTATGTCTCCTCCCCTCCCTTTTTTTTTTCTTGCCATTGAATGGTTAGACTGGCTGGTTGTTACCTGGTTGTTCCATGTCCCAGATTTGTCCTTATGGTATTACTTACTTTGTTCTTCTAGTTCCCATATTTCCTATAAATGGAAGTTAGATCTAAAGACTTGACTAGAATTAAGTTCAGCTGTTTTGGCAAGGATGATTACATGTATGTTGGGTACTTCACATTTTATCATATTATGATGTACAAGTGTTTGATTATCTCACTGCTTTTTTTTTAAATTAACATATAATGCATTATTTGTTTCAGGGGTATAGGTCTGTGAATCATCAGTCTTACGCAATTCACAGTACTTACCATAACACATACCCCCACAATGTCTATCACCCAGCCACTCTATCCCTCCTCCCTGCCCCACCCCCCAGCAACCCTCAGTTTGTTTCCCGAGGTTAAGAGTCTCTTACGGTTTGTCTCCCTCCCCAGTCCCATCTTGTTTCATTTTTTTCCCTCCCTACCCCCACCACCTCCCACCCTGCCTCCCAAATTCCTCATACAGAGAGATCATATGATTATCTTTCTCTGATTGACTTATTTCACTTAGCATAATACCCTCTAGTTCCAATCCACATCATTGCAAATGGCAAGAGTTTGTGGGTTTTTTTGATGGCTGCATAGTATTCCATTGCATATATATATATATATATATATATATATATATATATATATACACCACATCTTCTTTATCCATTCATCTGTTGATGGACATCTAGATTATTTCCATAGTTTGGCTATTGTGGACATTGCTGCTATAAACATTGGGGTGCAGGTGCCTCTTCAGATCACTGCATTTGTATCTTTAGGGTAAATACCCAGTAGTGTGATTGCTGGGTCATAGGGTAGTTCTATTTTCAACTTTTTGAGGAACCTCCATGCTGTTTTCCAGAGTGGCTGTAGCAGCTTGCATTCCCACCAACAGTGTAGGAGGGTTCCCCTTTCTCCGTGTCTTCACCAATATCTGTCGTTTCCTGATTTGTTAATTTTAGCTGTTCTGACTGGTGTGAGGTGGTATCTCACTGTGGTTTTGATTTGTATTTTCCTGATGCTGAGTGATGTTGAGCACTTTTTCATGTGTCTGTTGGACATTTGGATGTCTTCTTTGCAGAAACTGTCTCACTGCTTCTTGAGATAAAGTCCAAAATCCTTAACATGGCCTGCATGATCAGGATTCCAGCTGCCCCTCCAGACTCTTTCCTAGTGTACTCCTCACTTTCTTCCAACCAGATGAATGCTTTCTTTTTGTTCCTTATGCAAGGCACGGTGGCTAAATGTGGTATCTCGCCTGATTGGATGGGGACCCTCAAATGTGGGGTAATGATCAGGTAGAAGTCGGAGCTGCAGGCAGTGAAAGGATTCACCCCAGGCACAACAAAGGAGATGGAAGTTTACTGAATACATTGTGAGGGAGTCTGCGGCAGGATTGGCAGGATCACAGAGGGATCTGCTGTGAGGCAGGGGGTGGGGGCTGTATTTAAAGCAGGAAGGTGAGGAGGTGTGGTGACATATGGAATCTTCTCCTTTTTGGTAATTGTGCCTGGTTGTAAATAGCCCAATATTCAGCTAGGGCTTGTGGATATTTTGAGGTGTCTCTGATGGTCCTGTTTGTATCCAGCCGGGGGCTTGTTCTGGGCCCTGTCTGCATTCCTTTGCTCAGGCCTGTTGCCTAAGGGAGGCAAGCATGTGCAAGCAGAGGGAGGGGCAGAGGGGGAAGGAGAGAATCTTGAGCAGATTCCCCTCACAGCATAGGGAGCCCTACACTGGACTTGATTCCAGGACCCTGAGATCATGATCTGAGCTGAAATCAAGAGTCAGGTACTTAACCCACTAGCCACCTGGACACCCCTAAGATATGCTATTTATTTTACCTGAAAGGCTTATCCCTTTGTTTTTACCTAGTCGATAATTTCTTTTACTTCAATTCTTAGCTTAGTTAAAACTTCCTCAGGGAAGGGGCGCCTGGGTGGCTCAGTGGGTTAAAGCCTCTGCCTTCGGCTCAGGTCATGATCCCAGGGTCCTGGGATCGAGCCCCACATCGGGCTCTCTGCTCAGCAGGGAGCCTGCTTCCTCCTCTCTCTGCCTGCCTCTCTGCCTACTTGTGATCTCTGTCTGTCAAATAAATAAATAAAATCCTTAAAAAAAAAGCAAAAAAACAAACCTTCCTCAGGGAAGCCTTTCATGACTTCCTTAGTTTAGTGCTAATTTTCCCTTTTATAGGCTGTCCTTTATTGCTATCATGGTTGTGGTCAGGGACAAAACTTTTCTTTTTTCTTCTTTTTTTTTTTTAACCTACATTTTTTTTTACATACATTTCATTACTGGATATAAAGAGAAATGTTAATACAATAATAATAGGGGACTTCAACACCACACTTACAAAAATGGAGAGATCATCCAGACAGAAAATCAATAAGGACAAAATGCCTTTGAATTACATATTGGACAAAATGGACATAACATATACAGGATATTCCATCCCCAAACAACAGAATGCACACTCTTGTCAAGTGCACATGGAATATTCTCCAAAATATATCACATCATAGGCCATAAAACATGCCTCAATAAATTTAAGAAGACTGAGATATCATGCACCTTTTTTTGTTTTTGTTTTTAATGTTCTTTTTAAAAAAAATTTGTATTCAATTAGCCAACATATCATACATCTTTAGTTTTTGATATAATGTCCAATGACTCATTAGTTGTGTAATTGAGGGCAAGAGCAATATTTTTTGAGCGTGTGGGAAATGGGGGAGGGTTACTGTACTAGTTTTCTGGGCTGCTGAAACAAAGTACCACAAACTGAGCCGTTTAACCAACAGAAATGTATTGTCTCACAGGTCTGAAGGCTGTAAGTCTGAGAGCAAGGTGTTAGGTAGGGTTGGTTCCTTAGAAGGATTTTAAGGGAGGAATCTATTCTAGGCTTCTGCCCCTCTTCTTGACTTATATGTAGCCATCTTCTCTCTGTCTCTAATATCATCTTTCCTTTATGAATGTTTGTGTCCAAATTTCCTCTTCTTATAAGGACACATATCATACTGGTGTAGAGCCCACCCTAGTGACCTCATTTTACTTGATTACCTCTGTAAAGACACTATCTCCAAATAAGGTCACATTATGAGAGGTCCTGGGGGGCTAGGGCGGCAACATGGGAACTTTGGGAGGACACAGTTCAACCTGTAACATTTACCATTGTATTACCAAAATCAAACAGGACTGGATACAAAGTGAGTTTCAATAAATAATTGCATAAATAAATACCAGGCTGGACCTGGTATCTTCCATATTTAATATTCATGTTGTACATTTGCTGTATTTTTTGATAAATTTCACTGATAAATAAATATACATACACCCAATAATACATTCTGGAAAATGCCCACATTATAACCGTAGAGTTCAGTAATTTTTCACAAAGTGAACACATTTGTGTAACTAACTCCAACGTGAAGAAACAGAATACCCCTATAATCCTAGAAACTCCATTCTGTCACTATTATTCCACTCCCAAAGATAGCCACTACTCTGATTTGTCATATCATAGATAAGTTTTGCCTGATTTTGGATTATAGATAAAGGAAATCATAATCATTTTTTTGTGTGTTCGCTTCTTTTGCCCTTTTTTTGTTTTTGTGAGATTTGTCCATGCTGTGTCTATTTGCAGTTGTTCATTTTCATCACTATTTAGTATTCCATTATATAAGTACACCAGTTCTACCAGAGAGGGACATTTAAGTTGTTTCCAGTGCAGAGGTAATGCACATAGTGCTTCCATGAACATTCTTATACATGTCTTGTACGTGAACATGTGTACATTTTTGTTGGATTCCTGCTTTGTTTTTTTAGGTTGTATATTGACGGGTATATATTGGGCCATACTAGTGCTATAATTTTCAAGGTCAGCACTGTATTAATGTTCGATTTATAATATTTTCCTCTGACAGCTATAATGAAATACCTATAATAGAAATTTTGCATTGGGTTAGAAACAGTCAAAATTAGTCATTTTTCTAAACCCATGGCTCTAAAAAATAATTTCACTTTTTTGAGCAGTTTTAGTTTCACAGCAACATTGAATAGGAGGTACAGACATTTTCCATATATCCCCTGCCCCCACATATGCACACACTCTCCCCTTATCAACATCCCCCACTGGAGTGATACATTTTTTACACTTGATGAACCTACACTGACATCATTATCACCCAAAGTCCATAGTTTACATTAGGGTGCACTCCTGGTCTTGTACATTCTGTGGGTTTGGACAAATTTATAATGACAAGTATCCACTATTACAGTATCAGAATAGTTTCACTGCCCTAAAAATTCTCTGTGCTCTACCTATTCATTCCCCATGGATTTTTCATTCTTATATGGAGAACCTCTTTGCCTCCCATGTATGAAAATAACAGAAAAATTTTTAAAAAGTTTTTATTTATTTGACACAGAGAGAGAGTGAGAGTACAAGCAGGGGGAGCAGCAGGCAGGGATAGGGAGAAGCAGATTCCCGCCAAGCTGGGAGCCCAATGCAGGACTTGATCCTAGGACCCTGAGATCATGATCCAAGCCAAAGGCAGCTGCTTAACCAACTGAGCCACCCAGGCTCCTGAAAACAACAGAAATTTTTAAATCACTTTCTGTGTCCCAGACACTGTGCTAGCTATTTTGATACACACTCTCAATAAAAATCCCCACAACCGTTTTTTTTTTTTTTAAAGATTTTTAAAATTTATTTGACAGAGAGAAAGCACAAATAAGCATAGTGGCAGGCAAAAGGAGAGAGAGAAGCAGGCTCTCTGCTGAGCAGGGAGCCCAATGCTGGGCTTGATCCCAGGACCCTGGAATCATGACCTGAGCTGAAGGCAGCTGCTTAACCAACTGAGGCACCCAGGTGCCCCCAAATCCCCACAACCATTTTGTGAAATAGGTATTACAATTCCTATTTTTGTAGGTGAAGTAAAGGGACCAGAAGGCAAAGCGATATGCTGAAGATCACATAGCAGAGGTCATGATAAACTAAATTTCTGACTTTAGATTAGGTGTTTTTTTACCATATCAGGGAAAGAGAGGAAAATATTTCTTCCAGAGTCAGAAAGATTTACTTGTACTTACACGTTTATCATTTATCAAAATGAGTTTCCATTAATTTCATCTATTCAGAAAAGTTTAGAGGTTTTCTGAAACAAAAATTTAATGAAAACTTTTCTTAACATTAAGGACTTTTCTAAATCCTGGTTAGTTAAGAAATAACCCATTATATTTAATCACTTTTTAAAACTCAACAGATGAAATGTTACTTTTTAGTTGCCTTCAATTCTGTTAGACTCTTAAAGCATAAGTTAAGTTGAAAATCAAAGTATAGGCCTCATTGTTGTGTTTTTTTTTTTTAACTTTCTCCATTTCTTGGAAATTTCTTCCATTCCTTCTCCAAAAAAACAAAAACAGCATTTCTTCTTCAAGTTTTTATTTAAATTCTAGTTAGTTAGCATTTGGTGTAGTATTCGTTTCAGGTGGAAAAAAACAGCATTTTAACAAAGTTGAAGCAGTGTAGCACTACTGAACATATAAAGTTGTTGATTTCCTTGCTGGTAGTTATCTGTTGTATTCTTGAAAGATACTAAGTAAAGGTACTATTACTTATGTAGCAATTTCCTTTTATTTTTTTTTTTATTGTCAGTTATCTACAGGTACCCTACATGCCTTGGAATCGTGTCAACCTCTCCTTGATGTTCTTAAAACTCCAAACTGAAGGTCACTCAAGTATCTGTAGAAGCTGGTGCTACTATAAATTAGTGAGGTGTTTAGGGGTGGCTAGGTGGCTCAGTTGGGTCAGTTGGCTAGGACTCTGCCTTCAGCTTGGGTCATGATCTCAGGGTCCTGGGAACAAGTTCCACACCGGACTCCCTGCTCAGTAGGGAGTTTGCTTCTCCCTCTCCCTCTGCCGCTCCCCCTGCTCATGCTCTCTCTTTCCCTCAAATAAATAAATAATATCTTTAAATAATTTAGTGAGCTGTTTGACAATCAGGGGGGTTCTGGGGAATTTTCAAAAGGGACAACTATAGTAAGTTCCAGGCAGTTTTTGTAATGCAGGGTTATGGACTCAGAATTACCCCATCAGAAGCTGGAAATGTTGATTTGATGTGAGCAGTCCTGATTGTCAGAGTACTATGTAGGCTGAACAAAACACATCTATAGATCAAACTTGACCTGTAGGCCTCCAATTTGAAACCTTTCCTAAATTCAGGAGGCCAAATTGGATTTCCTGTTTCCATTAATTTATTATTTTAAAATTTTATTTTATTAAATTTTATTTTTTTTTTCAAAGATTTTATTTATTTATTTGACAGACAGAGCACAAGTAGGCAGAGAGGCAGGCAGAGAAAGAGGAGGAAGCAGGCTCCCCGCTGAGCAGAGAGTCTGATGCGGGGCTCGATCCCAGAACCTTGAGATCATGACCTGAGCCGAAGGCAGAGCTTTAACCCACTGAGCCACACAGGCGCCCCTATTTTATTAAATTTTTAAAAAAGATTTATTTACTTATTTAAAAGAGAGAAAGGGAAAGGGAGAGAGAGAATCTCAAGCAGACTCCCCACTGTGCACAGAGCCCCATATAGGGGTAGATCTAACAATCCTGAGATCATGACTGTAAGGACCTATTTAGCCAGAGCGATTCCATCCAGTTAAACAATGACTTTGTTGTTTATACAGTAAACCTTAAACTGTCCCTGCCCCCCCTCCCCCCAGGGGACTTACTTAAAAATGAGTCCCGGAAACCAGTCCCAGGTAACAAAGCCCAAATACAAGGGTGGGTCAGGCCAGGTGGAGGAATCCAATCAGTGGGGGCGCATACTGTCTCCCTAGCTACCAAGGAGTGTGGGCCCCGCCCTTTGGGTGCCCTTTGGGCGCCAATTCTGACCAAGGTGATAGGCTAGTTCAAATATCTACTATACAGTAAATTGTAATTCACTTGGTCACTTATGTGTGACCTAGCATGACTGTGCAGCTTTCTCTGTGTGTTACAATCTCATTGGCCACCTGTGCGTGGCCAGGCCCAACCACATGGCCTTTGCCCTTAAAAGCTAGTCTGTAACGCAAAGAGAGGTCGCCCTCTCTGTAAGAGGCTTGGCCTGGAACAAACGGTAGGTTTGATTCTCGATGCTTGGCGTGAAATAAAGCTTTGCTTGACCTTCGCTTTGTATCAGTCTCGCTCCTTTGATTATGGACCCAACAATGACCTGAGCCAAAATCAAGAGTCAGATGCTTAACCAGCTGAGTCACCCAGGCACCCAACTGTTTCCATTAATTTTAAATAAAGCTTTTTGAGCAGATAAAGGAAATAAAAAGCCACCATGTTTTCTTAGGAAAAGCTGCTGCTGAGTGCCCAATTTACTGATGCCCCGGTAATAGAAGGCAGGGTTCTTTAATCTAAGTTGGAGCTATTATATGTATTTTTGGTCTAGAATGGAGGCTATTTCAATTTCTAATGTCATGGAACTTGGCAAGTAGCACAGATGCAAATTGTGTATAAAAGGAGGAAAAGAGAAATGCTATTTAAGTAATTTTAATGCCCCTTTCTCACATGCTAATATATTTTTTCTTTTTTTTTTTTTTAAAGATTTTATTTATTTGACAGAGAGAGATCACAAGTAGGCAGAGAGGCAAGCAGAGAGAGAGAGGAGGAAGCAGGCTCTCTGCTCGGCAGGGAGCCTGC